>NW_006776652.1:1344010-1352069 GCF_000442215.2 Lipotes vexillifer
CAGCAGGAAGGTCCAGGGGGCTGAGAGTGCAGAGAGGTCCAGGGAAGCCCTGAAGCATGTGTGGTTGAGGGGAGGGAATAAACTGAGTATTTCTGCCTGAGGCCAGCCCCCATCCCCCACCCCCAGCCAGGTACCAGGCCCGAGTGGCCTGTCCTCTCTACCTCTGCCCCTACCCTCTACCCCCTACCCCTGCAGGTCGTCCTGGCGGGATTGGAGCTTTCTCCTCCTGTCACATTCCAGCTCCGGGCTGGCTCTGGACCCGTGTTCCTCTGTGGCCAGGAATGTTATGGTAAGTCCAAGCTTGGACCCGAGAAAGGTCTGCCAGTACAGCGCTCAGCACAGGGTCAAGGACATAATAGGTACTCAAACACTTGAGGGATTCTTGAATTATTAGAGAAGATCCCCAAAGGCAACAGAATCACCAGCAGCCTGGACCAGAAGACCATGGGCACGCGTCGTAGCCCCAGTTCTCCTTTACCTCTCCGCCACGTCCTCTGTGGGCTGCAGCCCGCCAGCCATAACACGGGGGTGGGGTTATACTCGGTTCCATCTTCAAGTGTATTCCTCCTAGTTGTGAGGAATAAATGGCATATTCAGAAAAAGCACTTAACATAACGCCTGGTACCAGAGCACACTCAACACATTACCTGCTATGAAGTATGTAGCTGTAGCAGTAACACGGACCCTGGCAATTCGCTGTGCTTTTGACTCTTTTGACAGCGCTTTAACTGCCTTCTTCTCTGTCCAGTGGTGCCTCTTCCATCAGGGTTCTCTCCTGCTCCAAACCCCGGGCAGGTTCCACCTGCCTCAGGATGAGGCCTGAGTTCCTCCGCTGCTGTGTCCCCACCCTCTCCCTCCTTCCCCTCACACTCTCCTTCCCAGTGTGCATCCCCCTCTGGCCCGGCCAGAGCTACAGCTTACCACTTCCCCTGCCCTCCTGCCACGGCCTCAGCCCTCACCGACCCCCCCACCCCGCCAGCCGCACGTTGGGCAGGTAGATCTGGGAAGGGGAGCCTGGCAGAGACCCTCGGGCTCAGAGGGCCTGCCTCCCTCCCACACCATCGCTGACACTGCAGACCAATCCTGGGAGGAGGAGGAGGAGGAGGAGGAAGGTGATGACGACGAAGACACAGATGTGTCCCTGGAGAAGGAGACCCCTGTCAAACCAGTCAAGAGGCTGGCGCCCCAGAAGCACACAAGCGTTGCCAAGGTGAGGGAGGGACACCCCACCCCCCGCAAAGCCTCTTCAGAAACCTGGACCAGGCCTCCCCAGTTGAGTGCGCTGAGGCCCGGGGCAACACCTGCCAGGTGCCCGGCAGGAGTCTGCTCTGCCCCTGGGCCTTGCCAGAACTCCCAATAATGCTTGTGTTTGGTTTCCAGAAAAAAAAGGTGGAAAAAGAGGAGGTGGCAGTGAGGTAACTCTTTCCATCTGTTAAATGAGCCAAAATCTTTTAGTTGAGGTACATCGTGCTTGAAAGAGGATGATGCACATGTGTGTGCAGGTGTGTGGTACATGGAGACACAGGTACACAGGTGCACAGGCGTGCTGCCACTGTCGGTTGGCACAGTCTTTTTGAAAAGCATTTAACAGTTCTTATCTTCTGACTTCATCCCACTTATGGCAGTTCCTTCCAAAGAATCCCATCCAAGATATGAGGGAAATATATGCACTAAGAAACTTATCACTGCGAAACTTATCACTGCATTATTCAGATAATAGTATAAAATGGAAGCACTGTAAATGGCCATCAATATACCAGTTGCTTAAACTATGTCACGTCTTCTCAGTGGGATGTGACATAATGCCCATGAAGAATATAGCAAACTGGAAAGTGTTTCTAGAATTCAAAGAGCAGGATATTAAATTATTTTCATTTTAATATTTATTTAATTTTTGGCTGCATTGGGTCTTAGTTGCGGCATGCGGGATCTTGGTTGGGATCTTCGTTGAGGTGCACAGGCTCTCTAGGTGTGGCCCATGTGCTCAGTAGTTGCCGCGCACGGGCTTACTTAGCCCACGGCATGTGGGATCTTAGTTCCCCGACCAGGGATCACGTCCGCTGCATTGGAAGGTGGGTTCTTAACCACTGGACCACCAGGGAAGTCCCAAATTATTTTCATTTTATTTCACAAACAAAAAAGTTCTGAAAGGAAACAAAATGTTAATATTAGTAGGAGGCAAAGAAAAGTATAGGCAATTTATTCTCTATTTGCTGTATTTTGTGCAATGTGGTTAACGTTACTTTTATGATAAACATTTGTGTCTTATACACAAATAAAGGAAAGCAGATAGAAGCTTAAGAAGAAGAAACATCTTGTTTAAAAAGAGAGAGTCAGGGACTTCCCTGGCGGTCCAGTGGTTAAGACTCTGGGCTTCCACTGCAGGGGCCACGTGTTCAATCCCTGGTCGGCGAACTAAGATCCTGCATGCCGCGTGGTGGGCCAATAAATAAACAAATAATTTTAATTTAAAAATTAAAAAAATAAAAGAGAGTCAGAGTGGTCCCTGGCAGGTGACAGGTGGAGAGGCAAACCTCTCCAGGTCACAGCCCCCTGCTTCCTGGAAGTGCCCAGGGCCCAGCTCTGCAGCCTGGGCACTAGTAGGAGGGCCCGGGGCTACTGGCATCAGACTGAGCTCTCTCTTTCCCACATCCCCACTCCTTGCCCAACCCCACCCCGTTCCAGATACCATCCTAAAGACAGGAGCCCTGTGGGAAAGGTGAGTACTGATAAGAAGGGGCTGGTCCTCCTGGGGGAGGAGGGATGTTCTCTGGGAAGGTGCCAGGATGGGGAGAGGGTGGGACACTGGAGCAACCCCTTCTCTCACAGGCCAAAACCACACCCAGACCTAAAAAGCCAGGATTTAAGAAAGTGCTGAGTCTGAATGTGATGGACGTGTTGGGGGTGACACAAGAGCTCCTCACCCCAACTCAACTCTCGGTTGCAGCAGGACCTGGAGGGAAGAGCCCCGACCTCTCAGACCCACAATAAAGTTTGCTTTGCTAGGACCTTGTTGCAGCTGTCTCTCCCTTCCCCAGGAGCTGTCCTTGCCGGCTGCAGTGAGCCTGTGAGCCCGGCAGAGGGCAGCCGTGTGCCAGCACACCCTGGCCTGCCTGCCAGCCAGCCAGCTGTGTTCTGCTCTTTATCTCCCTCTCCCCGCACCGCCCCACCGCACCCCCCCCACACGCCCGGCACCACCACCCCATCCCCAGCTTTGGGGGAAGGACCAAGTGTCTCAGCCCCTTTCCCAGCTTCGACCTTCAGCCCTCAGGCCTGAAGGAGGGAGCTAGAGCTGGGGTGGGTCTTCCTATGTCCACACTCCCTTCTGACAGGGCCTGGCTCTCCAGATACAGAACTGAAGGGTGACAGCTGTCCGCTGCCCTTACCAGGAAGGGACCAGCCTGAGGGTCTGCATCTCAAGGGCCGGGCCTAGCTCTGCTCTCCCAGGCTTGCGTCCTGTTAGGGGTGAGCTGCTCACAGGAACGTCACTGGTGTGATCTGTGTCAGGCAGGAGCCCAGAGGCCCGCACCTTCAAGGAAACCTCCCAAGTGGGGAGACAGGCAGGCTTCCTGGAAGTTAATCTCTTCCAGGAGGTGGGCAGGTGAGCACTTTCAGCTCCTGGGCTAGCGTTCCCCAAGGGTAGCAGTCAGAGCCACAGGAACAGGGTTCAGTAAATTGTTGGGGTGAGGCCAACAGAGGCTTGGAAGGGGGGTGAATGACCCATCGCGTGGCTCTGGCTTTCTGTCCCCTCCCAGCCTGCAGAGCCACTTTGAAGCCGGGTTCACCCATGGTGACATGCAGGTGGCCGCCTCCCTCGGGGTCTACTTGCAGGGCCTCTGCTGGGCTTCTCCCTGCCCCTAACCAGCAGCCCCATTGGCCAGGCCTGAAGTGGGCCAGTGGGGAACTGGCCCTGCCCTCTCTCCCCAGGACCCCCAGGTATGGGTCCCAGAAAGTTGGAGGTCTCTAAACACCTGCACGGGAAGGGCAGCAGGCAGGCTTGAGTCTCCCCATTCAGCTTCCCTTGATGCCAGAAGAGGTAGAGAAAAGCAGGGCTGGCATTCTTGCTTCTGCTCTCTACACCCCACAAGGCAGATGTGGCCTTTGTCCCACCCTCTAACAAAGGAGAACATGCTACTGACCTCAGTCCCCCAGAGTGACAAGGGACATCAGTTCAGGTCTGGTTCCAGGTAGGCATCTGGCATTGATCATGGCTTCATGCCACCGCGATACAGGGTGGGCAAGACAAAGTCCTCCCCTCAAGTTGCCTACAGTCTAGTGGAAACACAGGAGCCAACAACATAATTTCAATTACTGTCCAGCACTTTGGAGGACGTAAAACAAGCTAATTTCCAGGGTGGGGAAGTGCTGGTGGGTTTTTTTGGGGGGCGGGGGGGGGGGATTTGGCCACGACAGATGGCTTGTGGGATCTTAGTTCCCCAATCAGGGATCAAACCCACACCCTCAGCAGTGGAAGTGCGGAGTCCTAACCACTGGACCACCAGGGAAGTCCCCGGAAGTACTCTTTCGTTGGATCTGAGAAGGTCCTTCAGAGGAGACGATTGACAAAGAGGGAGTGGTGGCTACATGTAGAGCTGGCAGAAGGACATTCCTAGGAGCAGGAACAGAGGGTGCAAAGGGCCTGAGGCAGAACAAGCAGAGAGGTTTGGACAGAAAGAAGGCTGATGCGATTGCAGTGATAACGCTGCCGCTGCGAGCTGGGTGCTGCTCTAAGTGCCTTCCATGGATTCACACCTTTAATCCTTACAACCATGCCTAGAGGTGGGTGTTATTAGCCCCATTTCTCAGATGTGGAAAGTGAGGCACAGAGAGGTTAAACAGCTTGCCCCCCAAGGTCACACAGCCAGGATTCACACCCATGTAGTCTGGCACCAGGGTCCTGTTTTTAACCACTCTGTGGGTGAGAGGGGGATGTGGAAGTTTGAGGGTGCCAGGAAGCCTCAAACTGAGAGTGGGAGTTAGAATTGAGTCCACCGTATAACTGGAGCCCAGGAGGGGCAGCTCCGGAGCCAAGTTATAGCAAAGCCTGTGTTGTCGCAGGTATTTCTCCGCTCCGCCAGCCCCAGGCAAGCGCCCCTGTTCTCTGGCTCCGCAGCAGGACTGCACAGAAGGGCACTTAACAGCTAGACGTCTGACGATTTGATTTCCACGTGCCGGCAGGCGGTGGGGATCAGACAGCAAAGATGCGGGGGGTGGGGGTGGGGGGTCTTTCCACATTGCTCTTTGTCCTTCACCCTTCCCCGGCCCTAGCCCTTCTGTTTGTCAACAGGAAAAGGGTGGGCTGGGGTCAAAGCAGGTGGTGACAAGTGGCCGGCATGCAGGTGGACTCTGGGTCTGCACAAGCTGGGCTGCTAGGAGCAGGCGTGAGACGCCCCCTTTGTGGGGGGAGCTGTTGAACTTGGCACTGTGGGATGGGATTAACCACCACGGCCCTGGCTACTCCTCACTCCCCTTATCACCTCCTGCCACCCCCCATTTATGGTAATGAACCCTACCCTTCTCCCCCCACCGCCCCCCTCCCCCGCTCCCGGGTCCCTCTGGTGAGGGGAGAAAGTCAAAGTTTAGGCAAACTGAGGCTGGACCACGTAAGAGGGTCTCTGCCCCCTCCCTCGTTCTTGTGGCACTTGACACTTTTCAGGAAGTGTCCTTCCTCTCAGTTGACAAGACGGCAGCATCAGTAGTGGCCATTTCCTTTTTATAAATTAGGAAGCTGAGACCAGAGAGGTGAAGGGACTTGCCACATGTCACATAGCCTGTAAGGGCCGGGGTCAGGGAATGGGGATAAAATTCAGAGTCTGGGACTGGAACACTCCCCGGGGGGGGGGGGGGGATTTGGCCACGACAGATGGCTTGTGGGATCTTAGTTCCCCAATCAGGGATCAAACCCACACCCTCAGCAGTGGAAGTGCGGAGTCCTAACCACTGGACCACCAGGGAAGTCCCCGGAAGTACTCTTTCGTTGGATCTGAGAAGGTCCTTCAGAGGAGACGATTGACAAAGAGGGAGTGGTGGCTACATGTAGAGCTGGCAGAAGGACATTCCTAGGAGCAGGAACAGAGGGTGCAAAGGGCCTGAGGCAGAACAAGCAGAGAGGTTTGGACAGAAAGAAGGCTGATGCGATTGCAGTGATAACGCTGCCGCTGCGAGCTGGGTGCTGCTCTAAGTGCCTTCCATGGATTCACACCTTTAATCCTTACAACCATGCCTAGAGGTGGGTGTTATTAGCCCCATTTCTCAGATGTGGAAAGTGAGGCACAGAGAGGTTAAACAGCTTGCCCCCCAAGGTCACACAGCCAGGATTCACACCCATGTAGTCTGGCACCAGGGTCCTGTTTTTAACCACTCTGTGGGTGAGAGGGGGATGTGGAAGTTTGAGGGTGCCAGGAAGCCTCAAACTGAGAGTGGGAGTTAGAATTGAGTCCACCGTATAACTGGAGCCCAGGAGGGGCAGCTCCGGAGCCAAGTTATAGCAAAGCCTGTGTTGTCGCAGGTATTTCTCCGCTCCGCCAGCCCCAGGCAAGCGCCCCTGTTCTCTGGCTCCGCAGCAGGACTGCACAGAAGGGCACTTAACAGCTAGACGTCTGACGATTTGATTTCCACGTGCCGGCAGGCGGTGGGGATCAGACAGCAAAGATGCGGGGGGTGGGGGTGGGGGGTCTTTCCACATTGCTCTTTGTCCTTCACCCTTCCCCGGCCCTAGCCCTTCTGTTTGTCAACAGGAAAAGGGTGGGCTGGGGTCAAAGCAGGTGGTGACAAGTGGCCGGCATGCAGGTGGACTCTGGGTCTGCACAAGCTGGGCTGCTAGGAGCAGGCGTGAGACGCCCCCTTTGTGGGGGGAGCTGTTGAACTTGGCACTGTGGGATGGGATTAACCACCACGGCCCTGGCTACTCCTCACTCCCCTTATCACCTCCTGCCACCCCCCATTTATGGTAATGAACCCTACCCTTCTCCCCCCACCGCCCCCCTCCCCCGCTCCCGGGTCCCTCTGGTGAGGGGAGAAAGTCAAAGTTTAGGCAAACTGAGGCTGGACCACGTAAGAGGGTCTCTGCCCCCTCCCTCGTTCTTGTGGCACTTGACACTTTTCAGGAAGTGTCCTTCCTCTCAGTTGACAAGACGGCAGCATCAGTAGTGGCCATTTCCTTTTTATAAATTAGGAAGCTGAGACCAGAGAGGTGAAGGGACTTGCCACATGTCACATAGCCTGTAAGGGCCGGGGTCAGGGAATGGGGATAAAATTCAGAGTCTGGGACTGGAACACTCCCCACTTGGGGCCCACCACCGGCCTTCCCATGGGGGTAAAGGAGCAAATGGAGCCAGAAAGCCAGGCCTGCAGGTGCAGAATGGGAAGGGACAAAGAGCAGAAGGGCTACCCAGGTGTGCCCCAGAGCCCCCTGGCACCAGCCCCCTGTCTGAGCCCCAAGGCCAAGCTTGACTGTGGGCATCTGTTACCATGGAGACCCAGGCTGGGCTGGGGGCTGGCCAGTGACAGCAGGCCCTTCCCCCACTGATAGGAACCAGGTTCTCGGGCTCGGAGACCTTGGGCCCAGATGGAACTCCCCACACCTGCCTCTCCTCACTGCCTTCCGTCCCCCAGCTGACCCCTCCACCCCTGAACCCCAAGCCTGAGCCGTCTCCTCCATGCCTCTCTGCTCTTACCCGTGACTCCTGGGGATTGAGGTCCGGAGGAGCTAGCTTTTAATACCCTACCAGGGAGGTAGGAGCTGGTGAGCATGTGGGCATGAGGACAAGGTCTTCCCAGAGAATAGAGACAGAACCAGCACCGATCACAGTGGAGAGGTAGATTCCAGATGTTTCCATGGAAGAGGGAGAGTTTAAATGGGGCCCCAAACGGTGGTGCGAATGTGGAAAATGGAAATGATTGGTACCTTGTTCCAACTATGCTGCTAACTAGCTGTGAGACCCTCTCTGGACCTCATTGGTGAATGAGGAGGCGGGACCAGATGAAGAATCTCTAAGATTTCCTTCCAGTTTTTTTTTTTTTTTGGGTACGCGGGCCTCTCACTGTCGTGGCCTCTCCC
>NW_006776652.1:1352372-1355072 GCF_000442215.2 Lipotes vexillifer
ACGGGCCCAGCCGCTCTGCGGCATGTGGGATCTTCCCGGACCGGGGCACGGACCCGTGTCCCCTGCATTGGCCGGCGGACTCTCAACCACTGCGCCACCTGGGAAGCCCTCCCTTCCAGTTTTGACATTCTTTCCAACTGATTCCAACCCGGGACACCCCTAGTTACAAAGGTCAGGGCCGGAGCCAACACTGCACTCCCCAGGCCAGCTCGGGCTCAACTCACCCTTGAGCCCCCAGCGGGGCACCTGGGGCGGAGCTGGGAGCCAAGTGTGGAGCTTGACCGGGTGGGCTGGAGGTGTCCCTGCTTGTCGGTGGGTGGGGAGGGGTGGCAGACAACTTTGTGGATTGATCTAGCTCAGGAAGGTGAGAAGGAGGCCTGGAGGTGAGAGTTTCGCCCTCCCACTCATCTCTTTAGGTAAATAAATCCACAGCCAGCATTTCCCCTTCTCTTCCCATCCTGGAGGCACTGAGACCTCCAGGGAGCCCAGAGCTGAGGTGTGAGCTTCCCTCAGAGATTCCCCCCCTAAGCACTAGCCCCCTTCCACAGTCACCATCAGCCACCTTCTGCGGGGAAGGGACTGCGCAGAGTTCCTGGTCATCAGCTTCCAGGACCAGGAATATTGGGACATCATGGGTGGGCGCTATGCTGGGCCCGGCAGGCGTGGGCACAGTAGAAGGAATCTATGTGGGAGAGAAAGAGCACGGACTTTGGAAACCTGGCTACGCCATTCACTAGCTGGGTGATCCTGAGCAAACGACCTACCGTGTGCCTCAGTTTCCTCCTCTGCAGAATGGGGTGATACCTGGTGTGGTACAGAGCAGCGTGGGACCGGAGGTTAGAAAAAGAAGACGCCGCTGGGCACTTCATCCCAGACCGCTGCTGAGGGGCCGCAGGGAGGAGGCCCTGGGTTCCTCCCAGCTCCCGGAGGTTCTAGGGATGGCTGCTGTCGTGGCGGGATGACAAGTGAGGCCCAGAACATATACCTTTGACTTCTGCCTCAGTGCGGCCATCTCACTGGGTCCTCCAACATCCCGAGGCACTACTGTGCCCATCTCTCAGAGGAAACTGCCAAGGCCCAGAGGAAAGCAGCTGGTGCCAATGCACCCGCTCTCCTTGATGCCATGGGGTCCTCCTACAACCCCACCTGCACCTGCCTCCCTACCCCTGGTCCCCAAGCTGTGGCACCCACTGTTTGATGCCCATCGGGACAGCCTTAACCCCTCCTTCCCGGTGGCCGGACAGCAGACAGGGGGAGCAAGGGATGACAGAGGCAGTGGAAGCTACGCTCCTAGCCAAGCCCACCTCCTGCCCCCTGGAGGGAGGCTCCTCCTTTTAAGGCTGCTGCTGGGAATTTCCACCCCCAGACCCAGACCCAGCGGCCCCAGGCCTGGAATGATACCTGCAGCTCACCCTAGGGAAGGTGGGGCAGGAGAAGCTTGCCCTGAGAGGGGAGGAGGGGCCCTGCCATCGGGTTCGTGAGGGTCAGTAAGAACACAGGAGCCAGCCTCTGGGTCTAGAAGCCTCCAGCAGCTCCATCCTCTGCGCTGGGGTATCCCAGAGAGAGGCTGACAGCACCCCCCACCGACTCCCGCCAGCAGCTGCTTTGCAGTCTCACTGGCCAGGAAGGTGGACTCCGCTCACCTCAGTCTCCCAATTACGCCCTCCTCCCCCCTCGCCCTCCTCCCTTCTCTCCTCTCTTCTCCTGCCGTCTCTCTCCTCTCCCCACTGAAAACCTGTGGCTTGGAGAGACCTTGGCTTCTCTGGGACTCTGCCCCCAGGGACTGCCCACATCTGCTCCTGACTCTGGGGGCAGGAGGGCAACGGCCCCAAGAAATCTCTCCGGCGATGGGAGCCGCCCGCCTGCTGCCCAACCTCACGCTGTAAGTGTGCTACCGCTCGGACTGCCGTCTTGTTGCCACTTCCAGCCTCGGGGGCAGACCCAGTCTTCCTGGGACTCGCACACGGACCGCGTGGGGCAGGGGTGGGTGCCTGTTGCGCCCCGGGGCTGGCTGCTGGCACCCACACCCGGGCCCGCCTCGTCTCCCACACAGGTGTCTGCAGCTGCTGATTCTCTGCTGTCAAACTCAGGTAGGCGGGCGGCCCCCACTAGCTTTTCCCCGTCTCTCCCACACTACCGATGGGGGCGGTCAGTCTCCTTTCGGTGGACAGAGGCAGATCCTGGCCTCTCCCTGGGTCCAGAAGACGCTGAGGTTTGCGGGGGGCGGTGGGATGGGGTAGGAGAAGGGGCTACAGCAGACTGGGGGGTTGATGGAAGTTTTTATTTCAGCCCTCCTTCTGACATCCCTCCCGTGTTGCCCTGGGGTCTCTTCTGCTCCCTCCATCCCTCCACACTGTGTTCCCCCCAAGGCTAAGCGCTTGGGGCAGCCAAGCCTGAGGGATGGAGCCCGGGAGTGGTCGGAAGAGGGCGGAGGTGATGGCTCAGGTGAGGCTTGTACTTGCAAGTACCTGAAAGGACAGGTTTCCACGCAAAACCGCCTGTCTGTTCCACTCACCACCCCACTCCCACCAACACGGAGGTCCTGTGGGTCGCGGTCCTGGGTGATCGCGGCGTGGGCAGTCAGAATGCCCAGCCAGGGTGGGCGACTCCTTACCTACAGGGCAATGAGGTCAAGCCTGAAGAGGTTTGTATGGGATGAGATTCAGGGTTTGCTTCTCCACACCCCCCACCCCAAGTCAG
>NW_006776652.1:1355305-1372013 GCF_000442215.2 Lipotes vexillifer
AACCGCTCTGGGGAGAGATCCCTTGGCTTTCCCAGGCCAGAGGCCCGCTTCTCTTCATATCCAGTGGGGACTTTTTTTGAAGGTAAATGCCTTTTCTCTGGGAGAGGGAAAGGGGCTGCCTTTGAAGCAGTGGGGGGGTGGGAGGGAGAGAGAGAGAGACAACCCCCCCTTTCCTTCCCCCTTTTGCTCTAGCCCCTGTTCCAGGCCTTTTGCTTCACACATCCAGGGAGAGCAAGAAGAAAGCCCCCAGCCTGGCCGGGAGGGGTCTGGGGGTGGGCCCAACCTGCCCTGGAGGGGGAATTAGCACAATGGTGCGGCTGGCCGGCGTTTATGGCCTGGCTGAGGCCCCATTCAGGACCCGGGGAAGGTGGCAAAGCTGTCCTTTCCCCCTTGAAGTGCCCCCTCGCCCCCCTCGGAGGGGGGGCCAGCAGGCCGGACCGCAGCCATGCTTGAGGGGCCGTCTGACAAGCAGCTGTCTGCGGCAGTGGAAGGGGAGGTCCCCCTGCGGCGGGAACATGAAAGGGACAGGCAAGGTCCCGCGGGGAGAGCGACTTGTGGGCTGTGGGCTGGGGGGGGGCGTGGGACTGCTTTTGTGCAGGGCTTGAAGGGGGACGAGTAGAGGAGGGGGCTTCGGGGGGGCCCTCTCTGCTCCCGACCTGGAACAGACAGCCAGAAGGAGGCTGCCCGCCAAGAGGGGCGGAGGGCCTGAACCTGGGCCAGGAGGCTCAGGGGGCTGGGGACAGGCCGGACCCCACCCCCTGGCAGGGAGGCAGGTCCCCCACCCAAAATGCTGGCCTCAGGTTTTCCCAGGGAGGGATGTGGGGTGGGCAGACCCTGCCCTCATAGGCTGGGAATCCTGGCTGTGGATGAGCCGGGCAGTGACACCCGGGAAGGGTTAACCCTGAGCAGGTTCCGCTGAATGACAGCCTGGAGCTGCTCCCTCACCTCCCCGCTCCTCAAAGATGATACTTGCCACCCCTCCCTGCAGGAGAGAGAGGCCCCTCGCGGATGCTGGTCTGGGTCTAGCTCTGTCCAGATGGTTGCGACTGGGCCTGGGATAAAGGCGGACTTAGGGATATGGGGCAGGGAAAGGCTGTCCCAGCACGGGCCAGCAGGATCCAGGTGGAGAGAGAAACTTTTCAGTGCTAGAGCTGAGGCTGTCAACAGCAGCTGGGAAACTTCATCCCGGTTTGCACCTTGCTGGAGAGAGAGGGCAGGAAGTGGTCTGTTTCTCTCCTACTCAGCACTGCAGATGGGTAAGGAGACACCAGGCCCGCAGGAGGTACTCGTCCTGGCTTTGAATCGTGTGTGCGGGTGGAAATGTCCCCTCTCCACTCCCCGGGAAGCAGTGGGCGGTAGTATCACCCGCGGCTGGCCACGAGCCTCTGTTACACTGTGGCACATGCAGGTGGCCTCACAGGGCAGCCACTGGGCCACCACTGAGGGCACCTCTCACCACCACCTCCACCGCCCTCCGCTAAGGAGGCGCCTCACCCCTAGAGGGGGAGGAACGCTGGAAGGGGCACTGGCTTCTCTGAGGGCCCTGAGCACCCAGGGGGAGCGGCAGGTGAGATGGGCGTGAGCTCAGGAGTCCTTGGTTAGTGCTATAAAGAAATGCTTCCAGGGGCCCCGCAGGAGCCTACAGAGAAGGGTCTTAGAGCCCCCAAAAAGGTCTCCAGCGACTCTTAACAGACCAGCTGCTGTGTGTGCATGTATGTGTGTGCATGAGTGTGCACACACGTGTGTGTGTGCACGTGCTGGGCGTGGGCTCCTTCGAGGCCAGTGCGGAAGACTGGTGAGACATCTGGTCACCCTGGCTAACACAAGCCAAGGCCCTGGAGTTTTGGAGAGGAGACAAGCTCCTGTCCTAGAGGCAGGACAGGCGTCTGTCACTAATCAGCTGTGCGGCCCTGTGCGCTTCCTCCCTAGACCATGGGGATTAGATACCAGCAGCTTGAATGTTCCTTCCAGCTCCCAGAGTCATGATTCCAGGCCTGAGCTGTATCACCAAGTGTCCCCTGAGCTGGGCAGCTACCAGTCCTGTGCTCCAGGGCAGACGAAGAGTCAAGTCCCAATGACTGGCTCACACACTGGCCTGGGAAGGTCATGGCCAGATGCCCCTTGCACCTCTACATCTCAGGGCAAATGACCTGCCCCACCACACTCGCCTCCGCACCCCTCCCCTGGATGGGCCTGCGGTGGTGTCACCCAAAGCAAATTGACACTATTTTTCCCTTGGTAACCGCAAAGGGGGAGAATCACCCGTCTCCTAATTTTAACCAGTACGTGAGGGACCAGGGTGCCATGACCGACCAGCTGAGCCGGCGGCAGATCCGCGAGTACCAGCTCTACAGCCGGACCAGCGGCAAGCACGTGCAGGTCACTGGGCGTCGCATCTCCGCCACCGCTGAGGACGGCAACAAGTTTGGTGAGGCCCAGCCCTCACCGGAGGCCACCCACACCCCTACCCAGCCTTGCCTGGTCCATCCCCAGATGGGTCAGGGTGGAGGCTGCAGGGGGAGAGCAGGGAGAAGCCTCTAGGAGGAGAGGTCCCGAGGGCCCCCCACCCGAATTCAGAGGGCAGTCTGGTAGGGGTTCCCTGCACACCCTGGGCCAGCAGCCCCGAGGGACAGAGGTCTTTCTCCCCCGCCCCCCCCAGCCAAGCTCATAGTGGAGACAGACACCTTCGGAAGCCGAGTGCGCATCAAGGGAGCTGAGAGCGAGAAATACATCTGTATGAACAAGAGGGGCAAGCTCATCGGGAAGGTGAGGCCTGGAGGGCAGGGAGTAATGAACGAATCCGTCTTTCCGGGGTTGAGGCATGCAGGGCCCCAACAGCATCCCACCGCCCTCTGCTGGGCCGCACCCAGGGCTCTGACTTCGCCTGCTCTCACCCCACCACTCGGCTTCTCTCTGGTCTCTGCAGTCCCTGTGGGTCTAGAAGCCCTCTGAGGACACTGGCTGATCCATAAGAATCCTTGGCTCTGATGTATGAGGTACTTTCCCAGCATCAGTGAGGAAGAATTTTAGCACCTACATCATGTCACAGCCTCTGTGTTGAGGGCTAAGAGCTGATCAGGGTTGAGAGGCCAGAAGCCACGCCCCCTCAGGTCAGTGGGTTCCCCGGGCTCCAAGTAACAAGATTCGTGCTAACTGCCTACTAGTGTAACCACTAGTTACACTCTATACAATGGTGGGTCCAGAGTTGCTGTGCAGGGAGAATTCCATTTCCTTTGGCATCAGCCAATTCTGGCTTCTGATTCTGGCTGTTTTCAAATATTTGCTTATTTTTGTCAAGTCTCAGGCTTCTCATCTGTAAAATGGGCACGGTGTCAAGATTATCTATAGAGCCAGATGGGTGGCTGCCTGGCTCTTTACACAGTTGGTGTTCTACAGACGTTTTCCCCTTCTTTCCGTCAGACTGTCGCGTCCCTCCCCTCCACCCAGCAACACCACTCATGCAGACCAAGGAACGTTCTCGTATATACGAGTGCCCACTGGGTATGCACCGAACTGCACAGATACCTTGATCTTTATGAAACAGCTGGGTAAACTGAGGCTCAGCCTGGCTAAATACCTTGCTCAAGGTGTACAACCTCCAAATGACAAGGCTTTATTTAAGTCCAGATCTGACTCCAACAAAGCTTGTTCCTTGCCCCCTCCTTTGCCTCTCCAACAAGGGTGCCCGTCTCATCGGGCAGGAATTCTTGGACTCACAGCCCCTGTCGCTCCCTCCTCGGTCCTACAACATAGGTCCATAAGGCAGACTAGCCAGCCAGGGTAGGCAGACAAACTCCCCTTCCTTCCCCTGCAGCCCAGCGGGAAGAGCAAAGACTGCGTGTTCACAGAGATCGTGCTGGAGAACAACTACACAGCCTTCCAGAACGCACGGCACGAGGGCTGGTTCATGGCCTTCACGCGGCAGGGCCGGCCCCGCCAGGCCTCCCGTAGCCGCCAGAACCAGCGAGAGGCTCACTTCATCAAGCGCCTCTACCAGGGCCAGCTGCCCTTCCCCAACCATGCCGAGAGGCAGAAGCAATTCGAGTTTGTGGGCTCAGCCCCCACCCGCCGGACCAAGCGCACTCGGAGGCCACAGCCCCTGACATAGTCAGGGACACCCCCGGGGGGGCAGCCGCCCCTCACTCATGGGCCTTCCCATCCCCTTCCCTTCCTAATCCAAAGACAGGGCTGGGGTGGAGGCAGGGGAGCCAGAGCCCCCAAGGAGGATGCTGAGGACCACCGAGCATCAGAGCCCCCCCTCCCGGAAAGGCGGAGGGCTGCCACTAACCAGGGCTGGCTCCTCAGGGCCCCACCCTGGCGTGGCCCCCTGGGGGCGGGGCAGACCCCCCAGAAGGGGAAGATAGAATAACGCGAGGTCAGGCTCCCCTGAACCAAGTGGGCAAAGTCAGCGGATTCAAGGCTCTGCAGACACGGTCTGGAGGTGGCTCTCCTCGAACTCTGCTGCCCCTGTCTCCCTCAGTCGGCCCCCCCCCAGCCTCCAAATTCCTCCTGGCCAGACTGTAGGAAGGGACTTTTGTTTTGGTTTCAGGAAAAAAAAGAGGGAGAAAAAAAAAAAAGAGGGCTGGCCATTCTTCACATTCCACTACCCAGGCCTGCACCCTCTCCCCCAACTCCCAGCCCCGGAATAAAACCATTTTCCTGCAAACGGGTTATCTGAAGGGGGAGTGGGGGAGGGGAACAACTGCAAAGCTGAACTGGGAACAAACTTGCTCCTCCGAGAGAACAGGAGGCCGGCGCGCAGGCCCGGGGGTGGCGCGGCAGGTGGAGGCCAGGCCGGGCCCCGCACGTCCCCGCAGGGGCAGGGGACAAGGGGGCAGGAGCAGCGTTAAGGGATGGCCCGGCAGGCCCCGCACCTCCGCCCCGCGGAAGGCTGGCGGCCCGGGGCGCGCCCCTCCTCCGCGGGCTCAGATTTCCTGGCTGGCACCGCGCGTCCCGTGCTACCTGCTGGGGCGCAGAAACCCCAATCCTGGGGCCGGTCCGAGCCTCCGGGGCCGGGGCCGCTGGCCGGGCAGCCGCGGGCGCTGCAGCCTCCTCGCCGGGAGCCAGATTACTTTTTTCCGGTGAGGAGGTCGGGTGGGGGAGGAGGCGCGGACGGGCGGAAGCGAAGGGAGGGCGAGACCGCGTACAGTGCGCCCAGGTCCCCGCGGGGGGGGGGGGCACACCTGGGGGGGCAAGGCGATTACGGGGTGTGGGCGCGGGCGGGGGGGAGGGGCAATCCTCTTCCTCCCCCTCCCCCTCCCCATCCCCGCCCAGAGCTCCTCTGGGGGGCTTTCCGGACGGCTCCAGGTGTGCATTTGGGGAGTAGAACTAAGAGGCCATAAAACCCGCCTCTTTCCTCCTTTGCCACGGCTTTTAATTTTGTCCACTGGGGAGGCCCTTCCTAGCAGCGCCCCTCCTCTGCTCTTCACGGGGAGCACCTCACTGAGCCCGCTTTTCTGCGGACGGACCCCCAGCCTCAGTTTCCCCTCCCTCCTCTTTCTGAGAAAATGTTGGAGAGGGGGATTTTGGAGAGAGAAGGAGGATGAACGACATCCCTTCTCCCCATTTCTCCCAACGGTGCCTAAAAATGAAGAAAGAATGGGAAGCTGGGGGGGGGGGTTTAGTCAAAAGGGGAGGCGAGTGGCGCGTAGTCCAAGTTGGGATGCGCGGGGGGGTCCCTCACCTCTCCCTGGGTGAGGACCGGAGCCAAGGCTGACACCCCCAACTCGAGGCAATTTAGACAGCGGGCAGCCAAGAGGGAGGTCCCCAGGCCCCAGGCCATTCTCCCTCCGGCTTGTCATAATTACTTTTCACCAGGTTGCTTTTTCCTCTCCCCCCCAATCACAAAGAGTCTTAATCCTGCTGCAGACTGCGGGAAACGTGTTGGGGGTCGTTTTCGGGGGAGGTGCGGCGAGTGTAGGGAGGGTGGTCTGGAGCCACAGCTGATAACTGGCGAGTTCAATGGGATTTTCCACGCAGGGGCAACGCCCAGCAATTACCTGGGGACAAAGGGTCGGGGCCCCCAGGTGTGGAGGACTGGACTTGGGGGGCTGGGAAGGAGGTGTGCCGGGGAGGGGGAGCCCTTACAAGCCCTCTGATTTCCGCAGGAATTTGAGACATTCTTTAAAGCTCAGGCCCACCCCCCCCCCCCCCCGCCTCCCCTGCCGGCAGCCGCCCCCCCCCCCCCCCCACCGGCTCGGGTTAGAGACAGCTTCAAAGGTGGATGGGGCCCTTTGTCTCGCCTCCCCTTTCTTCTCTGCCTTTCTCCGGCCCCTCCCTCCCTCTCTTTGACCTCCCCAGCACAGACAGGCCTCTGGGGGACGGCTCCAGAAAGCCCTCACTGTTTCCTTTCTTGCTTTCTGAGGTGAGACCTGGCAGGGAGGGACAGAGAACGGGGAAGGGTGAGAGAGGAAGGCCGCTCTGGAGGCCTGTGCCATCTCAGACGGGGCCCTTGCCCCAACCCCCGCCCGAGCCCGGCAGCTCTGACGCCCGCTTGTGGCCTTGGGTCCCCCAGCTGTTGGTGCTTCCAGGCTCCGTAGCCAGGGTGCCTCTTCATGCTCTGGGGAAGTCTCTTCAGCTCATTCCCTCCTACCTGGTGGTGATTTCGAAGATGCTAAAAAGAAGATGGCAAAGGAATGGGTCTCTAATAATGGGATGGGGGGCGGGATTTAAAGTATCTGTGTGTGTGGCAGGAAGGAGGCCTCCCGTGGACCTCTGATGGCTACAGCAACCCTGGTTGCTTCTGGGCGCCCTAAAGCTCCAAGCAGGTGGGCGGATAGGGATGGACACAGTGCAGGAAGATTTAGGGTGAGTTGAACACATCCGTTTCAGGGAGGGTGTGACAGGGGGAGGGCGGCGGCGGCGGCAGCAGCGTGCCTCAAATCCTATGCCTGTTTAGGATTAGGCTAAGAATAGCCTACATATAGATCCTGGCTTCTCTGTCCTGTCCTCCAAAGGGCCAGATGAGGCAGAGGGGAGCCGAAGCAGGAAGTCGGGGCGGTGGCAGGGGGCGGGAATCCATTCACATTTTAGCCCTCGCCACGTCTCTCTATTCAACCCCGTCCCTCAGACTCCGCTGGCTGTGACTTCCCAGTCACCCAGCCTCAGCCTCACAGCCCTGGACAGCTACGAGGACCACCTGTCCTTGAAGCTCTTTCCGCCCTCACCTGCCCTAGGCGGTCCTTTCTTCCTTCTCTCTGGCTCGCGGACTCTTCTCTTTCCTGGCCTCTCTTCACAGAAACGTGCCCCGAGATCTCTGACACTCTCTCCTCTCCCTGAGCAAACCAGCATGTCAGCTGTCGCCCCCTTTCACACGACTGCTTTCTCCTCCAAACTCTGGAACCCTGCACCATGGCCGGACCTCACTGGGATCTGTCTCAATGAATGCGGTAGCTCTCTCAGCGGTCTTTCTCCCTCCTGACACACACACACACACACCCCTCAGCACATCACATAGTTTGTTCAGCTCACCTTACCTTACCACAGCTCTGCCCGAGTCACACCATCACTAACAGACTCAGCATGGCTTTCAAACCCCTGCCCAGTCCTGCTAAGGCCCCCCGCTAGCCCTGTCCCTCCAGCTCCCCTCAAGAACGCTGGCAAAACTGCAACCATTGGGGCTTCCCTGGTGGCGCAGTGGTTGGGAGTCCGCCTGCAGACGCAGGGGTCCGACGCAGGGGTCCGATGCAGGGGACATGGGTTCGTGCCCCGGTCCGGGAGGATCCCACATGCCTGAACCCGTGAGCCATGGCCGCTGGGCCTGTGCGTCCGGAGCCTGTGCTCCGCAACGGGAGAGGCCACAACAGCGAGAGGCCACGTACTGCAAAAAAAGAAAGAAAGAAAAAAAAAAAACTGCAACGCTTGCAGTCCAAAAGACCCCCTGGGCCCATTTTTTTTTTTTTTTTTCTGGCCACACCACGCAGCTTGTGGGATCTTAGTCCCCCAGCCAGGGATCAAACCCCTGCCCCCTGCAGTGGAAGCGCGGAGTCCTAACCACTGGGCCACCAGGGAATTCCTTCTGGGCCCATCTTTTTTTTTTTTTTTACATCTTTATTGGAGTATAATTGCTTTACAATGGTGTGTTAGTTTCTGCTTTATAACAAAGTGAATCACTTATACATATACATATGTTCCCATATCTCTTCCCTCTTGCGGCTCCCTCCCTCCCACCCTCCCTATCCCACCCCTCCAGGCGGTCACAAAGCACCGAGCTGATCTCCCTGTGCTATGCGGCTGCTTCCCACTAGCAATCTACCTTAGGTTCGGTAGTGTATATATGTCCATGCCTCTCTCTCTTGCTTTGTCACAGCTCACCCTTCCCCCTCCCCATATCCTCAAGTCCATTCCCTAGTAGGGCCCATCTTTGCTCATGAGTTTCCTACTGCCTTGCATGCCCTTCTCCAGAATGCTGGCATGTCCAGACCACAGCCATGTCCTCGGCTCTACAGACGTCCCTCACTCTCCCAGGGGCAGTGGTCATCTCTGCTGCCCCCAGCCCCTACGGCCATTGACTTGCCCTGGCCTTAAGGCATATATCACAGCTCATCCAGAACTGTACTTATCTATGCTCATGTCATTGTCCCGCTGGACAGCAAAGGCCTCAGATGTAGAGCTAGTCAGTCTTTGCATCCCCCACAGTACCCGGCACAGTACGTTATACAGAATAAGTATTTCTTGAGGAAATAAACCAACTGAAGACCCAGAAAGAAGTTGTTGGCCATTGGCCCAGCACCCTGCGGTCCCTGAAGGTAGAGGTAGGATGAGAAGCCAGAATCCTGCCTCCAAGCTCCATCCTTAGGAGGACTTGGGCAGGAGGGGTCCTAAGCAGTTAATCCAAATATTTGTGTATTCCCTACAATGTATGACCACGTGCTAGCCCTTCAGTTAATAAAAAAAGATGGACAAGATAGTGTGTCATCCCCTGTCAAGCTCTCAAGACACTTGAAATCTAATTGGGGGGGACCAACCCATAAAAAGGCAGTTCTTTTGAGGACTTTTGGAAATCTGTCTCTTACCCCTAAGATAGCAAAGCAGCATTTGGTACATCCCCAAAGAGTGAAAGGGGAGAAAATAAGGACACTGCTGTGTACTGAGCTCCAGAGATGTGCCAGGCAGTGTGCAAGGTGTGTTCACATGAAGCCCCTCATTTTGCGGGGTGAGATTGTTCCCATGTTGTGTGTGGGCAGGCTCAGATGAAGAGATGTTAACTCATCCAAGATCACAGTCCAGATTCTCACCTGTCTCTGTTTTTTTTTTGGCTGCATTGGATCTTTGTTGCTGCGTGCAGGCTTTCTCTAGTTGCGGCGAGCAGGCGCTACTCTTCGTTGCGGTGCGCACGCAGGCTTCTCATTGCGGTGGCTTCTCTTGTTGCGGAGCATGTCCTCTAAGCCCTCGGGCTTCAGTCGTTGCGGCACGCGGGCTCAGTAGTTGTGGCACGCAGGCTCTAGAGCGCAGGCTCAGCAGTCATGGTGCATGGGCTTAGCTGCTCCGTGGCACGTGGGATCTTCCGGGACCAGGGCTCGAACCCGCGTTCCCTACATTGGCAGGCGGATTCTTAACCACTGCGCCACCAGGGAAGCCCTCTCACCTGTCTTTAACACCTCGAGTGGGATGTTCTCCACTCCTCAGCCAGGCACGGTGGGTTCTGGGATGTACGTGGGGCAGGGGCACTGGGAAGGGCTGGGGTTTGCTTCACCTTGAAGAGAGGAGCAGGATTTCCGTCAGCAAAGAAGACCCACCAGGGGGCAATATTGAGAGTGAAAACAGCATGGGAAGAAGGGCTTCAAGGCAGGAAAATGTAAGGTCTGTCGTGGGAGTGGGAGGGTGAGCAGTCGATCGGCTTGGCTAGCACTGAAAGTTTGCAGCCAGAAGTGGCAGGAAAGGATTGGGCCACGTTATGGAGAGCTGGGTCTCTGCTGTGACAGGAGAAGACAGTGAGGGCCTTCAAGAAGGGGAGTGACTAGACACGATTGTGGGGTTGGGGTTCGGGGGAGAGGCTGGTCTGGTGCAGCTGCTGGGGCTGAGGCTCTGGGGTCCAGGAGTCAGACAGTCCAGTGATCGGAGGTGGGGGACGTGTCATCCAGACTGATGGGAAAGGGTCACTTGGAGGCCCTCGTCCTTTCTTTTGTTCTGCTGGCCCAGTTCTCTGTCACTGTCCCTTCTTAGGTGCACAGGTGCCCAGTCAGCCTCTCCAGGAGTTAATGTTTAGACCTCCCCGGGCAGGTCGGTGCAGGGGGCGGGGCAGGGGCAATGGAGTGAGACGGAGAGAGGACAGAGAAACCTACGCACAGCCCCTGGGGAGGGGACAGGCGGCAGGGCCAGCGTCTGGTCAGGACATCTGGCAGCAGTGACCTTGCTGGGGAAAAGAGCCAAGAACTAGGTATCCTGGGCCTGGGACCACCTGCCTGAGAGGGGCAGGAACCCCAGCCCCCTGCTGTGGACGCACGTGCCCATCCTCGAGCCTGAAGGCGCTCCTGAGCCTAAAGGTACGCTTGTCCTGTTAGCAGCCTGCTGGGTTGGGTGCGGCCAAGCCGTGCCCCGGGGCCTGGGCTCACAGGCACCTGGTATTCAGTGTTGCCTGCTTCTGGGGGGAAGCTTTTGCCTCCCCTGTCCTCCCAGCCTATTGGGGTGGCAGGCAAGCAGTGCGGGAAGACCGACCGTTCAGCTGGCCTTGAGGAGTCTGGGGTCTTCCCAGGAGGAGGGGGCTAGAGGCAGAATAAGTCTCCTCACAGGGCGAGGCCAAAGATGAGGGGGAGGCAGAGCCTGGCAGGCGAGGGAAGGGTCCTCTGGCCTGGCTGTGCCCTCCCACATCCCTCCCAACCCCCTCCCCCACCCCCACCCCCCCCCCCACATCAGGATCCCTCAGCAAGGAATGACCTTGACAGTTACCAAGCCTCAGGTCGACAGAGGGAGCCCTAACTCTGCAGTCCCCTTGGTTCCGGGGCTGGCTTGAGGGGGACTATTATGCCCAAGGTGCTCTCCCTCCCCTGGAGGGACATACCTATGGAGTGAGAGGCAGTGGGAATGGGCCTTGCGGGACTGGAAGAGTGCTGTCCCAGGCTCTGACCTTCTCAGCCCATGGCCCACATGCCCACCCTAGCCACACCCGGGGCCTCTCCTTCCTGCCAGAAACCACCCTCCGACCCTTCAACATAAACCATCCCTCCCTTGTTCCTATCGCTCTACCCAGCTCCACGCTGAGCTTTCTGGAATGGGGGACGTGGCCCAGTGCCTCCCAAGACCGGCCTGCTATCTGGCCCTGAATTAAGGTTCTCATTAGGCCACCCCAGGAGCCAGTCCCAGAGCGTTATGGAAGCAGACGGAACGGGAGGGGGGGGGACTCAGTGGGAGCTCCGGCTCCTGAAGCTCCCCCACCCCCAGCCCAGCACCGAGGCCCCCTCCCTCCATTGCTGAAGAAGAGGCAGTAGGAGCTACAGCCGCCTCCTCCCCCCTCCCCGCCTCTGCTGCCTCCTCTGCTGAGCCGGCAGGTTGTCTTGGCAACGGGAGGCGGAGAGGAGATGCGCTGAGGGATGGAGGTGTATGTCACCGAGGAAGCTGCCGAGCCCCACGCCCCAGGCCCTTGAAGGTACCGCAGACCCCCTCCCTTCCCCCTCCCCCTACCCTCTCCCCTAGGCTTCCCCACTCTATCCAGAGTGCTTGTTTCCCTGAGGAATGCCCCCCTCCTCCCAGCCCAGCGACTCCCACCCATTCCTCCTGAGCCACCTCATTCCAGGCCCCTGTCCACAGCTGTCCTTCCTGGCAACCGCTCATTCCAGCCCTGCCTCTGGGGACCCTTGCACCGGAAGGCAAATATCCTGGAATGGGGTCTTGGGGGGTGGGTGGCGCATGAAAACAGGGAAGGAACCAAGATAGTGGGGAAAAATCAGGAATCCTAAAGGGCTACCTGGCACTTGATCTCCTGGAGAGGGGGCGGGAGGCTGTGCAGCCCTAGGGTGGGGACAGGGCGATAAGGGTGGGGTTGAAGGGGCAGAAAGCTGAGAGGCTGGGCTGGTTGTCCAGAAAGGCCTGGTTCCCCTCTGCTAAGGCTGTGGCCCGCTCCTGCCACATCAAAAGTGCACCTCCTCCTGCATCATCTCCTGGCCTTTATTTCAGGGTTCGATGGATCCTGTGTTTCTCTCCCACTCCCAGGCTTTCTCGTACCCTTCCACGGGCCCCTCTCCCGCCTCTGCCGTACATCCAGCAGCTAAGCCCAGGTTCTTTCCACACTTCCTCAGCCACTCGGCTACCTGCCTTTTTCATTTCTCCTTTCTTTCTGGAGCCCATCCTTCAGGATTCATTCTTCTCGGTCTCCCACTAACCCAGACACATCCCCCTCTTCCTGTCCCTACCCGTCCTCGTCTCTTTGAGAAAGAGGTCCCAGGGTACACTCTCACCTGTCCTCTCAAGACCCTCCCCACCGTGGTTTTTCCATTCAGATACCCCAGAGCCCCCTCCCCAGATTCTAGATTTCCCCAAGGACAGCTGATACCATCAGCTGACCAGCTGTGGGCAGCGGTTACCAGGGCAACAGTAAGGGCTGCCTAGGTAGGCAAGTCTGCACAGAGGTGGAGAGGAGGCTGTGCTGGGGCCAGGGTCAGCTGGCCGGGCTCCCTCCCCTGCTCCCAGGGGTCACAAATGAACCAGGCTCTGCTCTAAGCCCAGAGGGAACCAAAAGGCCAATGACAGGGGCCTGGAGTCGTGGAGGTTTTCCCAGAGACATTCCTGTAGTTCAGTGCTGGGACCTGGACATCACCTGGTGAGAACTTCTCTTTCGAAGACCCCGCCCTGGAGAGAGATTGGGGTCCTCCCCACTCTGTCCCCAGGGGATTTGGGTTACCCAAGGGCCAACCCGGTCTCTTGTGCTGAGCACCTGGTTTCTCGAAACCTCCCATTCTGTCCTCCCCAGGAGAGGGTTAATCCTTGGGTAACCAATTCTGGCATCTAGCCCACACCCCTGCCCCTCACCATCTATGCGCTTTGGCACCCCAGGGAGGCAGGGACCCCAGAGGCCTCTGTGGTGCTGGTTGGTGATGAGTGGGAGATAGAGGTGCTTGGGGAAACCGGGTGTTGTCACCCCTCTGTTATCAGTAGAGCCCCTTCCCCCTGACTCAAACTCTGGCTGTTTAGGAGGCTGGAGGGGCTGTGTGTGTGAGCGTGTTGCAGGGTTGGAGGTGGGTGTGGGAAAGGGAAAAAGGCCAGCGGCTGGCCGAGAGTCTGCTTCCGATTCTGCTTCGTCATGATGCCCAGTTAATGGTCCTCTTGTTTGAAACGGATTGAGCTGCAGCAAGCGAGGTGGAAGAGCAGGCACACAAACACACACCCGCAGGCCAGTGGCCACACGCTATCAGCTGGAGGTGGGGAGGGTGCAGGGGTGGGTGGGAGCCAGCGGCCCGCCCACCTGGCCGCCCGCCCGCCCCGCCTGGCCTGCCCACCGGCGCACACACCCGGCCCTGGGATTGCGCGCCAGGCTGGCGGAGAAGCGGGGTGGCGGCGAGGGGGTGGGGGCCCAGAAGGGTAAGTCCCCTCCTTCGCCGGCTGCCCACCCACTCACCCACCGCAAGCCAGCTTTATTCTTGTTATTTGTGCTCTGGGAAAGCACGCCGGGCTCCTGGAAGAGCCGCCTGTTACCTGGGCTTTCGGGAAAAGCCGCAGCCCCGGGATCTGCGCCTGTCCCTGCCCCCACCCTGGGGCCTCAGAGCATCTGGGCCACCCTGTCCGGGAAGAGGTAGGTGGCAGGGTCTCCCACCTCTCTTCCCCTCTGTGGGCACTTTGGCCACAACACCTTCCTAGAAGTGAGGCTCTGGGTGGTGGCAGGGATCCCGGGGTGGGGGTGGGGGTGTCAGCTATGGCCCCTTGTTCAGTGGGAGAATGGGCCGGACCCTGGGACTAGCTGGCTTTGATCTGACCCAACCTCCTTCTGATTCGGGGAAGAGGGGCTGGGGTGTCACATGCTGCCACCCAGGGACCCCTTCCCCTAGCTGTGCTGGTCAGAAGTCCAAGTGATGGGGGTGGAGGCTCCGCCTTGAGTAGGCTGGAGAGCTGTGCCATCTTTGCTGAGTGGTGGAAGGGAAGGGGGCGTTGCCCGTCTCCCCGCCACCATGCCACAGATGCTCCCGTTGTGGGTGGGGAGCAGTTCACTCAGAGGCCTGAATGCCATTGGTGTGAGGACTGCTCCTTGCGGGGAGGGGCCTGAGGAGCCTCCTTCTAGCCCGTAGCCGGCTGGGGTGAGGACCAAATGCAGAATGAGGCTGGGTGGCAGGGCATGGCCACAGGCCTGACCACGTTGCTCTCCTGGTGCCGGCTGTTGAAGTGCTTGCAGGTGCTGGGGGCCAAGCAGACACGCAGGCCTCCAAGGATCGAGGCACCCCCTTGCTAGCTCTGCCCCTCCCTTGGCCTGGCAGGCCAGGCGCCCTTTCCCGGGCAGGCACACCTGGTGGTTCTTTCCCAGGGCACCGGGTTGCTGAGTTGCGAGAGGCAGGGGAGCAGGGACAGGTGTAGGAGAAGGCAGGCAGTCTTGCTTTGGGAAGGGGTGGGGCCCAGGAAGTGCCCACGGGATGGGTAAGTGGGCGCTCTGTGCCAGGGACGGGGTGTCAGCACGTGGGGTGGGTGGCTGCGAGCGTGGAGAACGGGAGCCAAGGGGAGGATCGGTGGGTGGCGTGAGTGGGTGTCAAAGGCACCGCGTGTCAGCGTGGGGGGTGCCTCGCTGGGAGAGCGGGGGCGTGCATTCTGCAACCGTGTTTCGGCAGGGGCTGCCTGTGTGGGTGAAGTGCCTATGCCCACGGGGGAGGCTGGCCTCCGCGCTGCTAGCCTCGCTGTGGCCACATGTCCAACGCCGGGGCCAGCCTGTCCACCTGGGGGTGCAGGTCTGAGGAATTCCTCGTTCAGAGCTCACGCGCGTGTGTAACGACCAGAAGAGGGGCGCCCCCAGGATTCAGAAAGCTGAATTTGGGAGGCAATCTCCCTTGCATCTCCCCCAGCCCTATCAATCAACTTGTACAAGTGACACCACAACCCGCCAACAGGACCAGCTATAAATAGAGAGCAGAGCAGGAACAAGCTGAGGGCCAAGCAAACCTAAGGGGCTGGGAGGGGGGACACAGAAAGAGGGCCTCTTCCGGGGTGTGTAGAGAGAGGATACAGAAACCCAAGCGAGAGTGCTAAGAGAAGCTGTGTGACGAGATGCATATTTGTGGGGGGGTGAGGAAGGAAGGAAGGGGGCGCCCGGGCCCGCTCCTGCTGTCATCAGAAGCAAACGGGGAGCAGGGCCTTGAGCAGGTGGATTCCCAGGCTGGGACCCTAATTCTGGGCCCACCTGCCCCTGCCTGGTGCTTCACCAGAGTGCGAGAGGGTGCTGTTCAGGGTTAGCATTAGAGGAACCCCAACTCTAGTCCTAGCAGATGGAGTAGGGCTTAAAAATGGGGGTGCGGGAGAAGGCTAAAATGAGAGGGGGGTGGGAGCTTCATCAGTCTTAGAAAAGGCGCAGGCGCAGGCTTGGCAGAGGTTAAGAGATGTTCTGATGAGCCACCGGCCCGGAGCAGGGCGATTTTGGGGGCGATTGTGGGTGCCCCCTCCCCACGCACACACAGACACAGACCCCACCCTCAGGGTATGCCGGGGGGCCTCCCCTGTTGGGCTGGTCTGCTCCCACCCACCCTTCCCCTCTCCACCCTGGTATGCTGTTTTGGGAACTGGTGACCTAGCTGGATCCTGCCTTTATTTCTGGCATTGAGTTGTTGCCACAGTAACTGCGGGGGTGGGGCTGGGAGGGAGAGAGGGTGAAAGGGAAGCAGAGCCAAGGGAAGAAAGATGAAGAAAGGAAAGAAAAAGGGAATGGAAAGCAGAACGAGCGAGATGGGACCCGGAGGCACAAGGCAGGCAGGCACACTATGAATGAAACTGGTGAAAAAGGAGAGCGGCAGAATGCTTGCCCACCTGACCCCCAGCCCACTGGGCCAGCTCAGCCATTTCGCAACTCGTTTACTATCTGCAAGGCCGGCCTCCAGCCTGGCTTGTCCCTGCCCCAGGGCACAGAGCCCGCGGGCCCCCAGCCTCTCTGCTTTTGTCCACAGGCCAGTCCAACGAAGCAGGATTCTGGTGGCTCCACGGTATAAGGTTAGCACACGGGACCCCAAACCCCAAGTTCAGATTAAAGTGAGATCCTTGGGGACCCATTGAAAAGAGCATTCATTGGCTTTGACCTGAGACAGACCTGGGTAGGAATTCCAGGTTGGCTTCAAAGGGCCGAGGCGTGGGGGGCATGGGGGGGCAGGTCAATCTCTCAACAACATTTTCATCTCCTAATTGGGAGACATGAGCTTTGGTGAAGCTAGAGAGGATGGGTGAAAGTCCCTGGCCCAGAGCAAGTGATGGTTGGTTTAGAACAGGGCGGGAAGCTGGACTAGAGGATACCAGGCTGCTGTTCTGCCGGTTGAGCCTTCATTTCCACAAGCCGAGGGAGCCAAGGCCGGCTCAGCCCCTACCTGTAGCGGGCGCCCATGGGAATGGGTGGGCGGGCCTTATCTTCAGGGCCGAGCGGCTCTAGTTGCCATGGAGACGGGGCGGGCGGTGTGAGGTGGGGCCCGGCTGGGGGCTCAGATAAGGCGCGGCTGCACAGCTGGAGTAGGGTGGGTCCGAGATGGAAGAACTGGGCGCCGCCGGGGCAGCTGAGATGGCCCTTCCGCCACCTGGGCTGGCCTTCCTCCGCAGCTCT
>NW_006776652.1:1373344-1375447 GCF_000442215.2 Lipotes vexillifer
GCTCTTCCCCTTTCCTCCCTTTGCGCCCTCCCTTCCTGCTGCAGTCTGCCCTCCCGGTCTGTGTCTGTCCACCGGCCCGGGCCTGGGAGCGCACGTGCAGAAACGAGGGGTGTGCACGGGTGCGGACGCGCGAGGAAATTGGCTTTGGGGGAGGGGCTACGAGTGGGTGGAGTAAGCGTTTGCTGGGCGTGATGTGATTTGGGAGTGGGAGAAAGCAAGAACGCTCTCTCTCCCTTTCTTTCCCCTCCCCCCTTCCCCTCCCCTCCCTCTCTCCCTCTCTCCTTCTCCCCCCACCCCACACTCCTACTCCACCCCAAAACATATTCCCTGCTGGCTTAATATTTAACGAGTAAGACCTTCACTCGTCAAGGTTAGCCCCAAATTAAAATGCCATGTCCCTGGAAGGGTAAGATATTAACAATTTCCGCAGCGTGCTTTCTAACACACCAGGCGCTGGTGTGCAGGTTCCTGATGGAATGTGGCTCAGGGCAGAAGGCGAGGAGACCCAATCTAGGGGATGGGCACGGGGCAGGGGACAGAGCAGGGACATCATTATTCTGAATCGTCTTTCCGAGTGCCTGCGTCTGTGGGACAGTGTTCGTGCACAGGCGAGTGGGGGTCTCAGTGCAAGACCTTGTAACCTGTGACCTGGCTCATCTTGGACCCCTCGTCTCCCTCCCTGGGCAGTGACCACTCTGAGAGGCAGTCGTTACCCCACTCTGTACCCACCCGCAACTGGTGTTCGAGGGCAGGGTGCCTGGGCCACCTCCAGGTTCAGCCTGAGGCTCCAGGACACGTAGAAGCTCTCCATTCTCCCCCCCTCCCCCGCGCCACACTCCCACCCCCGCACCCCCCCCACCCCGACCGGTCCAGTCCTTTCTACTCTCTTCAGTCTCTGCCTAACCCACCTGTAGGGTCTGTATATGACCTTATCTCTCACTTTTCCTGGGAAAATAGAAGCCTCCCAATCGGCCAGCTCCAAAGGCCCCTAGACTGCAGTTACCCAACTTTCCCTTTCCTCTCCTTTCAGGGAAGCTCGTGGGCCCGGACCCAATCCCTCTCCCCTTCCCCTGCTGGGACCTTCCTCCCTCAAGTGCCCCCCATCTCCTGCAGCCACAATTTCTTCTTTTCTACTCTTCACTCTCCACCGCCTACAAACGTGTTCAGGTCTCCCTTTTCCTAAAAAACTTTCAGCCAAGCTCACCTCCTGCAAAGTAACTCTCCTAACCCCCTCCTGCCCTTCTGTCACACTTCTTGGAAGTGCCCCTCCCCCTGCCTGTACACCCTGGCCACCTCTCCCCACCCCCATCCCTAACAAGGAGGCCTCACTATTCCTCTGCAGATGCTCTCAGAAGCCACCAGGGCTTGACATCCAAACTGGCAAGCTGTCACTCCTTTCTGCATGTCTTGCCTTCTCTGGGCGATGGATTCCTGGCTTCATGACATTCTTTCTCAACCCCCCTATCCCTCCCCGCAACTCTCTTTCAATGTTTTTGGCACACTTACTGTGTATTAGGTCCTTTACTGAAAATACAAAGAATCACTAGATACACTCCCAGCCCCTCAGGGACCTGGCCATCTAGTCTTCCCCCTCCCTTTCATGCCATCTCCAGCTCCCTTTTTCTTCTAGCCTCAACTGGCAAGAAGTGAACTCATTGCTTCCCCTTCTCCTGTCATTGCTACCTGTTCCTTCCCAGCGGTGAGGGGTGGGGGCGGGGGGGCTGTCTCCAGATCAAGTTCTGTTTTGCACATTCTGCCTCTAGGATTCCTCCCACTTGGCCCTTTCCATCTTGGGCTCCAGGCCCAAGTCTAGAGCCTCACAATCCCCTGCCTGAACTACTGCCGTAACTTCCTGGCTGGTCTCTCTGTGGACCGCCTCTTCCTGTCTATTCCATCTCCCAGCCTGCAGCCTAATTCATTTTCCCAAAGCACTGCTTGGATCCGTCACTTCTTTGTTTTAAAAAATGTTTCTAAGCATTCCATAGCCCTAGTTGCCCACAGAATACATTCGGAATCCCCTAGTCTAAGTTCAAGGCATCTACAAATCTGGCCCCCAACCTCCTGCCCCAAACCAGTCTCAACCTCATGAGCTCCACGGTTCAG
>NW_006776652.1:1375457-1384168 GCF_000442215.2 Lipotes vexillifer
GCAGTATTTGCTGTCTCCAGACAGACCCAGTGCTTCCCCGTGTCTCCAGTTTCCCTCATGCTGCTGTCTCTTTCAAGGATCCCTCTTTTCCCGTTTTTGCATGATCTCAAACCGGGCATCTTTCAAGGCCTGCCTTAAACACTTCCTCCTCTAAGAAAACCTTTTTATTTTCCCCTCTTGACACCCCAGCAGGAGTGATTCCTCTCTCCTGTGACCTCTCACAGCCCTTTGTACTATCTTATCAGGCACACATAACTTTCTGCTTTGCATGGGCGTTATCTATACATATGGCCTCATTTCTGGAGGGGCGGCTTAGCTCCTTTGACTCATCTTTCTGTTCTCCGTAACACCACACGCTCTGTGGTCATTGCAGAACAGGTGCTCAGAAAGTAGTGAATGAATGGATAAAACAATACATGACTGGGTGGGCGGGTGGATGTATATGGGTGGATGAATGAGTGCCTCTTGGCTAAGCCAGTGTATAGCTAGTTTGACAATGTCTGTTAACAAAGTAAAGACGAAATAGGAGTGAGAGGGAGCTAACAGCTCTTTGAGTATGTGCTAGAGTTTATTCCAGTCCTCACACATCTAGTTAAAAGCATGACAAAGTGAGTGTTAATAAAGCAAGAGAAGGATGAAGCTCTGGAATGGAGCCCTTCCATGGGCACCTAGTCACCAGTGTGACTCTGATGGCCAGAGTCTTGTCTTGGAGAAGACTTGGCCCTAGAATTCCAAAAAGACTTGAGAACTGTGGCAAATGCTAGTCTATCCCCACAGTGAACCTGACACAGTACTACGGAGACACTACGAAACATGCCGATGCTGAAGACACGGTCACTGTCACCTCCACGACTCTGGACAAGTTTTTAACCTCTCCGAGCCTCGGTTTTCCTCATCTGTAAAATAGGTCTACCTTATAGGATTGTTGTGGGGATGAAACAAAATAATCCTTGTAAAGTGCTTATCAAAGTACCCGGCATGAGCATTCAAAAAATGATAGCTATTATTATTGTTGTAGAAATTAGCAGTCATTCTAGTTAGCGAGAAAACGTGTCAGGCAACATAATCAAGGACTAAGTTATATGATTCTCTCTTTTTTTTTTTTTTTCTTTTTTTGCAGTACGCGGGCCTCTCACTGTTGTGGCCTCTCCCGTTGCGGAGCACAGGCTCCGGACGCGCAGGCTCAGCGGCCATGGCTCACGGGCCCAGCCGCTCTGCGGCATGTGGGATCTTCCCAGACCGGGGCACGAACCCGCGTCCCCTGCATCGGCAGGCAGACTCTCAACCACCGCGCCACCAGGGAAGCCCCTGATTCTCTTTTTAAGTCCCACTGGAATTCAGAGAAGAGTTTGTCAATGCGGACTAGAATGATAGGGGAGGCCTCCAAGAGGAGGAGGGTTTAGCATGGCCCTTAAAGGATGGGTGGGATCTGGGAGATGAGAATAGTGCAAGAGCATGCGCAAAAGCAGGGAAGTGGGAGTGCAGGCTGCTGGTGCAGCAAGTAGGTGGTGGAGACACAGCAGAAAAACGGCCTGATACAAAGTAACAGGTGATAAAATTGGGAGCACCAATGACCTCAAGTCTTTCATGACCTTCTGTGGTAGAGTGGCTACAGAAAGCCATCTAAGTTTATCAGTCCTCAGGGAGATAGAAATAATAAACACTCTACATAAAATCTATGTTTTAAACACTTCACATGTTGTAACTTACCTAATAATCAGAGTCAACCCTATGACACAGATACTATTACCACCTTCCATTTTATGGATGAGAACGTGAGGCACCAAGAGGGTAACTTGCCCAGGGTCACACAGCTTCTGAGTAGCAGAGTCTCCTCTCCCCAGGCATTCCAGTCCAGAGTCCATGCTCTTAACCACTACATTATTGCTGCCTCTTCCCTGTACCTTCTGTAGTCATCAGCTCTCTTCACTCTGTGGCTTACTGCCAGCAGTTGGAAGACAGTTCCACTGCCACCATCACGTCAGAAACTCAGCCAGGCGTTCATTGAATGGTTATTTTTATTTATTTATATAAATTTATTTATTTTATTTATTTATTTTTGGCTGCGTTAGGTCTTCATGGCTGCACATGGGCTTTCTCTAGTTGTAGCGAGCGGGGGCTACTCGTCGTTGCGGTGCGCGGGCTTCTCATTGCTGTGGCTTCTCTTCTTGTGGAGCACGGCCTCTAGGTGCGCAGGCTCAGTAGTTGTGGCGCACGGGCTTAGTTGCTCTGTGGCATGTGGGATCTTCCCGGACCAGGGCTCAAACCCGTGTCCCCCGCGTTGGCAGATGGATTCTTAACCACTGCGCCACCAGGGAAGTCCCACTGAATGGTTATTATGTGTCTGGTCCAGGGGTGTGTGGGGAGGATTGGGAGGGTTGCTAGGGGAGTTACTGAGGAAGGAGACCAGGGCTGTGGCCCCAGGGAACTCCTACTCTACTGCTGCAGACAGGACTCAACTTCTTAGGAACCAAGAGAGGGCAGTGCCAGCCTGGAGGCCTTCCTCCTGAACTATGGGGCCCTGACTTGCAGCAAAGTAGCACTTCAGAGGGCAGCCTCAGCTCAAGGATTCCGAGATGGTGGGGAGCTGGGACGTGGCCTTGGCCCCAAAGGTGTTTTACCAGATGCCTGCAAGTGGGATTGCCTGCTGTACAGGGACAGGCACATGGGGATGTGGCTCCCTCCAGCCGTCCCCTCCCTTCTCCACTGGGAGAGCGGAAGCCCCCAGCCAATGACCTGAGCGCTTCCCACCAAATCGCCTTCGCTTTGTCCTCCCCTCCCCCTATTGCCGTCTCATAGTATTACTAAGTTCGCTCTGTGTTCAACCTTTTTGGGCTTTGAGAGAGGGGTGGCACCGTGGACATAGACTGAGGGGAAAGAGGTCAAGGGCACCAACACAGCGCCAGGGAAAGGCCACGGCAGAGGCCAAGGCGAGTGAGGACCTGGGCCTGAAACTGACCCGCAGCCCCGGCAGGGCAGGTGTGAGGAAGCAGGGATGTGTAGGCTGCCCCGGGAACGGCTGACTCCTGCCGTCATTTCCTTTCCAGCCAGAGAACAATGGCTCAAAAACTAGTGCAGCCCGTCCACCTTCCCGTCTCGCCGCGGGCCACATGCGATCTCCGGTCCCCGCGGCTGAGCGAACGGAAAGCCGGAGACCCGCTCCCCGGAGACACGCGGGGCCAGAGGCGGCTGTCCTCGTCCCCGCCCTCTGAGATCGCGGGGCTCGACAGCCCCGGCTGGCACGTTCTCCCTCCCCTTCCAGGCCCTGCACTCGGCCAGCAGCCTGGAGAGTCACCGAGGGATGAGGACGCCACAGCCCGGGGGAGCACCCTTTCTGCTCTCGCGGCCCCGAGCGCGCAGCGCCCAGGAGCCGGATAGAGCCTGACGCCCTGTCGTCTCCCCTCGCGCACAGGGCTCTGCGAGTGATCCAGCCGGCCAGCTCCCTGCTGCATGGAACGGCTGCAGAAGGTGCGCGGGGCCACACCCACGCCGGGGCAGTGGGGGGCCGGGGGCACGCGGTGGGGGCCAGGCTCCCCGCGGAGGGTCAGGTCGGGAGTCGAGGATGCCACCTGGTGGTTGCCCGCGGCGCCGCACCCCGGGGCCCCAGAGGCCTAGAGAAGCCCTCCCCTGCCCCAGCCCCCTCCCTCCGGCCCGGCCCTGGCACCCACACACATTCCCACCCGCCCGCCTTCTCGCTCTCCCCAGCAACCACTTACCTCCCCTGGGAGCGTCAGCTCCTCCCGAGGCTCCAGTGTTCCGGGCTCTCCCTCCAGCATCGTGGTGAGTACCTCTTGGCCACCAGCACCCTCAGGCTGGGAGGAGGGAGGGGCGGGGCGCACGCTGGCTGCCGGGCAGCTTCACTCAAACGATGATGGTCCTGCCAGGGCTGGCAGGCAGAGAGAACCCCAGATCCAGAGAAGGTTCTGCACACCCCCTCCTGCTGGTCTGGTACTGTCTCGTTGTACCCAAAGGGCTAGGTGAAGGACTGTCATTGTTTTAAGGTGACACTCTACACCCTTAAAATGACAATAATAGAAATATTAACTTACAGGAGCTGACATCTAAAATGGCCGCCCATCATCTTCCTAATAAATTGGAGGTCTGGCTTGTAGGGCCAGTATTCTAGGGGAGGCTTTTGACACCTCTGTTCCATGTGTACCATTTCCCTTCAGGCCAAGATGGACAATCAAGTGATGGGCTACAAGGACTTGGCTGCCATCCCCAAGGACAAGGCCATCCTGGACATCGAGAGGCCTGACCTCATGATCTATGAGCCCCACTTTACCTATTCTCTGCTGGAACACGTGGAGCTGCCCAGAAGCCGGGAGGTAAAGGGTGGGAGGTTCCTCTTGGACAGGACTTGGGGGAAGGGCTCCCCCAGCCACACTGGGTGGGAGGCAGAATCCCTCTCATGCTTTCTTTCCTGGAGGCCAGACTCCAAAACAAGAAGGGGACCTGTGCACAGGAATCACCAGTCAGTTGGTGAACTGGGTATTTGTGCAGAGCAGGCAGAGATGGGCTGGCGGCTGGAGGCTAGCTCCAGGTGGAGAGCAGGGGAGGCCATGTTTGAAAGGCAGCAGCACAGAGTGGGGTCATGTAGGAATGGGGTGGGACTGGGCAGAAAGTGAGCAAATTTGTGGAAAGCGCTCAGGAACACTGAGCTCGGAGGCTGGAAGTCCTAGCTGAGTGTGACCTGTGTGACGGTGTGGTCTCAGTTTCCCTTCTTATAAAATAGAGGTGATACCTTTACCAGTCCACCTCAACAGGTAGTCAAATGCACGAGATAACGCAGGACAGGTACTTTGTACACTGTGTTGGAGAAAGGGGCAGTGTCATGGCTGAGCAGAGAGACGGGACCAGGCTGTGGGGAGACTTAAATGCCTGACAAGGGGCCCGGACTCCAACCTGGATGCTGTGGGTCTTGTCCCTTCCCCCTGTTGCTCATTGGCTCTGAGGTCAGAGCCATAGCCCCTCCAGCTGGCCCTCAGAGCGCGTGCACACTGCTCCAAGATCCTCGGCTTCTGCTTCTTCGTGGGTCCTAGGGGAAGACTTAGGACCCTTTCTAGGGAGAGAGAGGACGGAGGGCCAGCCCTGGGAGCTGGCAAGGACTAAGAGAGAAGAGGTGGCCCAGAAATTGGCTGGGCGATTGCAGAGTTGAGTGTGTGGGGGGGTGAAGTGACCCACCTGGGGTCCTAGGGACAAGGGTTTAATCCCACCCTTGTGGCTCTGACCAGCCTCCTCTCCATTCACAGCGCTCGCTGTCACCCAAATCCACATCCCCCCCACCATCCCCAGAGGTGAGTCTGCCCCGCACCTGACACTTGCCGAGCCCTGCTCTGACCGGGCTCAACCCCCTTCCCCACACACGTCCAGACTGGGCTTGGCAGAGCCTAGGGGGTGATGGAATCAGTGGACCTTGTCCTGTCACTGGCCAGCTCTGGGTCCATCTACGTCTGACCCAGGATCTCTTTTAATCCTTTCTCCTGGGTCAGGCAGCATCATCAACAGGTTGAGTGCTTGGATAGCCTTCCTCTGCCCTGGGGTTGGGGGCGTGCGTGCTAGGGTGGGAGGATGGAGATGGTGAAGGGGGTGGGGTGGGGGACCTGGGAGCTGCAGTGAATCATACTTCTGCTCTGCAGGTGTGGGCGGAGAGCCGGTCCCCTGGAACCCTCTCTCAGGCTTCAGCCCCAAGAACCACTGGCACGCCCCGGACCAGCCTGCCCCATTTCCACCATCCTGGTAGGTTTTAGTGTCAGCATGGCTGCATCCTTGCCCTAGGACCTCTTTTTTTTCCTTCAGGAGCCCAAGCCCCTTACTCTCAGTCCTCCACTCTCTGGAGTATATGCACACCACAGAACTGGCCAGACCCCGGGATGCCGGACCCCAGGCAGAGCTCCCAGAGATGGTGGGCCCTGCTGCATCCTCCCTCCCACCCAAACAGAGAAGTGCAAAAATCCCAACCCCTGAGGGGTAATTTCAGGATCTCCGGTTCTGTCTTGGCTCTGGGAGGAGCCCCTGAGTTTCCTGCCTTCTCCCAATCCATGTCTCCATTCCCACCTCTGACCCAGCCTCCCCGCCATCCTCATAGCCTCCTTCTCATCCATTCTTGCTCCCTCTCCACAGAGACCACCCGCCCAGATTCCAACATCTACAAGAAGCCACCCATCTACAAGCAGAGAGGTCAGGGTTCCCCTGACCGACCAGAGCCCCCTTTTCGCCACGTGCCGGGAGGCTGTCCTGAGGGTGGGGGGCTGATGGGAAAACAGATGTTCCTAACGGCATGTAAACCGCCCTGTGCTCTTCCTTGTGCGTTGCTTTTACACCCAGGAGCTCACAGGTGTGAAGAGGCAGAGAGGAGGGAGTGGGGGGCTAAGGTGGGAGGTGGCCTCCGGGGGGGCGGGTGTGCCCGGGCTGACCTTGACCTCCCCCCGCAGAGTCCACAGGAGGCAGCCCTCAGAGCAAGCACCTCATTGAAGACCTCATCATCGAGTCGTCCAAGTTCCCTGCAGCGCAGCCTCCCGACCCCAACCAGCCAGCCAAGATCGAAACAGACTACTGGCCGTGCCCCCCGTCGCTGGCTGTTGTGGGTAGGCGAGAGAGGCCCTGCTGAAGGCCCAGGAACCACCCCCCCCACCTGCATGAACCCTCCAGGATCCTGCTTCCCCCGTCCCCTGCAACCCCATCACTCTTGGCATAAGCGGCCCTGCTTGTTAGTCATTTACCCGCTTTCCGTTCATTTCTTTGGCGGCTCAACAGACATTTGTCGAATTTCTGCTGTGTCCCAGGCTCTGTGATGGGAGCTCTGGAAAGAGAAAGAGGAATGAGACAAGGTCTTGGCCCTCAATCGCTTTCGGTCGTGTGAGCATGTGTTGCCCACCCGGCTTCACCGCAAGGCTAGAAAACGTTGCTTTTATTTTATAATAATAATTTGCGGTGTTCCCTTCAAGGTGCAGCCCCGGGACACGCACAAAGCAGCCCCTGACAGACGCTCGTTGAGCGTGCGGTTGATTGACTGATGTGCCCGCTTTTGTCCGTATTTCGCAGAGACAGAGTGGAGGAAGCGGAAGGCGTCGAGGAGGGGGGCAGAGGAGGAGGAGGACGACGACGACGATGACTCCGGGGAGGAGATGAAGGCTCTCAGGGAGCGTCAGAGAGAGGAACTCAGTAAGGTAGCGTCTCGCTGCCCCACCCGCATCCCTGGGCCACCCTGGGGACAGAAGTTCCATTCTGATCTAAATGCGTACATGTCTGAAGAGAGTCCTGCTGAGAACATGTGAGGAATTCCCTTTCTTTGCCAGGATGTCAGGCTGCTGCTTTTGAAGGGACACTAGGATTGCATGTTGCTTTAGGGGGACACCACTTACTGTTAGGGCCAAAAGCACAGAAAAGGGTGGTCCCGCCAGTGCCAGGCTTCAGCAGGCGGAGTAGTTCATGGGACGAGGAGAAAGGAGGCTGCTGGCCTCCATGTGAGGAGAGTGGGTGTAGGGAGTCGCGGAAAGGCCACTGATGGCGGCATGGGCTTGTGCTCTGGGCTCTGTGACCTGGGATGCAGAAGCCCCTGGGGCAGAGTTACACTGAGCGGCTCTGACTCCTTGCTCTCGAGGGTGGCCAGGCCCAATGTGGCAGAGCTTCTGACCAGGACAGGCTCCATGGGCTCCAGGCACCACACAGCCCCTCAGGAACACTGTCCCCACCTCTGCCTGGGGTGGACCCAACTCTGAACCTTTTGGAGATGAGAAACAGGTATCGATGCCTTGGATCCATCTTCCTTTCTCCTTGCCAGGTTACTTCTAACTTGGGAAAGATGATCTTGAAGGAAGAGATGGAAAAGTCATTGCCTATCCGACGGAAAACCCGCTCTCTGCCTGACCGGACACCCTTCCATACCTGTGAGTGTCACCAAGAGGGCTCAGAGTCACCTGGCCAGACCCTGAGGCCAGAATCAAATAGTCTGCTGAGTTTGTCTGTCACACGCCCAGCGCTGTGCTACTGTGGGTATAAGAGACAGAGAAGTTTCGGTTGCTGGCTCAAGGCTCTGGCGCTCTCCCTAGGGCAAGAGTACCAGTCATGGAACGAGATGAGATGACAAAGGATGGCATCAGCTAAAGCAGAATTAGCACATTTTGTTTAATTCAACAAACATTTATTGGGTGTCTACCATGTTCTTGGCCCTGAGGATATAAAGAGTAAAACACTATAGTGCTGCCTTCCAGTAGCTTTCGGTCACGGGGAAAGTGACGTGGAAACTGGGGTGTCAGTGCAGCATAGCAGGTGAGAGGTACACTTCAAGTGCTTCGAGAGGACGCTGATAGGGCCTGGGTCCCAGAGTTGGAGTCTTGAAGGACAAGACAAAGTGAGTGGGGGAGAAGGGCAGCACAGACCCCAGGGACAGTGTGGGAGCAAAGGCCAGGAGCAGCAAACATCCGGCCAGCAGAGAGGACCTCCAGGAGCCTGGAATTACAGCGCACAGAGCGTGCTCTGCGGTGGCTGGGGCTTTGGTGCCATGCTGCACATCACCGAGGCTAACCTGGGCTTCCTTCGAGCATGATGGCTGGAGAGGAGGGGGGCAGATCTGAGAAGCCCAAACTGGGAGCTACAAGGCCTCTAAGAGCCTGGCCTCGGAAGCCACAGGGCATCCTTCTACTGCCTTCTGACGGTCAGAGCAGCTCCCAGGCCGCCCAGACACAAGGGAGAGGAAAGAGATTCTGCTT
>NW_006776652.1:1384179-1393426 GCF_000442215.2 Lipotes vexillifer
GAGAGGAACCACCCAAGGGCACACAGGCTGGGAGGTAATGTTGCGGGCCATCTTCGGAGACAGTCTACCACACTTTCCAATCATCTGGGTAAGGGCTAAAAATATACATAGGTCCAGAGAAGACGGAATGGGTTTGAGAACTATACAGGTACAGTCTGTAATAGAAATAGCCCCGGAATTACAATTTTTCAACTTTACGATGGTGCGAAAGCAATATGCATTCAGTAGAAACTGTATGTCCAGTTTTGAATTTTGACCTTTTCCCAGGCTAGTGATGTGCGGTACAATGCTCTCTTGGCTTTTTTTTTTCTTTTTTTTCTTCTTTTTTTTTTTTTTGGCCGCACCATGCGGCATGCAGGATCTTAGTTCCCCGACCAGGGATTGAACACGCGCCTCCTGCAGTGGAAGTGCAGAGTCTTAACCACGGGACAGCCAGGGAAGTCCCATGATGCTCTCTTCAGATGCTGGGCAGCGGCAGCGAGCCTCAGCTCCCCGCCAGTCACATCATCACGACAGGAAACAGCCCATACACTTACAAGCATTCTGTACCCAGACCACCATTCTGATATCCGCTTTCAGTACAGCATGCAGTAAATTACATGAGAGGTTCAACACTTCATTGTAAAATAGGCTTTGCCCAGCTGTAGGCTCATGGAAGTGTCCCGAGCACGTTTAAGGTAGGCTGGGCTGAGCTCTGATGTTCAGTAGGTTTGGTGTATTAAATGCATTTTTTTTTTTCGCGGTACGCAGGCCTCTCACTGTTATGGCCTCTCCGTTCGCGGAGCACAGGCTCCGGACGCGCAGGCTCAGCGGCCATGGCTCACAGGCCCAGCCGCTCCGCGGCATGTGGGATCTTCCCAGACCGGGGCACGAACCCGTGTCCCCTGCATCGGCAGACAGACTCTCAACCAATGCGCCACCAGGGAAGCCCTAAATGCATTTTTGACTTAACGATGGGTTTATCAGGGCGTGACCCCATCGTAGGTCGAGGAAGATCTGTAAAGGAGATGGAATCAACTGGACTTAGTGGCTGATTGGATATGGGTGGTGAAGGAGAGACGAGTTGGGGTTTTTGTCTTGGGTGCTGGGTGATGACAGACCTGGGGCTGAGATCATGAAAGAGGCAGGTTTCAGGGGAAAGATGAAGAGACTGTTTTGGGATGTGTCTGGGTTTTAAGTGCATGTAGGTGGGGGCTGAGTTTGACTGAGTTGCTAGCTTGAGGCGCAAGTCAGGGTTCAAGCAGAATCTTCAGCTTATACGTGGTAGTGGGACCATGAGAAAAAATCCAGTTGTGTAGAAAAAGGGGAGGGAAGGGCAGGGTGCCGAGGGCTGTTCCTTGGAGAGTACTCACACTACAATCCCCTTGGAAGGTTGGCTGGGAGGAGGTCAGAAGTGAGATCCAGCCTCAGGATGCTGGAGGCTGGCCTTGAAAGGGTCAGGGACTTGGCTTTGGGAGCAGCCCACATCAGAAGTTGAGGTTCGGGACTTCCCTGGTGGTCCAGTGGTTAAGAATCCAAGCTCCAACCTGAACAATTTCAGAAGTACGGACAGGCGTGTCATTCTGACGTAATTAATGGTCACTTTCAAACATAAAAAGGCAATCTAGAAATCATTAGGAATGAAAATCTTAATACACTTTAGGGACTTCCCTGACGGTCCAGTAGTTAAGACTCTGTGCTTCCAGTGCAGAGGGCACGGGTTCAATCCCTGGCCGGGGAGAACTAAGATCCTGCATGCTGCGTGGCTAGGCCAAAAAAAAATAAAGAGAAGTTGACGTCGTCTGCTGAGCACACGGAGGGTGAGGCTTGGTGAGAGTGGTGAAGGTTCGGAACAGCTTCTGCTGGGAAAGGGAACTGATGAGAGGCGTTAGGGTCTGTAGTGATGCTAAGGTACACGTTATGGGCTTGATCCCCATAGCCTGCGGGCAAAAGGGGAGCCCTGGGCTGATGCAGGATTAGAGTTTGGGTGCTGCTGAGTGTGGGCGAAAGTGGTTATGTACCCACCTATGGGTCAAAGGTCAGGGGGAAGTGGGGGATCAAGACACTGGAGGTTCCCCATGACATTGACCAGCAGATGTGCCAGGAATGTGGCTGAGGGAAAGCTGCAAACGAAAAAGGGCGCTGTGTTGGCTTCCCTGGTGGCGCAGTGGTTGAGAGTCTGCCTGCCGATGCAGGGGACACGGGTTCGTGCCCCGGTCCGGGAAGATCCCACATGCCACAGAGTTGCTGGGCCCGTGAGCCATGGCCGCTGAGCCTGCGCGTCCGGAGCCTGTGCTCCGCAACGGGAGAGGCCACAACAGTGAGAGGCCCGCGTACCGCAAAAAAAAAAAGGGCGCTGTGGCCGCAAAGTGTGATATCCAGGCTTCAGTGTCAAAGCGAAGCGGTCGTGGATGACAAGATCCAGGGTCTGGCCACCGGAAGGGGTTGCATGCTGTAGAGTGGAGGTGAAAGCCACTGGGCTGGGGGACTCAAGGAACCGTTAAGGCTCATATATGGCTGGGACATCCATAGGGTCATCGAAATGATATTTCACCAGGATGATATTTCAGTGTGGGTGGGAAGAGCTTCTAACAGGCCTTTTTAGAGAATGTGGAATAAATAGTTAAGGCCCGAAGAAAGAGGCAGAGAGAGATGCCCTGAAGGTTGGATTCAGTCTGCATGCTCCACCAGGATTCGCTAGTTAGGCAAAATTAGCTCTTAAATGTGCAATCGGCCTTGCAAAGTTGAGCAGCGAAATGTCTGCCTCAGTGTCACTGTTGGCATCCTTGAACTTGTATGGGATCAACGGTCATATGATTGCGTAGGTTGCTCTTGTAGCTGATCAGTCTGAACAATTTCAGAAGTACGGACAGGCGTGTCATTCTGACTTAAGGGTAACATTGAAGTTAACGGTCACTTTCAAACGTAAATAAGTGGTCTAGAAGTAATTAGGAGTGAAAATCTTATACACTTTAGGGACTTCCCTCGTGGTCCAGTAGTTAAGACTCCGTGCTTCCAATGCAGGGGGCACGGGTTCAATTCCTGGTTGGGGATGCCATGCAGCATGGCCAAAAATTTTCAAAAAAAATCTTATCAGTCAGTTGAGGGAGAAGTGTGTACTTATCGCAAAAGAGAAGTGCTTTAACAATGAGGGTTGTGAAAGCAGACAATTTTCTACACAAAAATAAGAAGCATTAAGGAAAAGAAAACCACGAGGGTCCCCAAAACACATTTTGTTCTCACCAAACTTCCAAATAATATATTTTATTAAAATGTTTGAAGAAAACAATTCTTCCTTATACTTTTGAGTCTGTCCAGGCTAAACCTTCACACAAAAAATGCTGGTCAAAACAATTGCTATACCATGCCAGCAATTTCTAGTCATTGGAGATGAAGGAATTTTGAGATTAGTGCAAACTAAGAATCCTCCTAGGAAAACCTGTTACCGAAAACCAATTTTCTTGAATTATAATCTGCAGTGCTTGAAAGCTTAGTGATATTATTGGACGTCAAGTTGAAAGTGACATCTGGTCATGCGAATGTCAAGTCCAGTGACTGCGGTGCCATCTAGCAAGCTGAAGGTGCTGGGAAAACTGCAGCTTCTGCTTTATAACATCAAGCATTTGAAATTTGATTACCAACATTGCTAAACATAAAATTGTAATAATTCGATTGTTTTGACTAAATTTTAGATTTATTTTCATATTCCAGAGGTTCATTTTATGATGGTGAGCCTCATCATCTGACTATCGTTGGCTGACTATCAATTTGAACACTCGGACATTTGGCCCAAATGTCTATTTTGTGCATGTCTGTTAGAGAGAGGGGAGGCATTAGGGATAGTTCAGAGCTGCCAGCACGATGTCACCTGCTGAAGGTTACGGGCAGGAGCTGGAAGCCAACAGAGGCCCACCGGCTTCCCCCAAGTCCCCCCTCCACTGCCCTGCCCCTGGCAGGGACGGCCAGGGAATGACCCTCTGGAAAGACTGTCCGGCCAAAGGGTCTGAGACAGGGCCTCCTACTCTATTCCAGCCTTGCACGTGGGAACATCGAAGTCTTCTTCCCTCCCCGCCTACGGCAGGACCACCCTGAGCCGGGTAAGGTCCCAGGACGGAGGTCACAGGCCTCGTGGGAAGAGTGTGCATGTAGGGCCCGTGAGGGACTGAGCTACGCGGGCACCCGGGGGGGCGGCCAGACCCTTACAGTGAAGGGGGACAATGTGGAACGCTCCAGCTTCCTCTGATTCCTTCGTGTCCTTTCCAGCTACAGTCCACAGACTTCAGCCCATCTGGGAGTGAGACCGAAAGCCCAGGTGAGAGGCAGGGCCGACCTGATGCTGGGAAAGGGGCTCAAGAGGCGCCTGGGGCAGCCCCTGTCTGTGATGTGGGCAGGGCTCTGTGGCTGGAGGTCGGGGAGGCTGAGCTGGTGGGTTTGGAAGCCTGCTGACCTCAGAGCTGCCTCTGAACAATGGCTCTTCTCTCCCACAGGCCTGCAGGTGAGTGCCCTCTGGAGGGAAACACGTGGAGCGCGGAAGCCACGGATGGACGGGGGACTGGCAGTGTTGGGGGAGGGGTAAGGGGCTACGGAGTCACCTGGTGAGGACATAAGAAGCCTAGGGTAAGGCTGGGGAGGCCTCCCTGCCCCACTCTGGCTCACTGCGGCTTTGGTCTCCCCAGAACGGAGAGGGCCAGAGGGGGAGGATGGACCGGGGGATCTCCCTTCCCTGTGTGCTGGAGCAGAAGGTGAGGGGCAGGGGCAGAGGCAGGGGATGGTGGGCAGGGGACAGAACCGTCTCTATCGGGGGCGGGCCAGCTTGGGGAGAAGCCAGGGAAGTGAATGCACTGAGGGGTCCTCCTGGCTGATGATGGGAGGGGCAGCACGGAAGTTGGGGGAGTTGGATGGCAAGATGGCATGAGCCCCCATGGCCCCTGCAGGCTGATAAGGGGGCCTGGGGAATGGAGGGGGTTACGCTGACGGGGACCTCCAAGAGCCTAATACTTACTGCCCGCCTCCCCTCCCCGCCAGATCTATCCTTACGAAATGCTGGTGGTGACCAACAGGGGGCGAACCAAGTTGCCTCCAGGTGTGGATAGGATGAGGCTTGAGGTACGCAGGGAGAATGTGCTGGGTGGGTGAGGGGCACCCCCTGCCCGGTGTGGGGGAAGGTGGCCCAGCCCCACCCTGTGCCTTCTGTCCCTACACTGCCTCTGTGTGTCCCCCTTGCAGAGGCACCTGTCAGCAGAGGACTTCTCAAGGGTCTTTTCCATGTCTCCCGAAGAGTTTGGCAAGCTGGCTCTGTGGAGGCGAAACGAACTCAAGAAAAAGGCCTCTCTCTTCTGATGGCCCCCACCTGCTCTGTGACTGACCCTCACCCTTGCTCCTTCAGGGTTCTGGAGCTGGGGTCACTAGACCCCAAAGCATCATCTCTGGGGGGAGCAGGGGGGTGGGGCAGAGGTGGGGTTGGCTCCGTTGCCCAGGTCAAGGGAGAGTAAGGCCTCTGCAGTGCTGGGGTTTGGGGACGTGGACCTCCTTCCCCATGATGAGCTAGTGGGGGGGCCCTTCTCTCATCCCTGGTCCTCGCTGCACAGGGCAAACCCAGCGTGCACTCCAGCACACTCAGAGTTAGTGTCTGCACCCTCTCTCCCTGCCCCCACCCCCATGTGAAGGTCCCCAGAAGAGAGTGATGAGACACGAACATGACACTTAGTGGTCAGGCCTGTCTGCTGTCCTGACCAATGGGTGGGAAGAACCCTCGGGCCTGGTAGGAGGCACGTGAGGGTGGGAAGCAGCCACACGGGCAGAGAGCGCCCAGGACCCTGTGTGCACCCAAGCACTCCTCCGCAGCTCACCTGGGACAGGTTCCCCTGCACCTGGGCCTCCCGTCTCTCAGCCTCCAGCAGGGAGGCCACCCAGCCCTCCAGCTCACCCTGTCCTCTCCTTGTGAACCCCAAGCTTCGAAGCCTCTTGCTCCAGCCCTGAGGCTTCCCTAGAAGCCTTGGCTTAGAGTGGAGATGTCGCCTATACAGACCCCCAGCCCAACATCAGCCTTCAGGCTGAGTCGGCTAGAATGCTACCTTCTAGCATCCAGGTCCCGGGCAGAGCCCAGGCCTTTGGGCTCCCCTGGATGGGATGAGGAGCCAGGCTGAGAGTCCTGGCTACCAGGTCCCACCCACACCCCTGCATCCCCCACCATGCTCTCTAAAGAATGTAATTTATTGGGGCCCCCCCAGCTGCTTTCCTCACCTAACTCTCTGCCCTACCTTAATCACGCTCCCAGCTTTTCTTCTCTCCAAATACACATGTATATAATTATATATATATTTTTTTGCCGGGGTCTGGGTTTTGTTCCTGCCCAGACCCCGACATCCCTTTCCGCCGTGTGTGTGTGATAATGCTGGGGGAGGGGGACTCTGCTTGGAATTAAAAGGTTGCATCGGGGCCCCAAATCTATTTGTTCTTTATGAGCCACCAGATCTGAGTGAGAGGGACAGGTGCTGCCAGGCTAAGAAAAGCCACGGAGCGAGGGTTCAAATGGCGGGGTACACAGAGTTGGAGGAGAGAGAGCGATGGCACACATCCTACCCTCCCCCACCCCTGGGCCAGAAAAGCGGGGGCAGTCTAGCAGGTCCTGTCTGCCTCCTCTCCTTCAGGGGCTGTGCAATGGTGACATGGATGAGGGGACAGAAACTCACACTCTGGAGAATGAATATAGAGCCAGCTGGGAGAAAAGGCTCTGCCCTTCGCTGGGCCCCTAAGTGCAACCCCTTGGCGGTCAAGCTCATCAACAGCTTACATGGTTGTACCCCTCCAGGTCTATGATACAGTTCAATGGGGAGGCCAAACACCCAGTAAAGCTCAACTGTGGAGGAGTGGGCAGTGAGCTGATTCTCGAGGGTCAGGCGGGGAAAACTAAGGGGTGGGGAAATGATGGGGGAAATCCAGCAGGAGCAAGGGTCAAGTGGGGGCCAAGGGAGCAGGAGTAGCTTGGTCCTGGATGACTTGGCAGGACCGCCCAGGGGCAGTAGACATGGAACGGGCCTGCTGCAGTGGGTGGAGTGGGTGGAGGGGGTGAAGACGGGACTGGAAGATCAGAAGGACTTTGGGTGTGAGGGCCGGCGGGGATGGGGCCGGCTCACCTGTGGGGAACAGAACCTGGATTTGGGCACCTGAAGAGGTACGCAGTCCAGAGGACCCGGTGAGTTGGAGGGGGCCCTACGTGTGAACCCAAGACTGGACCTGGCACCTGAATCAACTCTCCTGCCCCTGGAGGAGTTTCTAGCCCCTTTGGCTGAAACAAAAGCAAAGCGGATAAGAACTGCTCAAGTGTGAATGATTAAACTGTAGGAGTTCTGCTACATGCACAACATTGATCGTCTTAACAAACTTGCGAGGTCAAGGGCACAGGTTGTTTTCATCCTTCTCGAGAATGAGAAAACCGTGGAATAGAGACATTTCACAAGCCCGAAGCTACAAGCAACTAATGACTGCAGACTGGAAACACACATCCCAGTTTCTTCACTGCTAACCTGGGTCATTCCCAGTATAGACACAGTTGCCTCTCCAGGGGCAGCAAAGAGAGGAATGGTACCCCCACACACGTACCCAGGATTAGGTGTTCAGCAAAAGTTTGGAAGGCTTATCCCGTTCCGGCATGAGGGAAACGGGTGACGAGGCCAGCACCCCTGTCCACGGAGCTCCCAGGCTCTTGAGCACCAAGGGTTGTGAGGAGTGTTTGATCACAGTGCACTGGGAAATGTTTGTGGTGCGAGCAGACTGGACTCGAAGACTTAAGGATCTGAAGTTCCTGAGAATTTAGAGCGGCTCAAAGTGGAGGTCTGTCCTAAAATAAAGCCTTGGTGATTATTTAGTCCATTGGTTTCCAAGCCTTTTTAGTAGTCAATCTTTTTAAAAATTAGATCTTACTATTAGCAATTAGAATACATTTATAAATTGATTTTATTTATTTTTTTGGCCACGCCACGCGGCATGCAGGATCTTAGTTCCCTGACCAGGGATAGAACCTGTGGCCCTTGCAGTGGAGGCACAGAATCCTAACCACTGGACCACCGGGGAATTCCCTGAAAGTTGAATGTTAATTGTTAATGAAATCAATCAATGAGAACAAGGAAACTATTTGATGGATATAACAATTTTAAGTCAAGGGCTGTATATGACAGCCACCCTTTCACCAAGCACAGGATCTAATTTATTCTTGTATTTGGTTGCACAGTAGGAGAGAATTCTGATTCACACAGATAAGTAGTTACAAAGTTGCGGTGGTTTAAAAATGCATGCAAATGTGAACGGTCACATTCCTCACGTTGTTGAGCAGCAGCAGCTAAGCCCCATCTCTCTGAATCTGGGCTTAGTGCCTTGCTCTTTCAAACTGTTTATTCTGCAACAGCCTTCTACCTTCATTTACGCTGACAGGAGGGAAGGGTTTATTCAAACATCTTCCCAATGAGCTAACCTGGCAGCAGAATTTAAATACATCGGTGGGCTCTATCATATATACAAGTATGTCCACTGACTTTTATTAGAGTTTTTGAAATAAAATTTTAAAAGTTAAACCAAATAAAAGGTTATAAATTTCTTATACACTTCCCCTGTATTCTACAGTTCCTTGAAATATCTTGAAGGAAAACAAGTAGATTTAATCCATCCAGCCTGCTTCCTTTACCTATGAGGAAGAAGACCCAGAGAAGAACAGTGTTGGACTGACTCCAGATTGCTTTTTTTTTATTAAAAAACTTTTCTGGCCACGCCGTGCAGCATGAGGGATCTTAGTTCCCCGACCAGGGATCGAACTACTGGATCGCAAGAGAAGTCCCCTAGATTGCTTCTTGATACACAAAATAGGCTTGTTTCTTCCCTTTGTTCTTATACTTTTTGGCCTAAAAGCCTCCTCTCATTTCCCATAGGCTCCTCACCTGGGACCAATTGTAGATGAGCTGTTTGAAACATCTATTTTCCCTAAGCAGCTGCCAGTGAACTGAGATCCAGATACTAGTTCAGCCGAACCCTGGCCTCCCCATGATTCGGTCTGGACTGCAGGCTCCACTCCACAGCACATGGCCAACTCTGGGCAGGCATTGCTTCCTGGGCCTTAGTCCCACTGGTGAAAGGGGCCTCAAAGGCAGAGCCAGTGCAGTGAAGCCCCAGTACTCCACAGCTCCAGGTCCTCAGACCTGTGACAGGGGCTACCCACTTTCCCTCGTGGGACCCCCGGTGCCTCACCCTCTCATCAGATGGTGTCAGGGATCAGCAG
>NW_006776652.1:1393710-1441427 GCF_000442215.2 Lipotes vexillifer
AGATGTCAGCTATCCTCAGGAAGAATCTTTCCATTCCTGGGGGGTAGAGGTGGGAGATGGGAGCAGGGAGATGGGGAATGGGCTCTGAACTGGCAGAGATGGCTGCTAGAAAGCCCCCTCCCTAAGGTCCCAGCTTTTGACATTTCGGGGAACCCTGCTCTGGTTGAGGGTTCTGCCTGTTTAACTCTTGGGTGTAACTTTCCCAGTGTGTCCTCGACACCGGAGACCCACCTTCTGTTTCTCTCCTTGGTGCCTCTAGAAGGGCAAAACGAGGCCAGTGTGACTTCCTCTGCAGGACCTCTGGACCAGCACTGTATCCACTTAAAGTAACAACCAACAGGTGAAATAATTGTTATATCTGGTTAACTCGATTTATCTAATAGATTACGTTTCAACTTGTAATCAACATAAAACATCATTAGTGACTATTTTACATTCTTTCCTTTGTCTGACGTGTCTTCAGCACATGTGAATTAGGACTAGCCCGTTTCAGCTCCATAGCCACAAGTGGCCAGTGGCTACTGTGCTGGACAGGGGTGGGGGAAAAAAGTCACGCTGGCCCCGTTTTGCCCTTCTAGACGCACCAAGGAGAGAAACAGGTGTGTCTACTGTGTGTGTGTGTTTGTTGCGGGGGACACACTGGGAAACTTATGGCCAAGAATTACACAGGCAGAACCCTCAACCAGAGCAGGGTTTCCCAGAATGTCAAAAGCTGGGACCTTAGGGAGGGGGCTTTCTAGCAGCCAGCTCTGCAAGTTCAAAGCGCATTCCTCATCTCCCTCCTCCACGCCCCCATTCCCCCAGGAATGGAAAGAAATTCTTCCTGAGCACATGGCAGTCAGCTGTTCAAAATGTATTTCTACTGATCCGCGACGTCACATGATGGGAGGCTAAGGCATTATGGGGCCCCACGAGGAAAGTCTAGAGACTTCCAGAACCCACAAACCTTCTCACCCCTCATGGGAAAAACCTGTCTGGTTCCACTCGCCCTTCTCTAAGGGTAGTTCGCTCGCTGCCTCCTGGTTCACCAAGAGGCCCCGGCGGACTTGACCTGCCCCTCCGCTGCCCCGGCTGTCGGCGCCCCCGACCCCGGGTCCCTTTCTTGCTGCCCGGCCCGGCCACGTTGGCTGCCGGCCTCCTCTCCAACCCCAAGCTAGGCCGGGCGGGGGCTGCTGGGCGGGGCGGCCGGGGCCCCGCCTCCCTCGCCGCGCCTCCGGGTCGCCGCCTGCGCCCGGGAGCAGCGCCGCCGCCGCCGCCGCCGCCGCCGCCGCCGCCGCCGCCGCCGCCGCCGCCGCCGCCGCCGCCGCCGCCGCCGCCGCCGCCGCCGCCGCCGCCGCCCGGGAACCGGGAGCCGGGCCGCCGTCATGCTGAGCCGGCTCGGGGCGCTGCTGCAGGAGGCCATGGGGGCGGTGAGGCCGGGGACGCTGGGGCGTGCGGGGCCTGGGCCGGAAGGGCGGGCGCGGGGCCGGGGGAGGAGCCGGCCGGCACGCGGGCGGGCGGAGGGCGCGGGCCGCCTCCAGGAAGGGACCCCCCCCGGGCCGTGATGCCCCTTCCCGGGCCTCCTCGCTCCCCCGCCGCGCCCCTCCCGCGCAGCGCTCCCCGCTTCCAGTGGCTTCTTTCCGGATCGCGCGTGTTCCCAGCTCCTCTCCAGGTCGCTCCGGCCGCTAACCCTTCTCCCCGGATTGCTTCCTGTTTATTTCTCCTGCTCCCCGAGTCTCTCCCAATTCCCAAACTCCTCTGTACCGAGTGATCCCTAGTCACCCAATAGTTTCTTCCCAAAATTCCCCCCAAGGCCCCTCCCCCAGCTTGGGTGCCTTCCTCCTCCCCCACGCTCCTCCCTTCCTGGTTACCCGGCCTTAAAAAATAGCTGCCCCTTACCCTGGTTCCGAGCCCTCGGCCGCCTCCAAGACCACACTCAGGCGCACTCTGCCCTCTCACCTTGGACTTGGGAAGTGCAGGCTCCGGACTGGCCAAGTCCCCAGGAAGGGTACAGATACAGTCCGGGGGCGGGGGGTCGCCTGGCTCAGGAAACAGCCGTCTGCAGGGTACAAGCGCAGTTTCCAGAATGCTGTCTCAACACCAGCCCAGCCCGAGCCCCACTGACCTTGAGTCAGGAGAGGCCAGCTGCGGTGCGGCCTGGGGCGGCCAGCGGGGACGAGGAGTGTGTGTTTCTGCCATTTTCTGTTGGGGTTGAAGGCTGGTGAGAGGTGCCCACGGCGGCTGTTCTCTTCATTGAGCGAGATAAAAGTGCCGTTTAGATAGGGTAGGCGGGATGCCCTCCAGTTAAAGCAACCCTGCCAAGATTCTGCCAGTAAAGTTAACAATTCTTTTGTCTCACAGTATAAACCCTCCCCCTAATTGATCAGTTGAGTGTATCACATGTTCTCAGGAGAAACACCCTTGGGTTGCATCCCCTTCCTCCCCAACACACACACCAAATCGGAGCTTGTTAATGAGTGAAAACAGTCTCAGCCTTAAGCAAACTTGTGAAGAAAGTGAAAAGCTTCAGCTCTTTCTCCTCTCCCACCTGCCCCAGGCCTGCCCTCGCTGGTGTTCAGGAGCCTCCGGCCATCCCACTTCAGGAGGGGGTTCCAAAATGATCTCTCCTCCCTTCCTCCCTGTCCCCAATCAAAATAGCTGTCATTTTAGAAAGTAATCTGACATTCCTTCATACCTCTCTGGGAAAGCTCCATACACAAGGTGGGTGGACTGGATAGACAGGACCCTAGCCCTGAGAAGTGAATTTCTAATGCTTCCTATGTGGAAATTTCAGTGTCAGTGGCTGCAGGAGTATTGCTGGTCAAGGGGGATATTTTTAGGCAGGTGATCTTAGGCTCCTCAGTTTACAACATATAGATGACGCCCTGGAAATTTGGCTGGCCCCGTGCGACCATCAGGAGAGATGGGGACCCCTCTCCCTCCCACCACCAAGCTTGAGCATAGGTCTTCCCAGGGCTGGGTCACCAGGTTAAAACCCCCAGCAAGTTGCTTGACTCCTAGTTAAGGAGGAAGAGTGGTCCTTCCTGCCCTCTTCTGACAAAATAGAATAGCAATCTTTAGCGTTATTTGTAAATATAATACTATCTTTAAAAATTAATCATTTGGTGCAGTTTCCTTGGGCTGGAGTTACAGTAGCTAATAACAGATTCAGGTAAAGCTTACTTCCCTGCTTTCTTAGCTCTAACGGTCTGTTTTGGCTAACCTTTGTTCTCCTGTTTCTCCTTTTCTTGCTGGATTTTTTTTTTTTGAATTTTTTTTTTATTTTTGGCTGCGTTGGGTCTTTGTTGCTGCGTGCGGGTTTTCTCCAGTTGTGGCGAGCGGGGGCTACTCTTCGTTGGCGGTGCACATGCGTCTCATTGCGGTGGCTTCTCTTGTTGCGGAGCACCAGCTCTAGGCGCACGGGCTTCAGTAGTTGTGGTACACAGGCTCAGTAGTTGTGGCTCGCAGGCTCTAGAGCGCAGGCTCAGCAGTTGCGGCGCACGGGCTTAGTTGCTCTGTGGCACGTGGGATCTTCCACGACCTGGGCTCAAACCCGTGTCCCCTGCATTGGCAGGCGGATTCTTAACCACTGTGCCACAAGGGAAGTCCCTGGATTGTTGTTTTTCGATGTAAGTCCAGCTTAAGGCTTTAGGAGACTATAAATGAATTTTAGGGCTAGATGAGACCCCATCCCAGGCTTGTGCGATGACTGTAGCCTGGTCAGGGGTCAGAGGGCTTTCCCAGAGACAAGGAACTGTGGAAGGTGCTGAAGGAGTTTGCTGAGATATTTAGTAAATATCAATGAGTAATCACTCTGTGCAGAGCCCTTTAGGGGCAGGCAGAAACAGAACCCTGGCCCCCAGGGAGCTCACAGTCTCCTGGAGAGATGACTGCTCACCCAACAATAATAGCATCACGTAGAACGTGATAAGATGCAGTCACTCCATATGGATGGTATGCTTGGAACGACTGTGCGAGGTGCCACTCCTGTAAGAGTCGTGGTCCCCACAGCGAACTTTGAGAGAAGACAAGACTGCCTGGGCCGCCAAGGCCGGGGGAATACTTCAAGGCCTCTGATTCAGTGTGATTGCTTCCTCCTCTTGTCATAATGGTCTGCTAAGCATTCATCCTGTGTCTGTCTCCTACACACCCCCGCCAGATGACTCTTCCTCACACAGTTCCGACGTCACTGACCTGCACCCGGCGGCCTGCAAAACAATAAAAAATTTTAAAAATTAAAAATAAAATCAGACTTCTTGGTTTGGCCAAGAAATTCAAGGCCCCACACGCTCATCAATCCATCCTTGGCTCCGACATGCTTTGCAAAGTTCCTTCTGCCGGAAGTGTCTCTCCTGTGTCTCTAATTGTTGAAATCAGACCCAGCTCTTTAGGTTTTAGTTCCCGCACGACCTCAGTAAAGCCTCTTTGTTCCACTTGTTGGAAGTGACCCCTCTTTGCCCGAAGGTCATTCTCCACCTCTCCTATGTTCTCACACTATTTCAGTAGTTGCGTTATTCAGCGTGTTTTATATTCTCTTCTCCACGGCATGTTTCTGGAGGACTGGCTCTTAGACAGCCTTGTATGGCTTGTAACATCAGGCATGGTGTCTTGTACGTGGTAGGCACTCAACAGATACCTACTGAGTGAGTTATGGAAGGAGGAGACACCCCGTCCTGTGGTGTAGTAAAGCGTGAATTTAGAGATGCGTCTGGGGACCGCAGAGATGGCTTTGTGGAGGTGGTGGCCCTGAGCTGGACCTCACTGGGGACTGCTAGGACCTAGACAGGTATAGGGGGATACAGGGCCTCCTGGACAGAGGAGTGGCCAGAGCAAAGACTAAGAGGTAAGGATATAGGTAGGGACTACGCGTTTTTCTCCAGCGAAAATTTACCCTGCAAGAAAAGAGAAGAAATGTGCTTTTTTGGAGAAGTTTTTAGGGGAACTGGTTGTTACCAGTTCAAGGTTAGTTCCAGCTGGGGCATGGAAATGGAGAGAGCACTTTGGGAAAGGGGGGAGGTTCGGGAGTTGCTCACAGCAGATCAGAATTCCCCCCGGGGCGATCGAAGGAGTCAGAGGAGATGTGGACAGGAGCAGAGCGGAGAGGAGCTAGGGGTGCACGGCCTGCAGCCGTGGACAAAAGATGCAGCACATTATAAGTAAGGCACTTTCTTAATATTCCGCTAACGTTTCCCATCTGGCTGAACTGATCTGTCGTGGCCTTCAACCCGGATTTTCAGACTCTCAAACCAAGAGGGACCTGAAAGCTTTGTCTTTGCCACATTTTCCATCTGTATCATTTGGATTTTGTCTTGGTGGTGCTCTCCTGTTTCCCTCTATGTACCTCTGTTGTAGCATAACCACGATATATAGAAATGAACTGTTTCTGTGTCTGTTTCCCCTACCATCAGTCTTAGCTGCTCTGGGACAGGGAATATAGAATCATGACATGTGCTCATGTCACAGCATTTCCAGGAGGGAGAGGGGGTCTGAGGAAAGGAACCAGGAGATTGTTGGCAGATATGGAGACAATGTGCAAATGTCCTGGAGAAAATGTTTATTCAATTTGAGAACCCACGATGCCTCCTCCAGGGCCTAGCACACGTCCGACACTTAGCAGATGGTGGAATGTCCTTTCTTTTTTTTTTTTTTTTGCGGTACGCGGGCCTCTCACTGTTGTGGCCTCTCCCGTTGCGGAGCACAGGCTCCGGATGCACAGGCTCAGCGGCCATGGCTCACGGGCCCAGCAACTCTGTGGCATGTGGGATCTTCCCGGACCGGGCACGAACCCTTGTCCCCTGCATCGGCAGGCGGACTCTCAACCACTGCACCACCAGGGAAGCCCTGGAATGTCCTTTCTGATGAGTGCGGCGACCACTTAGGTTGTGTCTGCTCTCTCCACAGCGGGAGCCCAGCATTGACCTGCTGCAGGCCTTCGTGGAACACTGGAAGGGCATCACGAACTACTATGTTGAAAGCACAGGTGGGCCCTGGTCTCCTTCCGCGCAGGGATCCCTGGAGGGAGCAGGGAGGAAGGTGTGGGTGGAGTCACCCTGCAGCTCAGAGATGCAGGTGTCCTGAGGAAGGTGACATCCGCTGCTCACGAGTTCAGAGTGGGGGCTGCCCCACCCTGACCTTCTGGGAGGGGACCTGTGTGAGGTAGGAGTCGGGCCAGGGAGGCTGAGGTCTCACTGGCCTGACTCTGCAGCCCAGAGGTTGAATGCCACTTGCCCCCAGCTTCCAGTTGGGAAGAATGTCCAGGCCTTCAGTCTCCAAGTGCCTGGGCCCTGTGCCTAGGGTTACTGATTAAAGAAAAGAAATGGAATAAATTCCTCTTTTCCGTGAGCCAACTTACAGGGCATTTCTCTTCTAGAGACCTGGCAAGGCATGTAGCACACCTGCTCCTTCCCCCCCAAGCTGACACTCTAAAAAGCCAAAGCCTTGGGTCATCTGGGCCCATCAGGATCACTCACCGAGGGGGGAGCGTCTCATTGGCTGCTTTGTAGTCAGTATGCTGGGATTGGTGGAGATGCACTGGTTGCCAGGTAACCTTTCCTGCATCCCTAGCCTTCCACCACCTGGAGTTCAGACTGGGGTTTGATTCCAGCCTACACCTTTCCTAAAGGCTTTTTTTCCAGCCTGAGCCAACCCAAGAAATTAAAAGTGGCCTTTGGACACTCTGAGGGACCCTCTGAGCATTCTCTTAGACCAGGTTCCTCAGTCTTGGCACTGGTGACACCTGGACTGGATCATTCTTTGTTGTAGGGGGCTGGGGGGGGGTACACTGTATGTTTAGCAGCAACTCTGACCTCTACCCACTAAATGCCAGTAGCACCCCTTCCTTCCCCATTGTGATAACCATAAATAGCTCTCCAAACATTGCCAAATATCCTGGTGAGCAGGGGCAGGATCACCCCCAGTTAAGAACGATTGCTTTAGACTGAAGATCCTTTTTTTTTTTTTTAACTGAGAAATAATGGACACATTAGGTTGGCCACGAAGTTCGTTTGGGTTTTTGTAGCATCATACGGAAAGCCCGAATGAACTTTTTGGCGAAGCCAATATAATTGCTGTAATCAATTGAATATACTGATTCAGTACATGGAAATACGGAGAAATTATCACCACAATAAGTCTAGTTAACATCTGTCACCACACATAGCTACATTTTTTTTTCTTATGATGAGAACTTTTAAGATCTTCTCTGTTAGCAACTTTTAAACATACAGTAAAGTATTATTAACTATAGTCACCATACTGTACATTACATCCCCAGGACTTATTTTACATCTGGAAGTCTGCAGCTTTTAGACCGACGATCTCTTGACAGGGATCCCCAAGCTACCAGAGACTAGGAAAAGATCTAGAACTGCCTTGGGTTCACCTGGGGCTTCACCTGGGCCCAATCCACTAATTTCCAGACTGGTCCCTGGACCGGAGATGCAGGGGTGGGTGAGGTGAGCTGCCCTGCGTAAAAGCCAATGCTTTCAAGAAAAGCTAGGGGGTGCTCCAAGGCCAGTCCCCAAACTTTATAAAAATACTCTACCCTCTGAGACTAAGAAAACCCCACTAATCAGCTTCTCCATTAGGACATGGGCACTGTGCAGTGAGTTTGAGTCTGAACCCATGGTCATGCATGGATTTTTTTTTGCTTTGTAAAAAAAATAAGAGTATTGCCTTCCTTGAGTATAAAAGAGACATAAACAGGCCCCAGGAGGTTATCTGTTTGGAAGCTGATCGAAGATGGCTTCTAAATAATATAACAGAGACCCCTGAGCCCACAGCTTTTTACTCAGGCCCAGAGCAGGCCTGAAGCCCTAGCAAGTGTCCTTCTGTAGGCCCCAGGGTTCAGAGAAAAAATGCTGCTGCTTTCCTCTCATAAAGTGCTGGGGCCTGCACACATGCTCCGTCAGAGGGCTGTATCCTGGGCTTCATCTAGGAGGTCTTTTGTCCTTTTAACTAGAGAGGCATCAACTGTAAACTTCCCTTTCCTCTGGTCTTTGATGAAAAGTGTTAACCTGGCCTGCTCCAGGCCTCCCTCCACCCGCTAGACCCTGTGGGCTTGACCCCATCCAGCCAGAGTGCCCCTCTTCACCCCATTCACCTTGTTTGCTGAATCTTGATTAGATGAAAACACCCCGGCCAAGAAAACAGATATTCCCTGGCGGCTGAAGCAGATGCTGGACATCTTGGTGTATGAGGAGAAGCAGCAGGTGGCGGCCGGTGAGGCAGGGCCATGTCTGGAGTACCTACTGCAGCACAAGATCCTGGAGACCCTGTGCACGCTGGGCAAGGCCGAGGTGGGCAGGACCCCGGGTGCCTCTGGAACTTCCCACCTGAGCCGGTGTCCGGCAGGTCTACCTGTGCTCTTCCCGGTGCCCACACTGTGGGCGGGGCACTGAGGCTGTCTCAGAACACCCCGAGGCTTCGGGCCCTTGCTTATTTGCTTTGGTGGTGTGTTCTCGCTGTCGTCGGGGTTGAGGACATGTTTCCTTTCGTTCAGTCCACGTTCGTTCATCAAAGATGCACTGAGGACCAGCAGTGTGCCAGTCTGTGTCCTAGGCACTGGGGACCCGGCAGTGATTGAAACAGGCGAAAACTCTAGTGGGGAGAGGCAGAATAATCAAAGAAGCCCACGTATAGTATGTTCAATAAGGACAAGGTTATGGACGAAAATAAAGCAGGAAGGGGGCGGGACTTCCCTGGCGGTCCAGTGGTTAAGACTCCGCGCTCCTGATGCAGGGGGCACGGTTGGATCCCTGGTTGCAACTAAGATCTCGCGTGTGCGGCCAAAAAGGAAAAAAGCAGGAAGCGGGTTTGGCAGCATAGAGGAGGCCAGTTTCCAAGTGTGGGGGAGGGAGGCTGGCGGAGAAGGCCCCTCCGCGCAGTGAGGGGAGGAGCGGTCCGGGCGGGGGCGTGGCCTCGCCGCCTGACTGACAGGCACTCTGTCCCCGACCCGCAGTACCCGCCAGGCATGCGGCAGCAGGTGCTCCAGTTCTTCAGCAAGGTTCTGGCCCAGGTGCAGCATCCCCTCCTGCATTACCTCAGCGTCCACAGGCCTGTGCAGGTGAGGGGCCCAGAAGCTGGGGTGTCTGGGGGTGAGGCCTATGCTTTCAAGAAAAGCTAGGGGGTGCTCCCAGGCCAGTCCCAAAGCACTGGACCTTTCTCTACAAAAACACCCTCTGAGACTGTAAGAAAGCCCCCAAATCCAGCTTCTCCATCAGGACCCGTGCCGCAGGTTTGAGTCTGAACCCACGGTTGTGCACGGGTTTTTTTTCTGCCACCCCATTCTTTCTTCTCTTCCCTGCCACCCCATTCCCCTCTGTCTCTGTCCTGCTCCACTTCCAGAAACTTCTCCGACTTGGTGGGACAGTTCCTGGATCCCTCACAGAAAAGGAGGAGGTGCAGTTCACCACTGTCCTCTGCTCCAAGATCCAGCAGGATCCAGCCCTGCTCACCTATATTCTAGAAGTGAGCGCCTCTGGGGAACAGGAGCGGGAGGGCCCAGACCCCAGGGCAATCCCCCGTGGCCCTTCTGAAGAAGCAGAACAGGTACTGGGGAGGCGCTCAGGCAGCTTCCCCTCCAGCTCCGCGCTGAAGCCGCCCACGCCGTATTCCCAAGAGCCATCATGGGGAGTGGTCTGCACCACAGCCTGGCCTCACGCAGCCTCCCTTGCAGGGTAGAAATACCGTCGGTAGGAAGGAGGCATCCAGAGAAGCCACCGCCCTGCCGAGAGAGGCAGCCGGCGTCAAGAACGAGGAGCAGCCCCACAGCAAAGCTCCTGACAGGGGTGCCTGGGGGGCCCGGGCCTTGAGCACCCAGCTGCCTGCTGAGACTGAGGAGCCAGATGGAGGCACTGGGGAGAGCAACCTCATCACCTCGCTGATTGGCTTGTGCAAGAGCAAGGTGCCGGCTGCCGAGATGCAGGGAGCAGGGATGGGAGGGCGAGTTGCTGGGAGGGTACTTGGGGGATCAGCCCCACGTCACTGAAGTCGTACCCTTATCCCCTAGAGAGGCCGGGTGGCCCTGAAGGCCCAGGAGAACCTGCTGCTCCTGGTAAGCGTGGCTTCCCAGGCAGCTGCCATCTACCTGGTGCAGAGCAGCCCTTGTTGCCCTGCCATCGTCGAGCACCTCTGCCAGCTGTACCAGTCCCTGCCCAGCTTCCTGGACCCCGCAGACATTGCCACTTTAGAGGGCATCAGCTGGAGGTAGGCGCTTGGCCAGGGAAGGCTGGGCTGCATCTTCAGTGGCTAGAAGCCCTGCCCATCATCTTCCCGGTAGCGGCTCTTGTTTTCCAGGGGGCATGGGGACCCCTGCTGGCCACGGCCTTCCTGAGGTTACAGCCCATGCCCAAGGGCCTTCTCGCCTTCCAGGAAAGCATCACTTTGGCTTCTGCCCTCAGAGCCCCCGGTAGAACTGACCTCCAGCAACAGAGGTTCTAGGGCAGAGGGCAAAAGGGCCCAGCTTCCTGGACATAGCTGAAGCAGGCCTCACAAACCTCCCTCGCTCTCCCTCAGGTTACCCAGTGCCCCATCTGATGAGGCTTTCTTCCCCGGCAAGGAGACCTTGGCTGCCTTTTTGGGCTGGTTTGATTACTGCGACCACCTCCTCACAGAGGCACACACGGTGAGCGGGGTGGGCGATGGCAGGGCTCTCCTTGGGTATCCCCCGCTTCATGGTGCTCTGTTTTTGTCTCTACCTCAAGGCCCCAGGGGGTCTCTTGGGAGCTGGGTGGGGCCCAGGGTCAGCAGAGACCCTCTACCTGTTGTTAGGCTCTGTGCAAGGACACAGTTGTTTCTCAGTGGAAAATTGTCGATCGGAGGTAAAATGTGTTTGAGACATGCTCTTTGGTGCCCAGGTGGTTTCGGATGCCTTGGCAAAGTCTGTGGCTGAGAAGTTATTTGTGGAGATTCTGCAGCCCCAGCTCCTGCATGTGTAAGTTCTGTGCAGTTCCCTTGGGCGTAGCCATAGTCTGGGCGAACCGCCCACCCCACCAAGCCCCTTCCTGCACCTGAGACCAGTGACCTCCTTGTCCAGAGTCATGGGAGTCTGTGGGCTCCGTCAGTTGATGTTTGCCTGTTCCCCTGACACACTCGTGGCTCAGAGCTACGTGGGCTAACAAAGGCCTCCCACCCTTGGACTCTAGGACCTCAGGAGGGGGTGGGGTGTGAGCGGAGAAATAGCAGCTGAAAATGCAAGGGAACCAGGAAAGGGTGCTGCCCCCTACACCCCTTCCCTCCCTGCTCCTACTCTGGTCTCGCGGGCCCCGCCTGGCTCAGAGCGCCCTCCCTGTAGGTCTGAACAGAGCGTCCTGACCTCCACCGCCCTGCTCACCGCCATGCTGCGCCAGCTCCGCTCCCCTGCACTGCTGCGGGAGGCCGTGGCCTTCCTCCTGGGCACGGACCAGCAGCCTGCAGCCCCTGAGGACAGCCCTCACACCCTGGGCGGCCACCTCATCAGGCACTGCGACCACCTCTCTGATGAGGTGAGGTGGGCGGGCCCTCCTCTCTAACCGCTCCCTGGCCCCCAACCCCTGCCCAAGGGACTTCCTGAAGCTTCTTCCCATTTGCATTAGTTTTCCAGGTGGTTCTACCTTTGAGGCCATTGAAATCCAACTCCCCACCCCCGCCCCCAGCCAAAAAAAAAAGCAGAAAAAGGCAGTGGCCCAGTTACTGGTAGCCAAACTGCTTTGTCACGCAGTGACACATTTCTGTGATCACATACTTGTGATGGCACTTTTTTTTTTTAAAGATGATGTTAGGGGTAGGAGTTTATTAATTAATTAATTTACTTTTGGCTGTGTTGGGTCTTCGTTTGCTGTGCGAGGGCTTTCTCTAGTGTGGCGAGCGGGGGCCACTCTTCATCGCAGTGCGCGGGCCTCTCACTGTCGCGGCCTCTCTTTTTGCGGAGCACAGGCTCCAGACACGCAGGCTCAGTAGTTGTGGCTCACTGGCCTAGCCGCTCCGGGGCATGTGGGATCCTCCCAGACCAGGGCTCGAACCCATGTCTCCTGCATTAGCAGGCAGATTCTCAACCACTGCGCCACCAGGGAAGCCCCTGTGGTGGCACTTTTTATCTTACAAAATGCTTTTATATTCATTTGGCTTGTTTGAAGCTGACAGCTCCGGGCCATTTTTTAGACATGGAAACTAAGGCTCCGAGGAGCCAGTGGGCTTGCCTGATACCACACCTCAGATTAGTAACGGGACAGGGACCAGCCAGACTTCTGGTTCCTGGGCCAACACCCATCTGCTCCCCTTAAAACCTGCCACCTTAGCTCCCGGCTGGAGGAGGTGACCCCCTCCTAGGGGGACTCCTTTTATCTGGGTGAGCACTTCCCAGGCACCCCTAGAGGCCGGGGTGGGGAAGGGGTGTCCTGCTGACCGCTTCTTGTCCCAGATCAGCATCGCCACTCTGCGGCTGTTCGAGGAGCTGCTCCAGAAGCCCCACAAGCAGATCATCCACAGCCTGATCCTGTGCCACCTCGAGGGCCGCCCTTACGTGGCCCGGGGCTCGCCCGAGCCCGAGAGCTACGAGGACACCCTGTAAGTGAAACTCAGTGCCTCGGGGAGGCCTCGGACCGTTCGGGGCCCCCCCCCGCCGCCAGCCCCCAGCACCCCACACCAGTTCCTGCGCTCACTGGTGCCTCGCTTGTCTGCCCTGGCACAGAGATCTGGAGGAAGACCCCTACTTCACAGATGGCTTCCTTGACTCCGGCTTTCAACCCTCCATGAAGCCTCCCCCTGCCCCCGTCACCAACCCCGATGGCAAAACAGCGGTGACCGAGATTGTCAACAGGTAGGAGCAGGTCAGGAAGTCTGAGCCACCTGAGTTTTGTTCCGTCTTTGGCCACAGCCCTGATGGGGTGCAGCCGGGAGAGTGCTCCCTCGGGGCTGGAGGTGGAGCGGGGAGAGCAGGGCGGCCCAGGCGGGGACACCTCCACACCTAGGGTCCTGTCTCTCAGTTTCCTCTGCCTCGTTCCTGAGGAAGCCAAGACCTCGGCTTTCCTGGAGGAGACCGGATATGACACGTACGTCCACGATGCTTACGGACTGGTGAGTGTCAAGGCCTCTGCCGGCACCCAGTTCTCGCCGCTCAGAGCGTGGGGTTAATACACTCTGCCTCTGCCTCTGCGATCTCCCGCCAGAGGTGCTCCCAGCTCTGGCCAAGTGCCCGAGCCCCACCTGCCTGCGCGGCTCCCTCTGTCTGCTGGTGCCTCCTGACCACTGGGTCCACCTCTTTTAACTCTCCCCTCCTGTTTCAGTTCCAGGAGTGCAGCTCCCGTGTGGCGCCCTGGGGCTGGCCACCAGCTCCCACACCCCTGGACCCCCATGAGCCCGGACGGCCTTTCTTTGAGGGTCACTTCCTCCGAATGCTGTTCGACCGCATGTCCCGGATTCTAGAACAGGTGCCCGACAGGGCTGGGCCCCTGCCACGGCGAGGGCCTCTGGAGTCCTTCAGGAGAGCAGGGCCCAGCTGTGGGGGTCCAGTCATCTTCTCTTTTCTGGCTCCACGACCCCCGCTCAAGCCCCACCTTTCCCCAGGCGGGAAGCCCCGTCTCACCTCTGCTCCACATGCCCTGACGTGCCCTGGTCCTCAGCCCCAGGGAACCCGTGACACACACATCACATGGATCTCCAACCCCCACGCGTGTTCACACTGGCCAGGTGCCTTGCTGGGGGGTGGGGGGCGCAGAAGTGCTCACTCCCTGTGCCAACCCTTGCTTGTCCACCGTGCTCCCCACAGCCGTACAGCCTGAACCTGCAAGTGACCTCAGTCTTGTCCCGGCTCGCCCTCTTCCCTCACCCCCTTATCCACGAGTACCTCCTGGATCCCTACATCAACCTGGCCCCTGGCTGCCGGAGCCTGTTCTCTGTGCTCGTCAGGGTAAGGATGCCCAGGCCAGAGGGAGCATGCCAATGCTGAGGACAGGACGGGGGTGCTGGGGGCTGCAGGAGTGGGCACCCTTGCCAGCGCCAGGGGAAAGCACTGGTACCACCCCCCTCCCATGGTGCGACAGAGCAAGGGACCCTGCGGCAGTGTCGCTGGTCTCCTCAGTCCCCTCTTGTTCCCACTCTAGGTGATCGGGGACTTGATGCAGAGAATTCAGAGGGTGCCCCAGTTCCCAGGCAAACTTCTTCTGGTGCGCAGGCAGCTGATGGGCCAGGTCCCCGGGGAGCAGTAAGTAACAGAGGGAGGCGGGTGCCCAAGGAAGAGCCCTGGGGTGGGAAATCTAGGGCTTCCGGGTGGGGGAGGCGCCAGGCCGGGGACAGAGGGCCCACTGCTGAGGCCTGTGGTCCCTCACAGACAGACGGAGGTGGCTGCCGCCGGGTGATCCCTCACAGACACTGGGATACCACGCTGGCACGCTCCCCACACCTCCCAGCCGTGACCCCCGCCATGCTGTCTCCTTCAGGCTGGACCACCAGACCCTCCTCCAGGGCGTGGTAGTCCTTGAGGAATTCTGCAAAGAGCTGGCTGCCATCGCTTTCGTCAAGTTCCCCCCACATGGTCCTCACCTGCGCCTCCCTGAACCCCCGGAAGGGCACGTCTGAACCAGGAACATGACACCTCTGCCCAAGAGCTGCTTCCCGCCTGGCACTGCTGCCACCACTGTCCTCCCGGGGTGGGGGCTTGGCTCTGTCTCCTTCACATCCCGGGGACCTCTGCCTGGGTGGAGGTCTGGGCTTCCACTCTCGGGTTAACTCAAGACGACCTTGGCCTGTTAGCTCCACCAGACTGGGTTTCAAGGAGTGGGTCTCCAAGGTATCAGAAGCCAAGTAGGAAAAGAGGTGGCTTTCTGGGCAGCATGGTGTCCTCGGGGCCTTCTCTGGGGAGCTGGGTGACGGCCAGGTGAGCCCCCAGACCCAGAGCTTCATGTGTCCTGTGCCTGTCACCTGTCTCTGTGGGCCATCTGTGGCGAAGGCCAAGACCTGAGACTCATTCCAGGGGCACAAGGGGGAGTGAGCTGATAGCTCTGAGGCTGGTCAGGACCACAGGCCAGAGAGATGCGGGCACGACCCTGTCTCTGCCACACCAAGTACCATAGATGCTGCCAAGACTTGACGTTTTCTCTCCTGCCTTCTTGGCTTAACCCTTGGGGAAGCGGCAGTGGACAGCAGGGGAAGCCCCTCTTCCCGCTCAGCCCCTCTTCCCGCTCAGCCCTCCTGGAGACTGTTGCACAATTCCCAACAGCCTCATGGCAACTGCCCAAAGCATGCTCCGTGCCCAGCTGGGGGCAGCCGCTTATGAGAAGCTTGATGCAGCTGCAGCCAGGGTGGGAGAGGGCCTGGGGAGCCCGGGGGGGCTGGATGCCAGGCTCCAGCTCCAGCTGGTTTCTCTCTGGCGCCTTCTGAACTTGTCTCGGCAGGTCCACGACACCTGGGCAGAGGGGCTCAGAGACCGGGGGAGGCCAGGCCTTGCCCTTAGCATCCTGCCAGGGTTCTCCATGGAATTCAATCCCAGCGGTGCTGGAAGTTCTGGGTCCGGGTGAGGCCAAGATGCCCACCGGACCGTGGGCCCCACCCCAAGGCCTGGCCGGGGAGGGGGGCTGGGGCACAGGCAGCCAGCCGGTCATGGTGTGGTTCTCCCTGCATGACCTCCACGGCTGGGGCCGCCACCCCGCCCGGCCCGAATCTGTCTCAACCTGCAGGAGCACCCAGGCGGCGCCAGGCATTACCTCAGCAAACTGCAGTTGCTGGCTTCACTCCTGGGCAAGGAGGAGCAGGCCAGAGCCCCACTTGCTTCATTTTTCTGCCCATGCTGCTTCTAGAAGCCGTCCACAGGTTGCCAAGAGGTGACGTGAAAGAGGAGGAAACTCAATGACCTCTACCTCTCCTGCATCCCTCCAAGCTGGGGAAGATTTAACTGCTGCTCCGGAGGACACTGTGCACGTGCCTGCACGCGTGCGTGCGCACGTGGGCGTTGGTGTGGGACGGGAGCAGAGCTCAGCGGGCCAATTGGGTCTGGACTCTTCGATTCAGAAAACGTTTGAGCGTCCGGGAGTCAGACACTCCACTCCCCAACGCACTCGGGCATTCGCACGGTGTCCCCCGCTAGACAGCACGGCAATAAATGGTGTGGTTGTGTGGACACAGCTGCCCTGTTCTTCTGCACCCTTTGTGTCCTTCTGCCCAGGGCTCTACTGCTGATTCAGGCCCATCTTCCTAAGGAAGGCGAATTAAATTCCTTTTCCAGCACAGGGGTGTATGGGGGCAGTGTGTGTGGGGGGGGGGCCAGAGGGGGAGTGGTAAACAGACAGGCTCTGGCGGTGCAGATCTGATGTTCCCCGGCACCTACCAGGAACCAGCCTCTTTTGGCCAAGCAGCACTATTTTTGCCCGGCTTGCCTACAGCTGAGAGCCGGCAGCCCTGGAGACGCCACGAGGGAATGGGCCACCTGAGGCATCTGTATGCAAGTCTCCTTTTTAGTGTTTATGTTGTGAGCGGTATGACTGCTTTAGTAGTGAACAGTGGGCCTGATACTTTAAAAAATCTTGTCCCTAAGTGTATGCGTGTGGCGACCCTCTGAGGGGGGGTCCCCAAGAGTACTCCAAGGCAGGGAAGATGAAGATGCAGAGTGAGGCCTGATCCGTGGCTTTCGCCTCGTTGCTTTTTAAAAGCATCCCCCTGTGCTCCAATCCCGCCCTCCACCAGTTAATCACATCTCTGAGGGTGGGCCCACAGTTGTTTTTAAAGCTCTCCAGGTGATTCTAATGGGCACCCAGGGTTGAAAACTACTATAGGCTAAATAATGGAAGATCACTGTCTTTCAACGTGGATGTGGACCGGTGGGTCTCTCAGACGCTGAAAGAAGGGAAACCAGAATGAAAGGGTTTGTCTCCCTCATTTGGAAGATGTCTGTCTGTAGAGGGAACAAGAGTATTCCTACCACAGCCCCAGAGGCCAGAAAAACAAGATGGCAGCCCAGAGAGGCAGGGAAGGGGGGCTTTGAGGTTACCCTGGTCCTGTGGGGTCAGAGTGGAGTTACTTCAGAAGGGAAACCCAGTCAAGTATTCCCCTGCTCAGAACGAAACCTGTATGTTAGTGATGAGTGTATAGCAGTAAGTAGCGTGAAATATTTTCCTCATTTCCTTTGTTTTTCCCTTAAACTTTAGTAAAATTCTTTTTAAAAATAATTCCTACCATGATTCAGCTAAACTGAGGGGAAATGAAGAGAAGGTTTTGGTCTGGCTTTGGGCTGGAGGTGTACCAAGGCAGAGGCAGGAGCCTGGGGGGCAGAGCGAGGTCGGGAGGGATCTGTCGGAGAAGCTCGGGGAGAAAGAGACTGGGGGAGAGAGGCAGGGGCAGCTCTTACAGCTCCTCGCCCACCTGAAGCTTCTCCTGGCCTTCTCACTGCTCAAACCTTGGAGGGGATGTAGTCACATCCCACCTGGCAGGCAGATGAAGGAGCCCCAGCGGGCCCAAGACAGGCTGTGGTGGACAAAGGAAGCCTGCCAGCCGGTCACCTGCAGTGTCGCCTGCTGTCTGGGAAGGCCTGGGTGGTATCAGTGGGATGAGGGAAGGAGCTTCTCTTGATGGCAGTCCCCCTTTCCTGCTCACTTCCAGCCCACAGAGACATTTAGGCGGGAAGGCAAAGTAAACAACACCTATTTACTCAGCCAGGGACCCACTCCCTTGGAATGACCTCCCCCAGCACCCCTTCCACGTTCTAAGTGCTTGAGAATCTGGATGAGGCCCTTACTGAGGTGGGCACGGAAAACGATGAGGAGGTGCCACCTCAGGTCCAGAAAGTCCTCACATTGCCTTAGGGAGTCGTGCCCTCATTGTGCCCTCAGGGCAACTGGGTCCTTGAGCTCTGGACTCCTTGCTTGGCTGAAGGCACTGCCCCTTCTGATGCAGTGCAGGGACCTGCTCCATGGCAACAAGAGATGGAAGTCCCCCTGGGAACCAGAACTGCCCTGCTCCCCATGCAACAAGATCTCTACCAACCCCCTGTGCCTCTCAGAGGCACAGCCTCCTCTGAAGCACAGACGCCATCATACAGGGGGTCAGATGGCCTGAGCATAAGCGCAGGTTGTGCAATTACTGCCCATGGGAACCCAGCTCCTGGCCCACTGACGGCAGCCTCCTATCGGTTGATTGGGACAACAGATGATTCCTGAAGCCTCTGTAAGAGCTGGCTTTGTAGGTCTTCCTCCACCACCTTCCACCAAAAGAAGTTCTCACCCCGAACCTTCGGGGGCTCATTTTGGATACCTGGATTCCGAAAAGCCACCGTCACCAGCACATTCAGGCAGATGCCATCGGTTTGGTCTTTGCCTAGGTGCTGCAGTCCAAGCAACCCCTTGGTCTCCACTGCCAAGTGGTGCAGGGTCAGACACTCCTGTAGCAGACGCAGGACGGCCATCTTGATGCCACCCCTCTGCTCTATGGGAGCAAAGCCACAGGCGGTGATGGGCAAGTGAGGCATCCCCACTGTGCCCACCAACACCCACACTGTCTGGACACTGGTAAAGGTGGCTACGAGCCGCTGGCAGACCAGACTGCAGGGAAGCTCTTGGGGCAGAAGGAGAGGGTGCCTGGCTTGCTGGCGATACTGGGCGGCTAGCTCTATCAGATGCAGAATGTCGTGGGCTCGCAGCGGGGTGGGCAGCGAGGTTCGTGGGTACCAGCCAGCCTGCAGGGACTCCGCATCTGCCTCCTTGGGAGTCTTGAGAATTCCACCTGGGGGTGATGTAGGTGACAGGGTAGGGGGAAAGGTATTATGTTGAGGGAAGTGCTGGGCCTGGCAGAGTAAAGGGCCACCCAGGGATCTAGCCCTGACCCAGGGGAGGCCCCGAGTCAAGTCCTCAGGCTGGAATCTGGAGATGCCAGGTTTGTACCAGCCAGAACAGGGGCTCATCTCACCTGAGGACAAGCTGGGGAAACGGTGTCAACTGCCCTCTGCCCACACTGCCATCCACTGGGCCATACCTGTGGGGCGAGCGAGGAACACAAAGCGGATCCAGGAGGGGCCCCGCTCCTCCACAGATAGCAACGTCAAAGGCTCACACTGCAGCCCAGCCTCCTCCTTCACCTCCCGCTGCAGCGCCTCCACAATGGTCTCCCTGGGTTCCATCCTCCCCGCGGGAAGGTACCACGACCCACGGCACTCCTTCTTGGCCTCCTGGATCAGTAGCACCTCATCCTGAGGGGAGAGGAAGGATCCTCACCCACCACAGCCGGGATGGGAGCTCCTGGGGAGCAGCACAGCCGGCAGCCTTTGCTTGCCCTGGGTCCATAACAAATCTCAGCTATAGCTGCTCAATACCCACATTCTGGGGGACACCCTGAAATTGTTGCGCTCTCCAGATGACTGGCCCTTGTGTGTCTGGGGACTGCAGCTGCCTCTGCAATCCATCCCTCTTTGCACTCAAGTTTCCATTTCAGAAAGGGGCAAAGATTCCTGGGAGCTGCTTCAGGGGCTGGAGATTAGGCCTCCCAGCGAGGGCTGCCATGTGTCCTGCACTGATTCGTGTCTGCATAAGTCACTGCATATCTCTCACCTCCCCTTGTGGTTTATAAACTGCTTGTGGCCAGTCCTCACACTGGAGTCTAGACTTTGAAACACACCCCAAACCCTCACCCCGTACAACTCCTACCAATGGCTCTGGCCCCTTCTAGCTGTTGTCACAGCAGCTTGTACAGGGATCAGCACCAAAAAGAGCATCACACAGGGGGTCAGAAGGTCTGAGTGTAAGCGCAGGTTGTGCAGTTACTGCCCATGGGACCCAGGGGAGGTCTCAGAAGCACTGGACAGGTCTTTAAGAGAGCCCGCTCCGCGGCGGGCACTGTGCTAGATTCTGGGGAAAGGAAGAGGCGTAAGATAGCCTCAAGGAACTGAGGCCTAGAGGGATGGGACAGGCAGGCTCCTGGGCCTTAGTTTCTTTCTTTGTACATCGGGACAATGGCAGGGTTGGGTTGCACAAGGCTCAGATGTTAACTGTGAGAGTGCTTTGCAAAACTGGGAAGAGCCACACACCAGGAAGCGGTGGCTGTTGCCGGTATGTCCTCTGTCGCCACCGGGGTTGCCTGCAAGCCCGGGAGGCCTGGTCGGTGGGCCTGACGGGCGGACGCTCACCTGCTCGTTGAGGAACACGGCCAGCACCACGTAGCAGACGTTCTTCCGCAGCCGCACCTGCGCCGGCGTCTCCCCGGCCGGCCGCGAGTCATAGCTCTGCACGCGCAGCCCCCGGCCCCCCAGAACGGCCGCCAGTGTCCCTGCCAGGTCTTCCGAGGCCATCGGGTCCCCAGGGAGAAGGCGGGCCCCCCGCAGACCGGCCAAGCCGGGTGGGATGAACTTGGGTGACCGTGGAACGCGTCGCCCTCACACCCTCCCCCTGCGAACTCGGGCCAGACGCGCTCGCAAAGCGGAAGCGCCCGGCGAGCCCTAGCCGCTGATAGGCTGCGCGTCACTGCGGCCGGCCCGGATTGGCTGGCTCGCATCTGTCACGGTGGGGCGGGGCCAGTCCGTAAGGGGGCGGGGCCAGTCCGTAACGGGGCTGGCAGTGCGGACCCCGCCCCGCTTCTGCCTCTCTATCGGTTTCTCCTCTCTCTTTCCCGGCGCAGCCAGCTGCCAGCCAAGCTAATTCCTCCCGCGCGCACTTGTCTGCACCGGTTCCGACGATGATGTCATCCTGCCCGCAGGCTGCGGAGCGCCGCAGCGGCCAGCGACGGTGACGTTACAAGCCCGAGGACGTCCCGGGGCCCGAGGCTTGGACCCACTGTCCAGCTTCTGTCGTAAACAAACCATGGCCTTGCCCGAAATGACACTTCCCAGATAACCTTTCTTCACTAAAAAGGGACTTGGCTGTCACGTAGCAGGGAGGACACGAGCTCCTGCCTTGGAGGAGATTTTGATCTAGTTGGAGACGTGGACATAGACATATAATGGAAAGTCAACTGATTTATAAGCCAAGGACTAAAAGATTGGTTTTGGCATGAGATGCTACAGGCGCTCAGAGGAGTGAGGGGGCAGAGCTGGGTTGCTCAAGGTGTGCCTGGCGATGAAAGGCGGGATTTGGGGCAGAGATCAGCCTGCCCAGCCCTCAGTATTCTCCCGGCGCCCTGCCTGCCGCATTTCCCTCGCAGGGTCAGGGCCCTCTCCCCTGCAGGGGCCGGGTCCTGCTCTTTATTGTCCCCCCCCCCCCCCGCCCCCGCAGTGGTTTTCACCCTTAGCCATGAGAATGCCCTGAACCCCACCCATCCTGTGCAGCAGCTTCACCACAACCAAGTTGGGCAAGTACACTATACCCCACCCTCCCTGCACAGAAGTTGGCCCCCCCCCCCACCGCCCCCGCAGTTAACGGAGCCCTGGAATATTGAGAGATGGTGTGTGGGTTGATTTGGGGAGCTCCTGCTTCCCCCGCAGCCTGATTTTTCCTCCTCAGAGCTTCCTTTAACCGCCTCTCAGGACAGGAAGGCAGGGCCAGCTGGAATGAAGCTGAAATCAGCCAAGTCTGGGCTCTTCAGCCCCAGTGAGGGCTCCCCTTTCCCTCCTGCTGGCTTTGGGCATGTCCCTTTTGGGGGATCAGTAGCTTGGTGGAGCAGGCAAAGCGCTGGACTTGGAGCTGGTTGCCCAGCCACTGCTCCCTGGCTGGCTCTGTACCCTGAATAAGTTGTGGGCCTGTTCGCTCATCCTGTATGCTCCTAACAGCTCTTCCTTCCCAGGGCTGTCGGGAAGGTGAGACATCATGAGAGGAGCTCTGTGGGCTGTCTGGCGAGGGTCACCACCACCAGGCAGCCCACCAACCCTCCAGGCTGGGCCCTCCTGGCCACAGCACTTGTTGCTACCACACAAGGGCTCATTTTCATGAAATGTGCCTACAGGGCCACCGTGAACTAGACCTTACTCTCGGGAATTCCAGCCATACCAGATCAGCCTCCTTAGGCCCTTCTCACATACTGAACTTACTGCAGGGTCCCTGGAGGCAGGGTGCTGGATTAGGCTGTGGAGTATCCCCGGGGGACCCGCAATCTTTTGAGGCACTTGGTGAACGCTGCTGCCCCTACCCCTATCCAAGACCTGTCACGTCCCAAACAACTGAACTCACAGGGCTGAAGTCAGGCCCCCAGGACTGCAGAGCAACTTGTCGATGTATCTGCCGCACATACGTGCGTGCGTGCGTGTGCGTGTGTGTGTTTAGACCTTGATTTTCCCATCTGTGAAGTGGGGACAGTGTTAGTCCCAGACTCCTTTCTGCCTCCCAGGGATGATTTGAGAGAGAGTGAGGTCATGTCTGGGCAGGGCTCTGAGAGTCTCAGAGGCAGCCTAAGATAAATACCAGATGTCCTAACTGACCGAAAGAGCAAAGGCTGCAGCAGACCGTGTCTCCACTCCCCCCATTATCACTGGGAAAAGTGCTCCTCTCCTGTTAAGTGGACCTAGTCACCCCTATGATGAAGAGCACATGAGAAACTTGAAAACCAGTTGTAAACTGTGAAGGGCCCCACGGGCAGAGGGCCCTTGAGGGGGTGTACCCAGGCCTTGGCAGATTCTGAGGGGGACAACAGAAAGTAGACTTTCTCAAGGTGTTGGGAGACCGAGCACACACCAGACTGAGTCAGGAGAGACCCCAAGACAGAACTGGAAAAGCCAAGGGAGGGAGGGGGGCTGAGATAGAAACTTCCAGAACCTGAAACAAAGGTAGGTCTCCATCAGGTTTGCTCTGCATCCTCCATTCCCACAGAGGGCAGAGCACTGGCGGGTGTGGGTGGCTGAGCAGCACAGTGGACAGAAGTGGCTGAACTGGTCGGCCCCGCGGTGTAGTGCTCCCAGCACCCACAGGAGCCAGGCCTGAGCCAGCCATTTTGGGGCCTGTGGACACACGTGCATGTGAACAGGAAGGCAGTATAGGCAACCTCGGAAACAGGCCGGGCAGGCAGGGTGGGGCAAGGGTGTCTGTGAGGCTAAAGTCATTTAGGGAGCAGCAGCCCTGGCCCTGGACAAAGCAGGAAGGGTGAGGAGGACAGTAGCCCAGAGTATGGGGAGGAGGAGGTCTGGCTTCAGCCTGTGCCCTGCCACTAGCTTGCTGGGTGACCTTGCGGGAGCCACATCTACCCTCTAGGCCATCTGTAAGGGGGATGGGTGGATCCTAAAACAGAAAACTGGTGAAATCCCAATAAAATCTGTTGTTTAGCTAATGGTAGTGTTAATATCAATTTCTTATGTTTCGATCATTGTGCCACAGTTCTATAAGATGTTACGGATGAAGGGTAACTGGGAACTCTCTGTAGTATCTCTGTGACTCAACTGGAAACCTCAAATCATTTCAAAATTAAAAGTCTAAAAAAAAAACCAATAGGACTTCCCTAGTGATCCAGTAATTAAGACTCGGTGTTCTCACTGCCTAGGTGCCGGATTCAGTCCCTGATCAGGGAACTAAGATCCTGCAAGCAGCGTGGCACGGCCAAAAAAAAAAAGTATGAAAATTGTACTTGAGGGCTTCCCTGGTGGCGCAGTGGTTGAGAGTCCGCCTACCGATGCAGGGGACACAGCTTCGTGGCCCGGTCTGGGAGGATCCCACATGCCGCGGAGCGGCTGGGCCCGTGAGCCATGGCCGCTGAGCCTGCGTGTCCGGAGCCTGTGCTCCGCGACGGGAGAGGCTGCAACAGTGAGAGGCTGGGTACCGCAAAAAAAAAAAAAAAAATTTACTTGATAAGAAAAAAAAAGGCAGCGTTGGATATACACACTCTGAGGTCACTTCCAGCTCTGAGGTTGTGCCTCTGTGATATCTGGGCCGGTGAGCGGGGCTGAAGCAGGTGGACAGTGGGATACAGGGAGAGGCAGAGGCCCAAAGTGCAGGGATGGACTGAGGGGGGGGCTGCTGAAACTCCTTGAGGAAGAGGGCCACCAAGTGCCTCAAGCTGTCTCAGGGTCAGTCCCCACCTGGACCGGTTTCATTCCCAGGTCGAGTTCTGAAACATTTGGTCCACCTGCTGCTCGCTAGGAGCCAGACCCAATATGCCCTCAAGCGTGCTGTGACCTGCCATGAAAGGGGAGGCCTCAAAGAGGCCTGGAGGGGAGAGAGGGCCTGTCCCGGGGCCATCGCCATCTTCCCACAGGAAGGACTCCATGTTTGGGGTTCTGGGGTGACATCAGGACATGGCTATACAAGGTGAAGTGTAGGTAAGGATGGGTCACTCCGTGCCACTTGGAACGTGATCAGCTCTGAAGTGCATGTACCGGAAGGAGGAGGACAGAGGGCACAGCAAGCCCATCTGCAAAATCCATTAAACACGAAGACTGTAATGTAAATGAGGCGACTTAAGTCAGGAAACTTGGTTCAGGTCCCAATTCTGCCACTAAAATTGCTGTGTGACCTTGGGTGACACATTTAACCCCGGCCTGCCTGTTTCCTCTTCTGTAAAATGGAAATAAGTAATATCGGCCCCAAAGTTGTGATAAGGGTTTCAGTGAGATCCCTGGCACATAAAGTGCAGTAGTTCCTTAATTTTTTCTTTTTGCTTTTTTTCCTGTCCCGTGGAAAAAAATGAAAATAACCTAGCTTTCCAAACAATGAAGAAACCTAACTTTTTAAAAAATGAGAGATGATTATGGAAATCACTGCCAAGCCACTTAAGGGAATATACACAGCCATTTAAAATAAAGGTTAGATAGCAACCCAGGAAATGATCACAATACATTTTTACAGAAGGAAACCCAGCATGGTTTCCCTGGTGGAGCAGTGTTTAAGAATCTGCCTGCCAGTGTAGGAGACATGGGTTCGAGCCCTGGTCAGGGAAGATCCCACATGCCGCGGAGCAACTAAGCCCGCGCTCCACAACTACTGAGCCTGCACTCTAGAGCCCGTGTTCCACAACAAGAGAAGCCACCGCGATGAGAAGCCCGCACACCGCAACGAAGAGTAGCCCCGGCTCTCCGCAACTAGAGAAAGCCCATGAGTAGCAACCAAGACCCAACACAGCCAAAAATAAATAAAAATTAAATAATAAATAAATTTAAAAAACAAAACAAAATAGGAAACCCAGTACAAAGCACCCCAATACATCCATGTGTAAAACAGATCCCTGGAGAAAAGACTAAAGGAAATACACCAAAAGACTAATAGTGGTTGGATTGGAGGTGAGTGGAGGTAGGTCTACAGCTTTCTTTTTCTTATTTTCTAAATATTCTGAAAGTATATTAAATTTATAATAAAAAAATTTATTTCATAAAAAAACATTCCCTGAACCACTGCAGGAACAACTGTAACACGAGTTGGAGGGTGTTGTGGTAAGATGTACAAGGGCAGGGGAGTGGGTGGAGTCACACCAGAGGGTCCCAGGCGGGGGAGGGAGGGGCTGTCAGCTGTCTCAGGCGACCGGCCAGTGGGCATGGGGCTGGCCATGGGCACCAAGGGCAGAAGGCTGGGCAGGGGCTCTCCCCGGCCAGACTCCCGGAGCTCCAGGTCAGGTCAGACAGGAGAGATGGGGTAGCCTGGAGTTCGTGGGGAGAGTGAGGGTTCCAGAATCTCTGGTGCCACACAGGGAGATGGCCTTGCTGCTGTGGCCCAGACCTCTGCCTTGCCCGCTGTCGCTGTCAGGAGTATCCTCAAGGGCAGCCCCCTTGGAAGGCTCCACCTGCTTCTCTGCGGGAGGGAGGGACCCTGCCCCCCACCCTAAGAAGAACAGGCAGGGGTGTTTGAGGTCCCCGTCACTACAGCCTCAGCCCCCTCCCACCCTGCTCCATATCCATGTGTTCCCTCCCTCCCCAGTCCATGTGGCCTGCAGGAGCAGGGCCAACCACACTGCAGCATTCACAAAACAACAGCCTTTAATGGAAATCAAGAAGGAAGGAGGCGAGAGGAGGGTGCAGGGATGGGGCTTCGCCCATATCAACCCCTCCAGCCAAGCCTGGGTAGTGGCCTGATACTGCCCCCTCCCCACACTTCACAGCTGTCTGGCAAGAGGGCAGGATGTCAGTGGCCCTTGTCCAGCACGCCTGCAGTGCAAAGGGCCACCTGGGTGCCCAGGAGGATGTGGGTGGTATAAGCAGAGCTCGGGCACAGGTGAGACAGCAGGAGATGAAGCAGCAGCAGCAGGTGTTGCCTAAGCCAGAATGAGTTCCGAGGTCCCCCAAGGAAGGGCTCTTCGTCTCCTGGGTTGGCGGGCAGGGGTTGGAGGGAGACGGTCATCCCCAGTGTGAGTCTGGTACCATGGAGAGGAGCTCGGGCTGGAGCAAGTGCCAGCCTGCAAAGGGCAGGTGCGAGCTTCAGTGGCACTGTGGTTGTCGGCCTTAGGGCCCAGGTCAGGGGCAGGGAACGGGGTGCCCCGCTTGTGTCCAGAGTGGTGCTTGCGGGATTGAGCAGAAGTCCCCAAGTTCCCCGGTGCCATTCTCTGCTGAAGCTGTGCCTGGGCTGAGCACTGGTCTGCCTGCTCCCAACCCCTACCCCAGACACCTGGGATCCCCCTATTTAGCCTCTTGCAATGTTCCCACAGCCAACTTCACTGCTTGGAACACAGCCCAGTCCATCTAGGAGAAAAGGAGACGACAAGGAGTTTACAGTCACACCCCGGGCTCTCCCTGCCGAGAACACCCTCCCTGGGTGCAGTTGTGCCGTGGGGGGAATTGGGCAGCACACCCAGGCTCCCGGCCAGTGTCACACTCACCTGGGCATAAAGCAGGCGGCAGTCAGGGGGCAGGCTGGGCCCCTGGTGGCAGAGCTGAGCAGAGAGGGCAGAGGTCTCGGGGGACAGGAAGTGCTGAGTGACACTCACTGTGCTGACCAGCCCCTGCACCTGTGCCAGGGAGGGGGCGGGCAGGAGGGTCAGTGGGGACTCAGGATGACGCACCCTGCCCCACTGGTTCCTGAAGTCTGCTTCCCCAAATGACCCCCACCCAGCTCTCAGAGAGCAGAGGCCCTGGATCCAGCACTAGCCACCCCCAAAGGGCGTGGCCAAAACCAGGCCAAGGGGATGCCAGAGACGGCACAAGCAGAGTGGGCACCCAAGGACACAAAACCCAGTTGGCTTGATGACTTCAAGACCACTAGGCTTCTCCTCTTCCCTGCAGTGGAGGCGTGCCTTCCTGCTCTGCCTAGCTCCAGAGGGGAACTGAGAGGGACGAGGGTGTTCTCAGAGGGACTGAGAACTCGCTGGGGAATGCTTCCGGTATTCTGAGCTCTCCGAAGGGCCCCGCCTGCACGCGCCAGGGAAGCACCTGGTGGGGAGCCCCCGCGGGCACCAGCACGGCCTCTCCGGGGGCCTGCAGCAGAGTCCAGCAGCTCACACCCCACTCCTCCCGCAGGCGCCGCCGCAGCCCTGCGTCCAGGTAGCAGCTGCCCGGGGTGCCAGGCTCCAAGTTTCCAGCCCCGGCCGGGCACACCTCAAAGAAAAGGAGGAATGAGCAAGGCGGGAGGCTAGGGCGGGGCTGCAGGAAGATGGGACACGGGGCTGCCCAAAGGCCAGAGGCACAGGAAAGAGCTGCAGGGGTCAAGTCTTGAAGGGCAGGGGGAGGACATAGAGGTGGGAGAGAAAGGAGCAGGATGGTGAAGGGCTGGGGTTGCTCAGGTTGGCAGAATAGAGATTTGGCTGGAAGGAGCTGAGAGGAAAGGATTAAGGGCTCTAAGGCTGGGGGTCTAAATCCCCTCTTTTCCCAGGGCTAGATGCCTTGAGTAGCCTCTGTGGCCCTGGCCCTGGGCCCTCTGCTCCCTCCTTCAAAGGTACCCCTTTCTCCAAAACCCAGGAAGACGTCCTGCATAACCTCAACTCATCAACTGTCTACACCAGGAGCTCTTAATTGCAGAGTCCTGTGAAGATCCTGAACTGTGTGCTAAACTGTAGGTGAGCAGGTAGCTGTATGTCCCTGGGGAGACAATCCAAAGCATTCGTCAGATTCTTCTATGATCCCAGATCCAGAAAAGGCACAGCCACACGGAAGTTCTGACTCCCCAGTGGATGGACCGACCGGCTTGCCTGTCCAGGCTGAGGCCTCTGAAGCAGGCACAGCTTTGGAGGCCTTCACCAGCCCAACCAGAGCGGGGAGCTCCTTGGCTAGATGGGAACTCGTGGAGGCCAGGGCCCAAGGAACACCTGCAGAGGTGAACCCAGCATCGTGCTTCAGCTGCCCACCAGCTCCATCCAGCCCTTCAGCTAGAACTTCAGCAGTTGGTTACTCCTGGGCTTAGGGCTCAGGCCTCCAAGACCAGGCCATAGGAAGAGGGGAGGCTGGTGAGTCAGCCTGGACCCTAGGGTAACCCCAGGCAGGTGCCAAGGAAGTCCAACCTGGAACTAGAGCAGTGTTTCCCAGGCCACCCAGTGAGAACATGCCCCTCAGACCTTCCCGGTGAATTATCGGGTTTGGCTATGAGGGACTGCCCACAGCCAGCCACACCCAGATCAGACAAGGCCATCTGTGTATGAAGGCGTGCTGCTGTCTGCTCCCCTATGTGTGTTCCAGCACCTGCGTGAGTCCATCCGTGTGTGTGCATCTCCTGTGGGCAGGAGGGTGGCAGTGGACAGCCACGTTGACACCTGCAAGTCCGTGTGTGTGCATGTGCCTGAGCAGGGGTGACACTTGGTGGGCGTCCTTTCCCCAGGACAGTCAGGGCTCAGCTGGACTTTGGAACCACGGGGCCTTGCCCACCTCCTGCTCACCCCCTCCTCTTCTCTTTCCCTGTCCCCTCTCCTGGCCCTGTGTCTCTCTCCACCTACCACACTGCCCCCCCTTAGCCCTTCCTTGCTAGCACCTCAAAGGGCACCTCCTCATAACGTGCAGATTTGCGAGAGGGGAGCAGTGGGATGGATTCTCAGGTGAGCTTCCTGTTGCCCTTCGGCCAGCCCCACCTGGAGCCTGCAGCGGGGAGGCTGCCTGCCCCCAGGGGGAGCACAGTGTAGCGACCCAGGCTGGGAACAGCCACAAACTCGGGTCCCAGCTTTACCACTCAGCCTCAGTATTCTCACCTGCAAAATGGGAAAGCAGCAGTACCTACCGCATGGGGTGGTCGTGACAATTAACAGAGATAATGTACCCAAGGCCCTGAGCACAGTGCCCAGCCTGTGGCAGCTGCTGCTTCATTTCATCACTAGGTCCCCCACTTTCTGTGTGCCCCACCGCACACCTCTCAGGAGGGTCCAGTCTGCCTTCTCTGCACCAGTGGAGTCCAGCTCACCTGAGGCAAGGGAGCGAGCACACGGGGCACACGCACAGAGGGAGAGCTTCTGGGGCTGCAAGGGGAAGGGGAGAACTCCCGGCTCCCTCCTCACCATCTGGAGAAAGCGGCGGATGCGCTGGGCGTCCTGTGCCCGGAACACGTGCCACACGGTGCTGACCTGGCTGCCCGGGGACCAGAGCCCCTCCCCGTCCAGGGCTGAGAGGAAATCTGGGGGAGAAAGACGGCTCAGGAGGGCCCAGGGCCAGCAGAGACAGCAACTCGCATCTGCAGCTTGTGCCGACCCTTGCTTCCGGCCAAGGACGCACCTTTCTGTGTCCGGTGCCAGGCAGGCAGTGGGGCTTCAGCACGTACCAGGACACTGACCAGGTCGGTCACCTCCACACAGAGGTTCTTGGTCCCCAGGTTCCCACACTGTGGGCTCACACCTGTATGGAGGTAGAGAAAAGACACTTGGGAATGGGCCCCAGGACCTCGGCACTGATGCACGTGTTCTCGGAGATGACAGGAAGGGGGTAGGGACTGGGCAGGAATGGAGTGGACACTCACCATAGGCCGCCCACAGCTGGGGCTCCAGTGGACGCAGGACAGAGCCCCAAGGGAGGTAGGAGGCCAGGTTGAGTTTCCCATGGCGCGCACAGTACTCTGGGAGTGGCAGGCTGGCAGCCAGGCTCTCTACCCTGTGTGTGTAGGAGCGGGGGGGGGGGGGGGGGGGTTGCCACGCCCAGCAGGCTCAATCCAGGCACCAGAGACCCCATCAAAGCCCCCAAAGCTAGAGTAACTTCCCAAGGCAAGCACAGAGCACTGAGCATCACAGGGCCAAGGAGGAGAGGCAGGGGGGCCTGGCCAGCCAGCCCTATGGCACCACACACCTACTGGTGTCCTCGTCCCCCAGAGCTCTGTGCAGCAGGAAGACGGAGCCCTCATCTGACTTTGGGCGAACTAGGGGAAGAGACAGAAAGGCCATTGGCCCAGGGAGGAACCTCCCTGGCCCAGAGGTCCTCCTCCCGTGGCAGCAACAGAGTCCAGTTTCTGCTCTGGGCTCTGCTTCCAGCTGCCCCCAGGGTCACTCTGGGACTTCGACGGCCCCCCAGCATCATAGGGGCTCCCAGCTCCTCTACCCCACATCAGGGATACTCACTCTCAGGCCGGGAGAATCCCTCCCAGAACGTTGTGCTGCCCAGGCTTGCGGGCTGGGGAGGTCTGAGGGGGGTCAGTTCCTGCACCTGGCCTCCAAGCGCCCCTAGAGCTTCTGTCCCCCACAGGTGGCCTTGCAATTTCCCTTGAATCCCTGACACCAACACGGGCTGTAGTGGGGAAAGAAAGGGGGACACGGGGAGAATGGATGGGGTACCCAACGTGGCCAGGCCGGAGCATGATGTAGGGGCACCAGAACGGCGTGGGGACAGGCCCTGTTGTTCCCTCCGAGTGACGGACCAGGTCTGCCTGGGCCTCGGGATCAAGGCCCTGAGGGTAGGTGAGGCTGTGAGAGCTGGGAGCCTCACCTGGCCCTGCCTCCAGTGCTCCTGGAAGAGGTGGAAGCCTCGAGGAGGCCTGGGCTCCTGCAGCCACAGCAAAGCCCCAGGGGGAGGCAGCCGGGGCCGCACCGGTGAGAGGGGCAGGCCCAGGCCTTTGCGCAGGCCCGGCCTGGCCCGCAGCCCCGGCCCCAGGGCTCTCTCCTGAATCTTCCGTTCCACTACCTGCGCGATGATGCTGTCCAGGATGTTGGTGATGCGGTCGTCCTGCAGGGAGGGAGGGGCGGAGGGGCAGGCGTGCTCAGGACCCGCCTGACCCTGCAGGGAAGGCCAGCCCAGTTTTGGCCCCAGGCCCCCAGCCCTCCCTTCGTGCCCTCGCTCACGCTGGGCAGGGCTGGAGTGACAGGGGCGAAGGCCATGTGTATCCGTTCGTGCCCCAAGCAGAGTTTGACAGCAGTGGAGGCCAGTAGTTCACAGAGAGAGGGACAAGGCAGGGGCCCTTGGCCAGCACGGTCCTCTGCCGGGGTCTCTCTGGAGTCTGGGGTCTCTGTTAGGAAGGAGAGCGGTGAGGGGCTTCACCTTTCTCTCGAGGCTCCATTGCCCATGTGCTCTTCCCTCCTCTCCCGGCGGTGTCTGCTCTGTCCTCACTGGCACTGCCCATCTCAACTCTGGTCTGGATGCACTTGCCTCCCACCAGCTTTCCTGCCAGCCTGTCTAGGACCTCTCCAAAGGAGGGGCTCAGGACAGGGGTCTGGCTGGAGAGGGGTTAGGAGGCTTGTCCTAGATTTTACTTAGATTTATTTTCTTTGGAATGACTTGAGAAGAGAGATGGTGACGGGGGCGGTGGGGGGGGGGCGCTGGGGGGATGGCTAAAGCCATTCCAATCTCTCCTGGGGATTCCAGCCTAGCTCAGCCTCCCCCGCACAGTCTGAGCAAGGCGCAGGGGGCTGCTCACCCTCTTTAATGTCCTTGGTCCTGTTGGTATCCCTGTTGCAGGAAGGTTGTGGAGTTGGGGGAGTTTTCTCCTTCGGCTCCTTCTGTTAAACCCAGCCGCCACCCACCCCCATCCAACCAGAGATTTAAAAATGGCAAATGCATCTCAATCCAATTCAACCCACAGGTATTAACAGTAGACTCAATGTTAAGTCCTAAAATCGTGTTTACAAGGAGCGAAATGTCATACGATACAACATTAGGTGGAAAAAAGTTGCCCATGGACTTATGCATGCAGCACGATCTAAAGTATACTCAAAAGAGGCTGGAATAAATATACAGGCAAATGACTGGAAAGAAATATGTCAAAATGGTACGGTGGTATTGTAAAGCCACTGCTGCTTTCTTCCTTATCCTTGTCTGTATTTTCCAAATTTCCACAGTGGGAATGTGTACGGTGCCTGGCACACAAAAGGCATTTGATAAACCCTCTCTTGAATAAATGACTTTTATAATAAAAACATGAACTTCATAAAAACTCTGTGAAACGCACACTGAGCACCTGCTCTGTGTCAGGTGCGGGGAATACTGAGAAGGTGGGCCGACACTCCACCTGTAGGAGCCTGTGCCTGGGGAGTGGAAAGACGGGCCTCCAGCAGCTCTAGCAAGATGCTGCAACGAGCACAGAGAGGGTGGGACCTCCAGGCAGACAGAGTGCGGACTGCTGCTGGGCGGGGTGGGGGGAGGTGGGGCAGAGGCTAGAGCTCACTCCATGGACCCTCACCCCCAGGGCAAGGAGAGAAGCAGCCTGATCTCACCCAGCTTCCATCTCCCTCTTCATTCCCCTCAGAAGAAAAGGGCCAAACCCTCTGCCAAAGTCAGGAATTTGCAGACACACCGCCTCACCTCGGGGCACACCAGCCAGTGCCCTGTCCCGTGCCCTGCTTCTTACCTGCTGGCCCCCATCCCCAGGGGTCCACATCCGGGCATCAGCTTGGCAGGGACAGTGCCCCCGGATGTCAAACTTGACCCAGACCTGGTGCACTGCAGTGCTCAATTCCGCCATATCTGTGAGGGGGACAGGGGAGACGGGATTTGCCAGTGACTACAGACAGGGGGCCACTTCCATGCTGCTTGGCCTCATCAACCAGGAGAGCATGGGATCGGGCTGAGGGACATCCAAACAGGAAGCTGGTCTCCCCCAGGACCCGCCCTCTGTACGCCCCACCCCTCCAAGAGGGCTCACCCTGGCTGGAGACAAACTGGGTGAGCATCAGGGAACAGGCACTGTGCCCAGCCGCCTGGGTACACTTCTCCATGGACTGTTCCTGAGAGCCTGTTGGGGGTAGGAATGGAGAAGCTGCAGGTCAGGAAATCAAGATAAGCCCAGGTTACGGTCAGGGAAGGAGAGTAAAGGCGTGATATCAAAATCGGGGACCTTGAGAATCTACAAAACATGGGCTTTCTGGGAAACCTGAGTTCCCTAGTGACATAGGAACCTTTGCTTGCAGAACGCAGAGCCGTTAATATGCTGAGTACGTTGCAAGATGCAAGACAATCACGTAGAATATGGTGTTCCGAAAGGTTTCTGACCCTGGAACTCTTTTTGGCCATGTCTATTGGAACACTGGGAAATTTCAAGTGTTGATGTGGCGGAATTGAGCCAAGGGAGAGAAAGCTGAGGACCTTGAAGAGAGCAGGACTTGGAATCAGAAGACCTGCCTTTAAATCCTGGGCCCAACACTTACGAGCTGTGTGACCTTGCACAAGTCACTTAACTTCTCTGAGATTTTCTCATCTGGAAAACGGAGGCAATAATACCTACTTCACAGTGTTGTAAGGTTTAAAAAGGTGCAAGCTGAACAAGGTGAGAGATAGAGAGTAGGCACTCGGCTTCTTTTAAGGATATGGGCATGGCCCTCTGATCTGGGGAGAGGAAACGGTCTGCTCTAAAGGGCATTGAGCAGTGGTAGCTGAGGCTGCGGAAGGAGACTTTCTCAGGGAGCCACAGCCAAGAAATGACCATGAACTTTTTTTTTTTTTTTTTTTGCCACGCCACGTGGCATGCGGGATCTTAGTTCCCCAACCAGGTATCGAACCCGTGCCCCCTGCAGTGGAAGTGCAGTCTTAACCACTGGACTGCCAGGGAAGTCCCTGGCCACGAACTCTAGAGCAACCCTTCCGAAGCCCCCAGCTGCTTTCCCACCTTCTTTCTCCCTGGTCCTCCAAGCGCCTGCCATGCGACCACAGGCCACACACAGCCGGTGGCTGCAGCAGGGGCATCGCCAGTGGGTGTTGAAGAGTCCATGGTGGCAGCGGCTACAGCAACGTGGAATGCCTGGGCTGTCCTCTGTCCTGGCTGGCCCCTGGCCTGCTGACCACAGGAGAGAACAGGGTCACAGGGGTCTCAAGTCAGTGGCCCCTTTGAGGACCTCATGTGGAAGGCCTCCAGGAAGGGATGGACACACAGGAACAGTTTCCACTGAGGGGCTGCCCCAGAAGGGAGACAGGCTCCCTTACAGTCACCCTTGAGTGCTCGACAGCCCCTGTAAAGAACCTACTCGATGCACCGTCTGTCTGCAGCCAACCCTCCCAGGCCAGTGCAGGTTGCACCTCCCTGGCGCCTGCCCCAGGGCTCCCTGAGCCACAGGACTCCCAAAACAGTCCTTCATCCCCCCAGCTCACAACACAGTGGTGTTTCCTCAGGGGATTCCTCTGTATCTCAAAAGAGGAAACCTTGGGGGGGCTGCTCCTTCCCTCACCCAGAGTTTCAGACCAAGCCCTTGTTGGCAGGTGGGAGGTTGCCAGTGTGCACACGTTCATATACTCATCAACACACACTCGTCCCATCCAGGGCTGGGTGCTGGGGATTCAGAGCTGGTCAGGACCTGGCACTTGCACTCCCAGCACTCCCATCACAAGGGGGGAGATGGGCCCATAAACGTGGTAATGCTCGTGGCATCATGGGGTGGGTGCTAGAGTGAGTGGGATGGAAGGAGGAGGGTGGGGACAGCTGCACAAATGGCCCTGAGCGATGAGTAACTTTTCATTCACCAGGTAGGAATAGAAGGGAAGCGCGTTCCAGACAGAGGGAGCAAAGGGTGCCGAGGCCCGAGGCGGCAGACGAGCTCAGGTGAGCCTAGAGGGCCGTGCAGACCGTGATGCCAGTGATGCCGGAATCGGAATCGGAATCGGGGCGGAGGGAGTGGCAGGGTGGACAGGGGCTGGCTGTGAAAGGGGGCGGGGCTGGACTTTCTGGGACAAGAGGGAGCCACCAGGGGGTTCCATCCAGGAAGTGACGAGATGGCAGGAGTGTCTTGTCATTCCGCATGGAAGGGATGCAGGAGGGAGAGCCTGGAGCCAGAGGGATTAGCTGATTGCCCCGAGCTCCTCCCATCTCTAACCTCGGGCCCCAATCCTACCAGCTACCCAGGGCCCAACCGCCGCCAAACCGGAAGCCTTCCTTCCCTTGCAAAGCTGGAGGGAGCTCCGCCCGACCCCAGCCTCCCTCCCGGTGCTCTTTCAGACACTTGGCATTCAGTCTCATTTCCCCAGCAAGCCCAAAGCTCTTAGAGGGTTGGGCCAGACCAGGTTTTACACCTTCCCAACATCCCCGGTCCAGGCCAGAAACTGGAATACAAGTTGACTCAGAACCTGAGCTGGGAATAAGGGCACAGTGGGGCAGGAGCTCTCCAACGCTGGCAGCTGGTTGGTAGGCAGTGCTGGGGGAGGGAGGTCCCATGCTCCTTGTGAAAGCACTGACCACAGGACCGGGCCGTCCCGGGGTCCTGAATGCCTGGTGGGGCCTGCTCACCTTCCCGCTGGGCCCAGGCCAAGACCTCCCGCTCCCTCCGCAGCACGCGGCACAGTCGGTCTCCCAGAGCACTTAGCAGGTGCTTGGCGAGGCCCATGCTGAGCCCGGCCTCCTCGGGGCCAGACCCTCCTCCCTCGGAGCTGGCTGCCGAGTCTTCCTCCTGCTGCTGCTCCCCTCCCAGAGGCAATCTGGAGGTAGGGCAGAGGAAGGTGAGCAGGGAGCCCCACTGGGTGGATGCTGGGGGCAGCCAGGGGCAACAGGCTCACCTGGGCACTGGCTGGGAGTGGCAGGCCGGCCCTCCCGCCTCACCAGCTGCCTGGGCACAGCTTTGGCACTGAGTCATGCCTGCCGGGGGAGCCGCGCAAGGTGTATCCTGCAGCCCCGGGTCCTGGAGGCTGGCCCTGATGTCTCGGGGTCCTGAGGGGACAATGTTGCTGGTCAGGAGGCTGGGCTTCCTGGGTTTCTGTGAACCCCAGGCCCTGCCTTAGCACCCAGCCCGTCCCCACACAGAGCCAGCGCTGCCCCTAGGCCCGGGCCTACGAGGCCTGATTCGGAAAGAGGGAACCAGGCAGCCGGAAACCTCAGAAAGGCTGAGCCCTAACATGGACTGATGGGCCAAGTATGGGGCAGCTGGGGCGCAGGATCCAGTCGGTGTAGACTTGGGTTAGCTCTGCCTCAGCCTCAGTGATACCGTTGGCTGTGTGACAGGGCGAAGAGACAATCCCGACGTGGACGGAGGGCGATGGAAGGTGAGAAGGCCGGAGAGTTTCAACACAGGCCACAGGTGCAGTAACCCAAGAAGTCAGAGGGGCCTACAGCTTTCCAGCCCAGGCAGAGGCCTGGAAGAGCACAGACAGACCCATGCCAGGTACAGGGGTGCAAGACCAGCGAAAGAGTCCTGATCCAGGCCCAGCAGTCTGGGAGGCCAAGAAACCGAGATGACCCCGAAGAACAGAGGCTGGGGCCAGCAGTGCCAGAACCCTCCGTGAAGGGCAGAGCTTGACAGAGGGGTCCAAGATGTGCCCAAGTCCTAACACTGGCAGAGTCCAAACTGAGTTTCCATGATCCAGCTGGCCCAGAGAGTAGTTGTTTGTTCCTCAGGCAGGACAAGGGGTCCTTCAGGAGATGTAATCCCCCGGATGGGGGATTTGTGGCACAAGTAATCACAAAAGTGACTGTCCATTGAGTGCTTGCTAAGTGCCGTTCACGTGAATGATATTGGTTAATCTTTGCAGCACTGTTTACGGGGTAGGTGCTGTCTTTATCCCCATTTTATAGATGGAGAAACTGATGCCCAGAGAGGTGAAGTAACCAGCCCAAGGTCACACAGCACCAATCAGCAAAGTCAGGAGCCAGGTATTCTGACTCCGGATTCCACACTCTGAATCCTGTCATACTGTCACCAGAACGCCATGGCTCGGGAGTAGGCACACGAAAATAGGAGCCACATGCTGGACGGGTCTGGCCTGTACATGCTAAGGACTCCCAGAGAGCTATCCCATCCAGGTGGGCAATTGGACAGCTGGGTGTGATCCACTCTTAAAAGACTTCTGATCCCACCTCCCTGCAAAGCCCCAGTCCTGGCTGCACCCTCCCAAGTAGGGCCCCCTGCAGGCCCTCCCCTGTCCCCTTACCTCTGTGGTCATCACGCTGTTCTGCCTCTGTCTTGTTCCCAAATGATGAGTCCAGCAGCTCCTGCCAACCTCTGGCCCCCTGCCCCACACTGCCTGGGAAAGGGCCGGACGGGCGCTTGGCGGCTGGGCTGCCCACTGCTCCCTGGACCTCGGGGCTGCTTGCCCTCTTGAGGGCGCGCAGCTGGGCCGCTGGGCTTTCCTCCTCCCCAGAGCAGCTGTCTGGGCACCCAAACTGCTCAGAGTGTCGTGTGAGCCATGTCTTCTTCAGCTTGGTGTGATGGCTGGGCGGGCAGGCCCTGGGACCAGGGGCCTTGTTTACTTCCTCACTGGATTCACCCGGCCCACTGGTGCCCCCCTCCAGGTCCTCCTGGCACTTCCTACAAGGGCCAAGACCTCCATCTCTAGCTGGTGGGTGAAGTGAGCAACGGTCCACCTGGGCGGTAGGAGGCCCAGGAGAGGGGCACCTTGATGTGGCTGACGGCCCCAGCTGGTACCCAAGGCTCCCGCCTCCCGGTACAGCCCAGATATTGCCATGAACCAGGCCTGGGGAACAAGTGGGCCACGGGGTCGGGGGAACAGTGTCTGGATGCCCCAGGACACGGGGGCAAAGATTCTGATGCCTGCCGACTCCTGTCTCTCCATCTCTCTGGTGGAGTGAAGGGCGTTCCGCGTCCCCAGTTCTCTGGAGATGCCCCCCAGGCGCTGAGCCCAACAACCCGGGTTCCACAGTTGCCAGTGGCTCCTTGGCCAGCCTGAGAATGCTTGGATCCTTGTGGTAAAAACCCTAAAGAGAGGAGAAGGGATTAAGCTCGTGCTGACTTTGCTTCCCAGTGCTTAAAAGGATGGGCAGAACTGACAACCAGCAGGTGTGGGCCTGTGTGGTTTTAAGGGTTGTGAAAATACTGAAGAATATACTGGTTAATAGGCACTGGTCCCCTAACTGCTTCCGCCACAGCCCCGGCTACCCCAGATCCTTCCCCAGGATTTCTCAGGCCTCCCCATAATCCAGCAACTAAAGGCTTAATGCCTGGCACAGTCAAAGGTCCTCCAGGATCTATTCAGATTGTGTGATGCCCTGTACCACACCGGATTTAAAATATTTTACATCTCATCCCTGAGGTGACCCTGGGGGTCCCTTGTGGGGGAGGTGCCAGAGGTACAGGCCATGGGGCCACCTGCCCACCCCACTCCCAGATACAGGGCCTTGTCTGCCCCTCCCCCCAGGACAAGACCACACATTCTGAGGCCCCAGTTCCCAGGGCCTTGTTCTGGGTGGACAATGCATGAGTCAGTTCCTGAAATGGCCCAAAGGCAGGTGAGGCCTAATGAAATGGGTTTGCTCAGAAGAGGAATTGCTTGGGATTGACTATGTCTGAGCTGACAGGCTCCTCCTCTGCCTGGGTACCACCTTATCTTTTCATCAAAATGGAAGGGCAGGGTGGCTTGGCCCCGGCAGGGCTGCTCAGGGGCCACTGAGCCCCGCTGTATGGCTCTCTGCTCCAACACTCACCTTGCTGCCTAAGTTGAAGGCAGAGGGCACTTTGGGCTGGACTCCGGAGCACCCCCAGGGGTGTGGGGTCAGGGGCCAGTCACATGGACGCTCTGGGGGCAGGCTGGACACTAAGCAGGGTGGCAGGCAGCTGGGCACCCAGAAGGGAGCTTGCTCTAGGATCTTGGTCTCCAGAAGAAAGGGGCAGTGCAAGGGTCGGAAGGCCACAGGGTCACTCTTGGGAGGGCCACCGTTATGCTCAGGAATCAGTGGGCCGTAGCAAGGCGGGCACGCTGACCCACAGAATGCCAGCGGATGGGTAAGCATAGCCTCCTTCCAGCGCAGCGCCTCCTTGCTGCCTGACCAGCTAGCCTTCCTCTCTCCATTCCAGGGACCTTTGCCCTCCACCAATGGGAGCATGTCCTTGGGGATCTGGGGGAAGCCAGGGGGGAGCCAGGAGCCTGGGGTGCTCAGGACACCCCTCCAGAAGGGAGCAGGCTCTCCCAGGCACAGTGCTGCAGGGCTCAGGCCATCTTGTGGTGGGGTATCCGGCTCTGGTCCCACGATGCCATTCTCAGGGGCTGACTTCTCCCAGGCTGGGCTGTCCTTCAGGAAGCTGGGCGTACTCTCCATCACTCTCCTGCCCTCATGGGGCTCTCCCAGAGGGGGTCCCTGGAGCATAACCACCAAGGCATGAGCTGCTTAGGCACATGCCTCAAGCACCCTACCACCTGGTACAGAGTGGGCACCGCCCTGGCAGCACCAAGGCACCCCAAACCAGTAAGACAAGTGCCAACCTACAGCTGGGCTCCACGTTGCCTGCCACATGAGACTCGAGCGACCCGCCTGAGTGGGATGTTCCAGTGTGGGAGGTCATCCCTTCCCCTGAATGCCTGGAACTTGACAGCCCACCTGGGCCAGAGCCCCTCAGCTCTGCCGATTCTAGGATGACATGTGCTGGCCTCGTCGAGCCTGGAACTGGTCATGAGCCATGCGGAAGGACAGAGGGCAAGAACCCAAAAGATGTGCTCCGTGTTAGGCACTGCACTGGGAGACAAGAAGCTTGGATCCTGGCCCTGATCCAGTCACGTGCTGTGTGACCTTGGGCAAGTCACTCCTCTGGTGCCCTTGTGTAAAATAGGGCTGGGAAATGGGCAGTCTCAGAAGCCTCTTCCCTGCGCTGCAGTCTGTGGTTCTGGGGGTGCTGCTTCCCCACCCCCAGCCCTCAGCCCCACCTAGGCTTGTTTGGGTGGGAAGTGCAGACAGGGCAGGCTGGAGTCACCGGGGAGAGCAGGGCTGCTGGCTGGAATCTCTGCCTACACCTGGGCAGCCTCGAGTCTGCCTCTTCCAGGTGCTGTACAGTTTCTTGGCTTCTGAGGCAGAGCCCAGGACAACTGCTGGGGGCTGGGATCTCCACCACTGCCCCCAAGGGAAGGAGTGAGCCGGCACAGGGGAGGGGAGTTAGAGGCCTCAGCCGGGATGGGTCAAGATGCCCCAGTCCAGCCGGCAGTGCTAGGGCGGCCGGTGGACGCTGGTAACTGCAGCCTGGCCGAGGGGAGGGAAGGAGGCGGGGAAAGCGGGCTGGGGCCCAGAGAGAGGCAAAGGAGGGAAAATTGAACGTGTGTGCAAAGGAGCAGGATGACAGGTGGCACCAGAGCCCCTGCGCTCTCCCAGCACGGCCACGTCTGCCCACTGGGGGAAGCTCCAGGAAGGAGGGGAGGGAGCCCAGGGAGCCGTGACACAGGGCGCTCGGGTTTTCTGGGGCTACCGCTCCGACGCGATCCAGCCCCGTCGGGCATCCTAACTTTCAGAGGTGTGGCCAAGCCCAGAGGAGCAAGGGGAGCTCATTCCCTGCGTGCGGCGCGGGCCAGGCTCAGAAATGCCCTGCTATGGGCGTCCCCAGAAGGCGCGCGCCCGGCGCCCCTCTCGGCCCTTACCTGGGCTTCACGCGCCGGGCGCGGCGCGGGCGGCGGCGGTCTTTGTGGCCGACGCCGGGTGCCCTCTACCCATGGGCTGGTTCCGGGGCCTCCCGGCCGGCGGGCGAGAACTCGTTCGTTCTCCCGCTCTCTGCTCAGCGCGCTGGCTCTCTCCTTCCCCCGGGGCGGCGGGGGCGCTCTAGGGCCGCAGGTTGGAGGGGTCGGGCTCCGGGATCTGCAGGATGCGGCACACGGCGCGGATCGGCCGCACCAGCTTCTGGGCCGAGGCCGTGGGTTGCGCCATGGGACGCCGAGACTCCGTGCTGCGCTGCGGGGAGGGCCGGGCCGGGGCTAGGGAGCGGGTGCCCCCGGAGGGAGAGAGGGAGCCGGGCCGGGGGGAACGCGCGCCCCGGGTCGGAGATGGCGGAGTGGGGGGAAAGGCCGAGGGGCCGGGGGAGGGGGTCGTGCCTGGAAGGGAGGCTGGTCCCGTGACCCGGGAGAGAGGCACCAGCTACGGCGCAGCACGGCGCGGCGCGGCTAATGGAGGGAGTGCCCAGCGGAGAGCGCAGCAGGACCTCTGACCGCCATCGCCAGACGCGCAACTGAGAGTGGGGAAGCTGCTCCGCCGGTTTCCTCCTCCAGCACCCTGCGGGGAAACAGGAGCCCGAGATTCGGCGGCCCGGCGTGGGCCTGCCCCCTCCCGGGCCCCGGGGGCTTCCGCCAACGCCCCGGCGATGCCACCGGCTGCGCACGGGGAGAATGAGCCCTTTGTTCCCCCCTCCCCCCCGCGGCACCCGGGCGCCTGCCGAGAGAGGCTCCCCGGGGGCAGCGTGCCAGCTTCCCAGCCGCCCCACCCTCCCGTGGGCCCAGCCCCGGAGCCTGGCAGGCGGGCAGCACCCCAACTATAGGTGCCAAGCCCGGGAACTGGAGCAAAGGGCGGGAGGGGCCGGACCAGGCCACGATGGGGCGGGGTGCCCCCAGGGGTGCCAGGGCAGGGCTGCTGGGAGGGGTCAGTGCCAGAGCTGGCAGGGGCAGTCGAGTTCTCACGGGTCAATGATGGGCGCTGTGACCCACGCCAGCCACCCCGTGCTTGCTGGACCACTGGCTCTCCAGCACGTGGGCACACACGCTGGCCCAGGTCTGCCCTGCCCGGTTCCTCATCTGGCCAAGCTGCTCTTCACCGTTCCAGACGCAAGCCCCCTCCCAGGGCACAGTGTCCTGCCTTAGCAGTTCTAGAAGGGTCTAGGCTCTAGTCTGTTCCTGGTCTAAGGGCCCCAGTTTCACCAATTGTCCAGAGAGGAAGTGGGACCAGATGCGCTCTACCACCTGCTCCAGCCCCGTGTTCTGGGGGTCTGCGCCATCCCGTGCTCCTAGTGTTTCCAGGCCCAGCACTGGAGAGGGGCCCATGGGAGTGGCTCCTGGGAGGGAGCAGAGAGGAGGAGAGGCAATGGGAAAGCAGGGCACCCTCCACCCGAGGAAGCATCCTGGCCCTTCTGCGAGGGTGGTTCCTGAGCACAGACACAGACAGATTCAAACACACACAGACAGATTCAGACACACACAGAAACACACACGCCCAACGGGCGCTTCCCTTCCCCTCAGGCACCCACGTCCCACCCCGTGACTCCCCTGCCTCCCTGTGGAAGCCATCCTTGGCCTGCCTTCACCCAGCCTGGGACAGAGAGCACCACCCACCCACCCCCATTCCATCGAAGGGATGAGGTTTTGGATGCCTCTAGCCTTGTCCCAGGTCACACTACCATCCCTGGAGCAGGAAGCCACGAGGGTGACTCCCTTCCAGGGACTGGAGGGGAGGCCGGGATCCTTTCACCTGTTGAGGAGGGGTCCTGAGGAGAGGAGGCCTGAAGGGGTCGGCACCAGGCAAGACTTAGGTCATGTTGGCATAGATTCTCCTGGCCCCTTCGCCTGCCCCCAGAGGCCGGTTCTGTGACAGGACAGGCTGGTAGGGGTTGTTTACATGACTGAGTTATTAACACTCCCTTCCTCCTCCAGCTCCCCTGAGGGGTGGCCTGGACCTGAGTGTGCCAGGGGAAGTGATCCTGGAGGGTCTAACCCAGACTGCCGTCCCCAAGCCCCGAGCCCCAGCCTTCCGCTCCCAGGCTGGCTCCAGGATGTGGATGGACGGCTGGGGTGTGCCTGTAGTCGCCCATCTGTGTCCTCTGGCAGCCAAAACTTGTGGGAGATTCCAGGGGGAGATTCCTGAGGCTTGAGGCCTAGAAGAGGCTGGGCAGGGCAGGGTGGGAGCCTGGGCTGCCCAGGCCCCGAGGGGATGGGGACAGCCCCAGGGGAGTGGGACAGACACCTCCCCCCACCCCCTTTGCCAAGTCTCCTTTGCCAGATCACTGTCTCTGGACTAGACCAGGACTCTCAGGACAGGCTCCTAAAATGCCCAGGGGGTCGTGGGGGGGATTGGGGTGGCGGGGGAAGGAACCCCTTTCCACCCTCGCCCAGCTCCCCATCCTGCTCTATAGCCCATGCCACAGGCCCACGGAGCCCTTGTAGCCGGCTGTTCTGTGCCTGAGGACAGAGCAGATCTGAGGAGCCACACAAAGACACAAACAGAAGGAAAGCCACGCAACGTGTGGACACAATGCCGGATCCGTGGACAGAGGCGAGCTGACCAACACCCCCAGACACGCGTGGGTCCGCTCCGGCCCCGCAACGACCCCTCAAGAGCACTGACACACACACACTGATACACACGCTCCCACTGACACGCGCAGCAGCACTCATGAGCCAGCTGCCCTCGCGCTGTCCCCAGAGCCCCTTACCTGGGCAAGCACAAGTGCCCTTCGGGCGGAGCAGCCCCCTGCCCAGGGGAGGGCAGCAGGCGGGGGCGGGGAAAGGAGCCCCGGAGAGTCAGGCCAAGCTGCCACTAATCCGGGCAGGGAGAGGGGGGGCACCCACACGTCAGAGTGGGGACTGCCGGGTGGAGGGCATCTGAGGACATCCCCTCCCACACACGCGGCCGTCTGGGCACCTAGCCCTACTTACCCAGCCCCTCCATCCTTCAGACAGCTGAGGCTGGCCTCCCCCCACCCCACCCCCACCCTTGTGGCAACGCCTGGGGCGGGGGCATGGGGGAGGGGGGGAATACCGGGGAGAATTCTCCCAGGACCTGGGGAGAGGGGCAGAGGCAGGGAAGTGTGGAGATGCTTCTGGAGCCAGGAGGAAGCTCCGCGGCAGATGCCCCCTCCCCTCTCACCCACCCACCACATCTCTGACCTAGTTACCCTTCTCATTCTGCACCTCACCAATGCCCCTTCTCCTTCCGCCCAAACTTCCCTCCCCTGCAATCCAGCCACCCTGGTAGAGAAAGCTACCTCCTTCCGCCCCGGGCTCAGGACCTTCTGCCTAGTAACCCAGCTCTGGCCCCCGGGATTTCCTAAGCAGCGGGCCTCATCCTCCTGCCGGGGCTTCTACGCCTACCCAGCCATAGGGCATCCCAGTCCCTGATGCTGGGCGGGGGACAAGGGGGCGAGAGCCGGAGTGCTCACGTCCTCAACCCCTTAAAGGGTGGGGCAGTGCCAGCCACGATGCCCCAACTCAGCCTGGGCCAGGGCTGTGTTGAAACAAGAGGCTAACCACGCTGCTGCCGCCCAGAGTGGCAGCGAAAAATGCAGCAGTGGGGCTCGTGCACCTGGAGGCCAGAGTAGGGAAGGGGGACCAGGACCGGGAGGGGCCGAAGAGGTCGGGAAAGAGAGGAGCTACCAGAAAGGTCCAAGGGACAGCTGGGCTGTGGGGAGGAGGGAGAAGGGAGGGCTGGGAATGAGGGGCCACCTGCTCCTGGGAACTCGGAGGCAATGGGGGCATCCCTCAGAAGCAGGCAAGATGGATGGAGAGGACAGAGTGAGCACAAATCAAGCAGGGCTGGTACCTGGGCTAAGCAAAGGTGCGTGCTTCCAAGGGGACTGGCCTAGGCTCTTCATCTCCCTACCAGTGCCCGGCATGATTCTGCCTGGGAAGGCAGTGGGCACACTGGTGGGTAATAGAAGGTGGGGGGCCGTGGGTAGGCCAGAGCAAGGCCTAACCTTCCCCTAGGGGCCAGGCCAGAGAGGGCATGGGCTGGGCCAGTAACCCCCCATGCAGAGGGAGATGGTGCTGGGCAGATGTGTCAGTGATTCTCAGAGGGACAGGGCAGGCTCTGAGGGAAGCCCAGCCCACACCCAATGCCCCAGTCTCGGGATCACATGTGCTTGTCCAGAACTTGGAATCCTCCTTGCCCCTTCCCTTCTGGCCCCAGGATGTCTTGTAATCCAAACAACTGCAGCAGACATTCGCCAGACATGTGTCACAGAGACCTGGGCATTTTCAAGGCTCTGTGATGGGCACCAAGGAGATGCAGGGTACAAAGATGAATGTACAAAGTCATCCCCGGCCTCGAGGAGCTTCTGCTCACTTGGTCCATGTTCTTTTACCAGCTAACATTCCCTGAAGCACCTTAGGTGTCAGGCCCTGTGCTGGGCACTGCAGGTAACGATTGGAGTTGGGCATGTTAACAAACGTTAACAAGGTGCTTCCAGTCCCAGCCTGGAAAAGTCAGGGGAGCATCACAGAGGGGGTGATGCTTAGCTCAGAAATGAGAGACTAAGTACTTCACCACGTACTACAATATTTCACTTGGTCTAAACCACCATTTGCTCCAGGCCAGGATAGAAAAGTAAGACGCAAATCTATTCATTATGAAGTCACAATGTAGTGGGGAGGGAAATACGATGCGCTCAAGGCAAAAATAGAAGTCCATGCAAGCACAGAGACAGCGTGGTCTAGGTGAGCAATCAACCCCAAGGGCAAAGGGAAGGTTACAGAGGGCTTCCTGGAGGAGGTGATGTCTGAGTGGGGTTCAGAGGGCAAATAGGAATAGGACAGAGTGTTGGGGGGACAGGAGAAGAGCATGGAGACATGAGAGAGTCCAGACTGATGAGGTGGGGAGCAGGAAGCAATTGGGGTCTAGGGGAATCTGGTTGGTCAGGGAGCGGAGGGGGCGATGGGCACATGAGCACAGCCCACGGCATCGTGCGCCCAGGACAGGGTGAGTGGGCCAGAGGTCAGGAGCCTCAGGATTCTCAGGAGGGGTTGGAGTCAGGGGAGGGTTCTTGGAGAAAGCAGATCATGAAGGAAGGCCGCGTTGGCCTGGATGGAAGACTCTTGGGAGCACAGGGGATGCATACGGTGCAGCAAAGACCTGGAGGCCAATGTTGGAATGAAAGTGATGCGTTCTGCAGATAGAAATAGGAGCAACGGGGCAGCCAGGCTATAGCCAGGAGACTGGGGCTAAGATAGCCATCAGGGACCAGCTCTAATTCAGCCCCAGGGTCCAGGTGACCCTGCCTGTCACTGTAAGGCCCCATCCAAGGAATGAGGGCTGGTGAAGCCCCAGCTCCCAGGAAAACTCCCTCACCAGCTGGCACCTTCAGGCCTCCCCCAGCTGCTCCCCGCTTTGCGTTTTTATCTCATTTTGTCCATTTATCATACACTCCTCTGTTTTTCTCTCTCGGTTCAGGAGTGTGGATTCTGCCATTCCACCCCTACCAAGGTGACTTCTGGGCAGACTTGCATCAGGATACAGGGCCCTGACCCACAGGCAGCACAATCATGGACAAGTTGCCTCACCTTTCCAAGTCTCAGTCCTTCCATCTGTAAAATGGCTATAACCCCAACCTGACAAGCTTGACAGGAGGATTTAAGAAAATCATCTCTTTAAAATGCCCAACACAAGGTCAGACAAACAATGTTTCTTTATAAATTTATTTATTTATTTATTTTTGCCTGCGTTGGGTCTTTGTTGCTGCGCACGAACAGGGGCTACTCTTCGCTGTGGTGCGCAGGCTTCTCATTGCAGTGGCTTCTCTTGTTGCGGAGCACGGTCTCTAGGTGCGCAGGCTTCAGTAGTTGTGGCACATGGGCTCAGTAGTTGTGGCACGTGGGCTCAGTAGTTGTGGCTCACGGGCTCTAGAGAGCAGGTTCAGTAGCTGTGGCGCATAGGCTTAGTTGCTCCACGGCATGTGGGATCTTCCCGGACCAGGGCGCGAACCTGTGTCCCCTACATTGGCAGGCAGATTCTTAACCACTGCGCCACCAGGGAAGTCTCCACAATCAATGTTTGATAACTGCTAGTTTCCTTCTCCTTGCCTCCCAGGCAAGAAACTTTCTCATTTACTCTAGTTCTGCACAGTGGTTAAGTACACTGACTCTGGAGCCAGACTGCCTGGTTTCCAAGCCCAACTCTGCCACTTACTAACTGTGTGACCTCAGGCAAATTACTCGCCCTCTCTGTGCCTGTTTTCCCATTTGTGAAATGGAGATTATAATAATAGTATGTACCTCATGAGATTGTTGTGAGGATTAAATTAATATATGTCGGGGGCTCAGAGCAGTCCCTGCTGGGGCAGCCACATTCTAGGTGCTAGCTCTCACTTGACTTTGCATCCCCAGTTTCTCGAAACATGCCTGGTACCTGGGAGATGCTCAATAAAGATTTTTGAATGAATAAATGAAGAGATAAATCAACCCCATGATGCAAGGGGACACCAAGATAGGAAGTCACTGAACACCAATCCGTGAGGAGCTAAGCCACCCAGCAGATTAAGTTCTTCTCCCAAATAAACTCGGATAATCCCCATACCCAGAATTAATCCACACTCCTCAGGTCACTCCAGGTGACCACCCCATTTCCCCTCTTCCTATCCGACACTCTCCCCCATCTCTTGACTTAATTGAAAGCGGGAAAGAAGAGGAGGCATGTGCGTGGGAGAGGGGAGCAGCCCGGGGACAGTACAGTAAGACCAGCATCCAGGGGCAGGAGAGGGCAGGGCTGGGCACTGGCTGCCCCAGGGATTAGAGTAAGGGATGGAGTGGAGCCAGCAAACAGCCTGGGTCTCAGAACAGAGGAGATTCGTGGATGGGACTGGCTGATGACCAATGACCACGAACAACAGGGAGGGCCTTTGGAGGCCGGGCCAGAGTCCTGCATCATCCCTCCAGCCAGCCAGCTGACAGGCCAGCCTCCAAGCCCTGCCCTCCTTGACCTGGAAGCTGGGGGCAGCCCAGATCCTGGCAGCTGCTGCCCTCTCACGGCCACTCCGCAGAGGTGCAAAGCTCCTGTCAACCTGCGTGTTTACGAACTCCGATGCACCGGGAGCTGCCTAGAGGCCTGACAGGCCCTTGGAGGAAATCGGCCCCCCCAGCCCTAATCTTCCGCACAGCTTTAGCTAATCCCCATGAGATTATCGTGCTGCCTGAGTTCCCTCCACACCTTCGCTGCTCCCACTGGTTTCTACTTCCCTTCCCGTCAAGGCCTGATCCCATCCCCTCCCGATTGCATTCTTAGACTCTGGACTGCCCC
>NW_006776652.1:1441668-1445667 GCF_000442215.2 Lipotes vexillifer
TGTTCTCAGAGTCCCCAAGAGCTTTCCATAATAGTACTTGCCGCATCACCACAATTTGTCGATGGCTATCTGCCCCAGAACACTGGGCCCCTCTGGCAGTCTGTCTGGCCTTTCAGCACTAGGCCCAGACTGGCCTGGGGCAGGCTGTTTAATAACACGTGCTGTGAGGACCGGGACTACAAACCAGAAGAGACAGAGCACTTTTACGCATTTATTTATCAAAACTTCCACAAACCTGGCCTCATTCACCAACACAAACCATACAACCAGGACACACACTTGGCCTTGGAGAAGGCTGTGAAGTACCCGGAAGGACAGGAAGGAACAAACACAGCTGGGTGGGCTTTGGATTTCGTTTTTCAGAGGTCTGGGGAGGGCTCTGGTTCCACACCTGGGAAGGTAGAGCGGCGAGGAAGACAATAAATAAAACCCTGAGCCCAGGCTGCTTTGGTGCATCATGGGTACAGCCCCAAACCTGGCCCGTAACCGACAGCAAGAGTCAGGAGGGCAGCACCCGGGCAGCTGGTGCAGGCAGGCCCGATGTGCAGCCAGAGGTCACCTCCAAACAGTCCCAACGCCCTGCAGGGCACGAGGTAAGACTGGGCCAGGCTCCGTAGACCCTAGCTGTCCATGTCTGAAGGCGTGGTCTTTTTCCTCGTCCGAACCTTCAGGGAGCGCGAGGTGCCCTGTGGGGAGAGAGAGCAGGCACTCCGTGAGAGATCTGGGCTGAGGCGGCCACCAGGGCAGCTCACTCCCCTTGTGCCATCCTCACCACCGACCTCCCGCACCAGCGGCTTCCTCTTGACCACACGCAGACTCTGGGTGCGGCCCAGAGGCTTCTCTCGGGGCCGCGCTGATGGCTGGGGGACCACTTCTGTGTCTGACCAACACTCATCCTCGGTGCCACTGTCCTGCAGGCCCCCTGACCGGTACCCTGTTGTGGAGGAGAGGGAGGCCGGGAGGCAAAGCTGGGCACGGACACAGTCTGAAGGCCTGGGGCCAGCTGAGCCAGGCTTTCCTCTGGCCCTGTGGGGAGCCACAGCTGGCCTGGAGGAAGCCGTCCCTCTCGGGACAGCTGTGGCTTCCTCTGTCCACTCACCGATGGGTGGCCTGCGGTGGGGTACCTGGTCCTCCAGGTAGAGGGGATCCTGGTAGGTGGGGGCGGGGGCATCGGAGATGGTGCGCAGGTCCTGCATGGAGAAGCTCCGCAGCCTTCCGGCCAGGGCGCCCTGACTCTGCAAGAGAGTGGGATCCGCTGCACCACCTGACGGAGGGGGGCAGGGCTCCTGGCAGGAAGGGGCCTCAACCAGGGGAGCTGCCCAGGAAAATCAAGGCTGACCTGCAAGCAATCCCTGGGGCACAGGCCTTAGAACCGAAAGAAACACGGCAACCTCCTAGCCCTGTGCCTTTGTGGCGCCAGCAAGAAGGTAGGGCCTAGGGTGCAAGAGCGGCCACTCACGGTCAGTGTCAGAGCCAGGGAAGTCTGAACTTCCAGCTCTGTGCTCCTGCCAACACCCCACCTGTCACCTCTCGCCCCTGTTCCCCTGGCCCGGACAGCTGCGATCTCTCGGCTCCCTGACAGAGAGCTGGACTCGCTCAGAAGGCCCTGGGGGTGGGGGTGGGGATGGGGGAGGGCTGGGGCCCAGGGCACCTTGGTGGCTGCCTGCACAGCAGCCGAGGCGGCAATGTTGAGGCCCCGCTTCCCAAAGCTGAGCACCGTCTCATAGCTGCGCTCCTTGGCCTGCACGGGGGGGGGGGGGGGGGGGGGAGGGAAGCTCAGGCACACAGCCCTAGTCACTCCTCTGTAGCCCAGAGAAATCACTGGGAGCCACGCCTCCCAGCCCACCCCACCCCCAGGGCTCCCCATCCACTCACCGGATCCTACACCTCAATGATCGGCCGTGCTCCAGCCTCCCCCCACCATGCCCAAACCAACTTCAAGCTGGTGTTTCACACCCCCAAAAGGTCATTCACATGTGTCCCCATTTGATTTTCCCAGAAGAGGAGGAAGGCCAGGCTCTGTTAAGGCCCCATGGCTAAACAGCAGCAGGACTGGGATTAGAGCCTAGGTGTCCCCAGTGTCTTGAGCTGCAAGTCCAGGGCTCTTCGCCTCACACCCACTCCTACACTGCCCGCCCTGCCTCCCCCTGTGGTACCTTCTCATGGCGAGACAAGGATGGGTGGACGAACTTGCGGTAAAGCAGGCTGGCCCCCTTGGTATAGGGCGAAAGCAGCCACAGTACAAATGCCATCTTGATCTCGTAGTAGAAAGGGAACCTGTCAGAGCAGAGGGGGTAAGGTCTGCCAGGGAGCCAGGCCAGGGAGGACCACCCCCTCTCCGCAGCCCACAGAACCCCAGTGCCCATACCAGGAAATAAAGATGTCTGTGAAGGTCTCCACTGCCATGAAGAGTGCAAAGACAATCCAGTACATCATCCACCGAACCTGGACGGGAGGGGCGGGCAGAGAGGTCAGAGGCCAGCAGCTGAGCCTGCAGTGCCAAATCCCCTGTCCCGGGCTGACCCAGCCCAGAGATTCCAGAAAGCCCGTCCCACTGCATTCCCCTGGCACCTGGCTGGCCTTAGAAAGTTGCCTCTGAGAAGCTGCCACTCATTCCTGTACCCACCCCCAACAGACTGCACCCACAAGATCCTGCAAAGAATCCCAAGAGTCCATCCTCCATCCACACCCACTCTGCTCCAGGGTACACCACCAGATTATACCCCTGGAGGAAAGGGAGGCCAGCTCGGACTCCCCCACCTCGCCAAATCCTACCACACCCCCAAGGCTGTGGTCCCCCCACCTGAGCTGAGCCCTCCTGCCCACCCCCGCACTCACATATTCACGAATGTTCTTGGTCTTCACAGCCTTGTAGGAAGCATAAGTTGGGTACAGCATCCCAAACACCAGCCTGAAGGGCAGCCCCCAAAGCAGAGGGAGAGTGTGAGGGGCACCACTCCCCACGCCCCTGCCAGGTGGCGGCCTCCCCCGCACCCCACGTCCGAGGTGGCAGTGCCTGCCCTGTCCTTCCCGCTTGGCTTGCACGACCTGCACCTGAGTCAGTGCCCTGGAGGCCACCTCCCCACCCTGCTGTTTACAAACATCCCAAGCCTGCCCAGGCCTGCACGAGTGGCCCATGGGTGCATGATGCAGCGAGAGCACAGACAGCCACTCCACAAGGTGAGTGGGAGGCAGGCTTCTGAGCCATGAGAGCACCAGGCTGGCTGTTCCCTCCCCTGGACGTGCAATCAGGCCCAGGGCCACCAGACCTGGCACTGCCAGGTTGCAGGCAAGGATATTCCAGCCAGGTGAGGAGTAGGACAGAGTGGGGAAGCTGGGGCCAGGGTGGTGAGTCACGTGACTGACTGCTCAGATGGGAAGGCGGCACCTGCATTCTCTGCCCACAACGTGCCACATCCCGTGTTTGCCAAGGGGCGGCTGGCCGGCCTGTGGTCCTCCGTCCCACTCACCTGCCTGCAGTACGTGTGTGACTGCAGGAGGTCGCCATCAGCCAAGTAGGCTTGAGTGCTGGGGGACAAGCACACGGTGCCCAATGCCTTGTGCAGGCCCGCAGGTCCCTTAAACCTTGCGGTGAATGTTGGAGGGAGGGGAAAGGTGTGACATAGCTCAGAAAAGCCCCCTTTTCCACCAGACATTCCCAGCTTCCACCCCAGGGGCGGACTGACATCCAGAGATAGAGAGGGTATTAGAGCGGCCATACTCACACCACCAGGCGACAGATCATCCAGGACACCATCCTGCAGTCTCGGGAGCGAAGGGAGATCCCTCCAGGAAGACGCCCAGAGGGACGCTCACGCCTGCGCTGGGATGGGATTAACAGTGGAAGTGTGGAAACCACAGGGGCGCTCGGGCTGCCCCTTGGTGGAGGCGGAGCCCACCGCCCACTGACTCCTCAGTGCTGGAAGCCTGAAGAATGGGGAGACCAGCGGGCCGGGGCAGGCAGGAACCGAGTTGGGAGCCGGTACCGGCCGGCACGCT
>NW_006776652.1:1445887-1447802 GCF_000442215.2 Lipotes vexillifer
GCCCCCGCCCCGCCCGCTTTCCCCCCCCGCCGCTCGGGCAGTTACGGCTCCGACCCGCACTTCCTGCCGCGGAGAACCAGGCGTTCGGCCCTTGCCGGGGGCGCTGTGGGTCCCGGGCCAGGTGTGGCTGGTCGCAGCCTGCGTTCGTGCGAGTACCCACGGCCCCAGTGCGCCAGGACACCTGCACAGGCCTCGGGGCGAAGTTTGCAACTCACTTGAAAGTTGCACGGAACTGGGCTCTGCCCAACCCCAGGTCGCCGGCGCGTGGCGCAGGCGCAGTGCGGCCGCGGAGGGGGCGGGGCGAGGTCGGGGAGGTGAGAGGCCTGCCCCTTAAAGTGGCGATGCGCCTCCGACTGGTGGATGGGGCCCGTAGCTTGAGTAGCCCTCCGAATGGGAAAGATTTGGGGGTAGGAAGCGGAAACAAAAAGGTGCGGACTTCCCTAGTGGTGCAGTGGTTAAGAATCCGCCTGCCCGTGCAGGGAACACGGGTTCAAGCCCTGGTCCGCGAAGATCCCACATGCCGCGGAGCCAGTAAGCCCGTGCGCCACAACTCCTGCGCTCTAGGGCCCGCGAGCCACAACTACTAAAGCCCGCGTGCCTAGAGCCCATGCTCCGCAACAAAAGAAGCCACCTCAATGAGAAGCCCGCGCACCGCAATGAGGAGTAGCCGCCGCTCGCCACAACTGGAGAAAGCCCGCGCGCAGCAACGAAGACCCAATGCAGCCAAAAATAAATAAATTAAATAAGTTAAAAAAAAAAAGTGCGACGGGGGAAGAAAGAAATGAAGGAAATCTGGAGTCCAGAGTTTTCGCGGATCTTCACTAGCTCCCCTCTTTTGCCTCGTTTTCTCCTTCTGTGAAATGGGAATGGGCATGAGATGGGTGGACGTCCCCCGTTAGAGGCTCAGGTGAGAACTAGAAGGAGGTGTGGCTGGGCACCGGCAAATCCGGGTCTTATAGCACTAGGTCGGGAGATCAGTAAGCGCCTCAAGCGCCTCAAAGATGCTGAGGTGACCTAGAGGGAAAGTGGGGAGGAGGTGGAGGAGAGAGAACCTGAGGGATTCATCACCCCCATCCCGCTCACCCTGCTGAAGAGTGGGCTTCAGGAGTTGACTTCTCTCTGGGATACCTTTCCAGAGCCCACATCCTTGGGCAGGCTGATTTGAAAGATTCTGGGTGGAGTCCCCAGCCCCCCATGTCTTCTTCCCCAAAAGTTTGAAATCCCACCTATTTCCGAGAGTCAAGAACACAGATATCCCTGAGACCTTAACAGTATCAACGACTGCCATTTTGTAGTGCATTTTTGAGCTCAGAGACTTGATCTTTACAAAGATCCTTTTTTTTTTTTTTTTTAACCATTTAGGAAGTAGGCTCAATGGTGGAAAGTAACTTGCCCAACGGCACCTGATGGCGAACGATAAATAAGTGCTTAGAGGGCTTCCCTGGTGGTGCAGTGGTTGAGTCAGCCTGCTGATGCAGGGGACGCGGGTTCGTGCCCCGGTCCGGGAAGATCCCACATCCCACGGAGCTGCTGGGCCCGTGAGCCATGGCCGCTGAGCCTGTGCTCCGCAACGGGAGAGGCCACAACAGTGACAGGCCCGTGCACCACAAAAAAAAAAAAAAAATGCTTAGATTAATCAGTCTTCTGAGGGCAGCCCTGGGAGGGGACAGGGAATGGAAAAGCTCCTCTAGGAGGAAGGTGTGTATCTGGAAGAAGGTGAGAGGCTCAAAAGAAAAGGCTTACAATATTGTAAATCGACTATACTCCAATAAAAAGTAATTTAAAAAAAAAAAGAGAAGGCAAACTTTGCTGCGTAGAACAACTTTCCACGTGGGGTTGCATTCTTTGTACCTCTTCTGCTAGGTGCCTCATTCCTCCCTCTGAAAATGGGGAGCGCATCATCCCCCCCCCCCCC
>NW_006776652.1:1447812-1451118 GCF_000442215.2 Lipotes vexillifer
GCACAGCTTCCCTTCTGCCTCGTAGGGCTGAGGTGAGGGTGACAGCAGAGCTGCCCAGAGCATGGGGGCGGAAAACTTGGGCAGTTATTACTTTTTATTAGAGCTACAGTTAACACTCACCATCTATCAAAAGGATGGAATAGCTAATGATGGAGGGAAAGGAGGCTTCTTGGGAATAAATAAACACTCAGTGATTATATAGTCATAATTATCATCATCAGTTTTATTGGTGTTGCTGAGTGGGAGAGCTTGCAGTGAAACTGACCCAAAGGAAAAACTCCCCCAAGGCCCTGATGCCTCCCTCCCCCGGCCTAATCATATGCTCACATTGGCCCTAGCTCCCACCCTAGTTTGGAGGAACAAGAACCACCCAGGGCTAGGATCCCCTCAGGAAGGTCCCGGCCACCATCCATCTCTGGACACAGACATTGTAATGAAGGTGAAAAGTATCCTTGTCTCCTTGGAGCAAAAGGATATGACTGACCCTCTGGATAGCTCAGGAGGAGCAGGGGGTACAGAAAAGGGAATGGACATCCATTCCTCCAGAAGTTAGGGTACCTGGGCTGACTGTGTGCATGTGAGCCTCGGGCCTTTGGTACCTGCTGCAGAACTGCCTCCCTTCCCCCACCTTCGCTGCCTTCCAGAATCACCTGACCTCAGCATCACAGGCCTCCCTTTACCCCCATTCGCTGGAGAGGAGCTCCCCTGTGCCCGCTCTAAGCCAACCCAGCTGGGAATGTCTCTCACATGGAGACTCTTGGTCCCGATGATTGTGCTTGGAAAAAATCTAAGGGACAAGATGTCAGAGGTCTGCTACTGAGAGCATGGAGGGGTGTGAGGCTGACAGCTGAGGAGGTCACCCTCCTGGGCTTTGGCAGAGTGAGTGGACTCTGCCTCTCACACCCATTGGTCCTGAGCTGTTGACACAGTCACCTGGTTACACTGGGTTGCTAAGCAGCTCTCTGGACATATGATGACCCACCTCTGGCAGGTGACCAGGCAGGCATACGGTGGGCTCCATTCCCCATGTGCAGAAAGCTGGGCATTCAGGGGGAGAAGTGTCTCCCAACCCTGGCGGGTGCCCTGGGGGGAGTGACAGTCAAAGTGATGTTTATCTTTCTACTGGGCAACAGAGTGCCAACATGTCTGGGAGACTCAACCCTCTTTCCGTGGCAACCTCTCCCTGGCACAGCGTGAGGGCCCATTCCCCGTTTGAAAAAGCAGGAAGGCATTCCCAGGACAGTATGGCTGGGGGGGGGGGGGGTCCCAAGAGATACCTGCTAAGCCAAGAGCACGTGACTGTGCTTTTAGGAGGTGGAAACCCAAACACATCACCTATGAGATTCCCTATTGTGAGGAGTGGGCATCTGAGGCTAAAGGTAAGATGGAGGGTACAGGGGCTCTGAGACTGAAGATAGGTCAGGAACCCTAATCCACAGACAGCAGGTCTCCCCAAAGATCAACCTTCTCCTCTCCCACAAAGCAGCCTTCTCTGAGCCACCTGGGTATCTCCTAGAGTCCTACAATCAAAAAAAAAAAAAAATCTTAGTTCTGTGCCAGACACATGATTCTAAGCCTTACATATATTAACACGTTATAAATCTAATGCATTCAAATCTCACGTTAACCCTCTCACATAGGTAGCATGATTATCCACATTTTCCAGATGAGGAAACTGAGATACAAATAGGCGAAGGAATATGGTTGAGACCTCCAAGCTAGTAAGTGACAGAATCAGGATTGGACAAAGTAGGTTTTATTATTTACTTTACAGAAGGAGAAGCTCAGCTTGGAGAAATCAGTCCACTTGCTTGAAATCTCACACCTAGGCCTGAGGGTGGCAGCGATGGATGACACATATTTGTCCAGCAGAGGGGGGTGGAGAGGAGACGGACTGCTGAGCTTGTCCTTGGCCCTGTTGGTTGGATTTGACCTGACCGAGGGACAGCCTCCCGTCTCAGCGGGCCCCAAGACTGTGATCTCCAAGAAGGAACACTTGGCCGTGAGTCAGCCCCAGGTGATGGAGACTGGTCACACTCACCCAGCACCTGAGCGTCATCACCATGAACTCCTGACCCCAGCACCGGCTGACTTTGGGGTGCCTACTCACTCCTCAGAGGGAGGGAAGCAGGGAGGAAGGGGGTCTGAAAGCTGATGCTGGCCCCCTGCAAGCAGTAGGGACAGACAACACAGCTCTGTTCTTAAGGAAACAGGTGCTGCTGACCATCACCATTGGATACCTGAGAGCCGTCAATGGGGTGGAAACTTCTTATTTGAAGCAAGTGAATCAGAGCATTGTCCCCAAGTGCCCCTGGGCATCCTCCTACCTGGAGGTCTCCACATAGTCTGGGCACGGGGAAGAGACTCCCCGCCCTGTGCCTTCCCTACCAGCCTAACATCTCAGAGCCCTCTATTCCCAGCGTACAGCAGAGGGCAGCAGAAGCTTGGCTGCCAGGTGCCGCTCCCACAGGACCCTCCCTCCCTCCCCACTGCGGCACTCAGCTTGCACTGAAAGGCAGTGCTCCTGGGGTGTGCCTCTGTGGTTTGTAGGGGCGCCAGGGCCCCCAGGATGCTCTTCAGCCCAGCTCCACTCCTGGCACCTGCCCAGATGCCTCAGGTGGCTTGCAGCGACCCTGGCTTGGCCAGCCCTTGGACGCACCCAAAGGAGCCAACACAGCGCGGGGTCCATATCCCAATGGCGGGGCTGAACCAGGGGGTGGTCTGAGGCTGAGGCAGCTACAGGAAAAAAAAGCAGAAAGGCTTTCATCTGGGTGGTCTCCTGTTCACCAGTGAGCTGGATTCAGGGTCAGAGAAGGAAACTCCAGTGAGCACTGAGACAGCGCCTGTGAGAAGGCAGGGTCTGCTGGAGCTGTTGTTAGTGCTTCGGGCAGAGGGGCTTTGCCCTCAGGAGGTCAAGCTGGTGCCCAGAGGTTGGCACCACCATTCCAATCGTTTTCAGCTCCAGGGTGGGCACACCAGGGGTGAGCAGAGGAGGACAGGTACTCTGTGCCCCTCCAGGAAGAGAGGCAAGGTCATGGAGGGGACCCACTTTAGGCAGCGCTGAATCTGCCTGTGTGCACATGGAGATGGGAGTGTAGACAGGTGTGTGTGCGTGTAACTGAGGGAGTCTGTCCGTGTCCACGTGTGCGTGCAGAAGGTGGGGAGCGTGGGTGAGTGCACCCGGCAGTATGAAGGATGTGGCCATGGGCTGCAATGCAGAGCATAAGCAGGTAAACAGACACCTGGAGCACCAACAGGAAAGGCCAGAGGGTCAGAAGGATAAGCTGAAGAACAGGAGGGAGCGGT
>NW_006776652.1:1451195-1467603 GCF_000442215.2 Lipotes vexillifer
TCAGCCTCCAGCCCTCCCAGGACCCCTCCCTGGGCCAGAGCATGTGGAAGGCAGCAGAGCAAGGGAGGCTGCAGATGTGGTGTGGGGTGAACCGGCGTCCACATATGGGAGGGCACCAGGGGCTGGGTTGTCTGGTGCGTATACAAGACTTCATGCTGATTACAGTGGAAATTAAGTGGCATCCCTGGGCTAGAGTCCACGGTACGGTCCATGCTCACCGGGGGGATGTGTACGTGAGGGCATGTATGCAGGTTGGCTACATGTGTCTTCACACAGGCAAACATGCTGCTCACCCGGAGGCTCCGCCCAGCCTCCAGTGCTCCGAGGAACCCAGAGGCCTCGGACCCCCTCTAGGCACTGAGATCCACCACCACGTGTCGGTACACAAGTGTCTGTCCCTTGAAGCTGGGGGCCAGGAGCAGCTGGGCGTCCCCAGCAGGCATGTAGCAGAAGGCCCGAGGGGCCTGCACCGCCAGCTCCTGGAACCGCATAAACTTCTGCCGCCCCTCATCCCACTGGTAGATCTGTGTGAAGGAGAAGTCGCTGCCCAGGGCCAGGTAGCGGCGGCCACCCACCAGGAAGGGCTGCAGGGCCAGCGAGCCCCTGGAGGGCAGCGCCTGCACCTCGGAGAAGCGGGTGCCCTCCCAGCGCAGGATCTTGGAGTCGCCGATGTAGCGGCTGAGGCACAGGTAGCTGTCGCGACCTGCGCGGAAGTGTTTCACAGCCTGGGCATCAGGCACCTGGGTCACCTCGCCCTGGGCCACAAACTGCTTCTGGGTGCGACTCCACTGGTAGATGATGGGGGCCTGGGAGCTGCTGGACACAATTAGGCGTGGCTTGCCCTCTCCGTCTACAAATTCCAGGTCAGTGTCACGGTGCCAGGCATGCAGGGCCTGCTGGGAGTAGAAGCCGTTCTGGTGCCAGCGGTAGAGGCTGGTGGCCCCCGCCTTGGAGCTGTCAGCCACGGCAAAGTACCAGTCGCCATCGATGCGGAAGGCCTCGAGGTCATTGGGCTTGCGCACGCGCTGAGGGTCGATGTCCTGCAGCTTGGTGAAGCGCGTGGTGTTGGGGTCCCAGTGGTAAATGTAAGAGCCACCAAACAACTGGGCCACCACCACATACAGCTGGCTGTCCACCACCATCGGCTTGCAGTGCACTGCAGAGGGGGCTGCAGGATGGAGGGAAGCGAGTCAGGCAGCGTCAGGGGGCCCACCAGCCCCTGCCCCACGCCACACCCTCAGAAAAGAGGGTTGGTCCCTTCCAACGGTGGGCAAAGACTAAGTCTCTTTGCTACAGTATTCTCTCCCTGCTGAATATCCACTGGGTGCTCAAATGCTTTCTAATTGTCTCACAGCGAATAATCAATCTCAGCATCACCCTCCCTTTGCTCTTGACCCCAAGGTTCAAATATAAGCTGACACTGCGCACAGAGTAGGTGCTGCTAGATATCGACCGACTGTATAACCGTCATGTCCATTATTGAACTTTTATTGTGTACAGTCACTGTGCTAAGTGTGAACACATTGCCTCAATGAATCACGCTGAAATACACCCTATTATTTTGTAACTTCACACAGAAAGTAACTGAGGCTCGGAGTCTTAGTGACTTGCCCAAAGCTACCCCGCTGGCGAATGTCGAGGCAGGGGAAGGAGAAAGAGTTTGAACACAGCCACAGCTGGTGACAAAGCCTAGGTAAACAGAGCCTTGGAGCCTTGTGTATGAAAACACAATCCCCCAAGAGCTCCCACTTGTGAGAGGGCTTTTATATACAAGAACATCTGCACCACAACCAGATTGCCCGGACCCCTTCTCAGGCACCGGAGTCGTGTGTGGACACACTCTCGCCTCTGCTGGCGTCCCCAGTCATCACCTCTCCTCCCGGGCTTGCCAGCGCTGCTTTACCACCCTCCTCCTCCTCGTGACCCCACCTGTTTCCCAAGGGAAGCCTGTGCTGAGCCTCAGGCTCTGGCAGTCACCGCCCTGAGTCCTTTCCCCAGCCTTGGTCTGTGCACCCAGATGCTGATGACCCCCCCAGCTCCTGAGCAGCAGCTTAGACCCTCCTTCCCCCCACACCCACAAGCATCTCAAACTCTGGCTGGCCGAGACTGAGCTCCATATCTACCCCCAAACCTGTGTTCTTGATTTCAATTTGTGGCTCCACCCAGTCACCCCATCCTGAATCCTGGGAGCCATCCCCAACACTGCCGCCCTCTCCCTCACCCACCGCTGACCAGTCCCTAAGTCCTGTCAACCCTCCCTTCTGCTTTCTCATACAGTTTGTGTAAGATTGGTATTATTTCTTCCTTAAATGTTTGATGGAATTCACCATCTGGCCCTGGAGTCTTCTTTGGGAGAAGGGTTTTTTATACAACGCCTTCAAGTTCTTTCATAGATGCAGGGCAATTTAAACTTTCTGTTTCCTTTTGTGTCAGTTCAATCCCCCCTTATTCTACCTCTCCATCTACACTGCTGCTGTCCCAGTCCAGGCTCCAGCTGAACCCCTTCTGGTGTGCCCACCTGTCTTGCTTCATGCCTAGCACTCTCCACACTGCTCACAGAGGGAATTTTCCAAACTACAGATTGGATTGATTCATACACTCTGCTCAGAACCTGTCAATGGCCTGGTCCTCATCTCTCTCGGGTCTCGTCTGCCACTCTCCACCTTGAACATTATGCTGTCATCCTGTGAGCTGCTAACAGTTTACACGTGCATGCTCTCGCATGCTAAGCTGTTGCACACCTTCTTGACTTTGCTCATGCTGTTCCCTCTGCCAGAATACCCTTCCCACATTTTTTCTCCTGGCTAAGTCTCCCTCAGCCTTCTAGACTCAGCTTAAACTCAGTGGATCCCAAACTGAGCTCACTGGCCACTCCTATATCTTCCTTAGTTCTCTGGCACCGTCCAGCTACTTAAGCCAGGATCCTGGACATCACTCCTCCCTCTCCCTCATCCTTCAAGATTCAGCTTAAGCATCTACTCCACCAGGAAGCCTTGCTTGATTGCCCAGGGTAGGCCTCTCCTTTGTGCTCCCAGAGCATTGTGGTCATATCTTCCTCCTAACACCTACATACTATCTGGATGTTATGTGTGTATGTGTCAGCCTCCCCCCAAAGACTAGAAAGTTCGTATGTGCAGAGACCATGTTTCATCTATCCTTCTATCTATAGGAACTCAATGAACAGGAACAATGGAGCCCACCCCACCATAAGGACCACCGCAACCAGGCCAGGCACAGATACCTGGGATTCTATCATAGTCGCGAAGCTGCCTTTCAACGTAGTCCCACTTGAGGATGGTGCAAGCGCTGGCTCCTGGCTGGGCCAAAGCCAAATAGAGGTCACTGGAGTAAAGGAAGGGCTCGGCCGACACCGCTGGGAAGGACAGGGTCTGGTACAGCACGAAATCTGCAGGGATGGGTCGGGCGGGGGTGTGGTGGTTAGGGAGAAGGGTAAGAGCTTTCTGGGTGGTGAGGGTTACTCGACTGGCAAGGCAGGGTGCTGGGAGCCTCCCTGGGGAGGCCCAGCCTGATGCCCGAAGTGGGGCACCTTCTTCCTACCTGTGGTGATGCAGTCGAACTCCCGCAGCGGCAGATCCTGCACCTTGTGCTCTTGGAAGCGGGGCGGGCTGGCGCAGTAGATGGGCGCCACCGTGGTGTTGGTGTGTGCCAGCCACTCCACCAGCCACTTCACCTTGCAGTCACAGTTGAGCGAGTTGCCCCGCAGGTCCCTGGATCATGAGGGTAATGGAGGGGACACAGAGAGGGACAGGCTCCCAGCTGCTCTGCCCACCCAGGCCATCTAGGTTTTCAGAAGTAGATATTGTCAAGGCTGCTGTTGGTTGCTCATGTGGCATCTTTGTGCCAGTTAGGAAAATGTTCCCCTTGGGGTGGGTGCAGCCCCGTGGACACGTGCTTGGCCAGCAGAGTGCGGGCTGAGTTTCATCCCCTACTTGCCTCCTTGGCCAGGTGCCTTTTGCAGTGTATGACCTGCACAACTATCTGTTGCATCCCAATTCCTCCAAACCTTCCACAATCCAGGGCTTTTGCTTTCTTATAGAAATACCGATCAGTGACTGTGGCTATGCTATCAGACTTTAACATAGATTTAAATCAAACATAGATTTTAAGAGCGCATGTTTTAAAAAACATATATACATAACGTCTCGTGTGCATTTTAAGAGGGCCCACAGACGCCTTGAAGAACCCCAACTTGAAAGGCTGCCAATCTATATATAACTCAACCTAGACTTCTCCCCGCCCCAAACCCAAACCCTCCCAGCCTGTCAAGACCTTATGATCTTCCCAATTCTGGCTCCCACACCCCTCCCTCCAGGGACGTGTCCCTCTGTGCCATTGTCAAAAGAAGTAGGACTCAGGACTTACAAGTCACTCAGGATGTCCAGGGGCCGAAAGATGTCTCTAGGCAGTGTCTGCAGGTTATTGTTGGCCAGTGAGCTGCAAGAGAGACCCCTGGGTCATCTGAAGATCGTGACCGAAGCCAAAGGCCACAGGAGACAGGGGGCTTTGGTCTGGTGTACGAGTGTGATGTACTCACAGGTGTGTCAAAGACTTGAGTCCTCTGAAGGTGAACTTGGAAAGTGCCCAGATGTCATTGTTCTCAATGAAGCTGGAGAAAATGAGAACTTGTCTCAGCCACCAGTCGGGATCCCAGACCCTCGACCACCTACTTCCCATGCCCCACCTAGATTCCAGCCCATGACCCTAAGACAGGCTTCCATTCTGAATCTGGTGACATTAAGTCTGTGGTGACAGGGCAACCAGGCGGGATGGTTTAGGCAGAGGGATGGATGAAATGACCTTCTGCTTGGGCCCTGCAGTCAGAGGATTCAAGGGCTCTCACCCCCTCACCTCCCCCCAGCCCTCCTCACTCCCCCTCCCCCTCCCCCTCAGCCCTCCTCCCTTCCACTTCCCAATTCCCCTTTCCTTCCCACACACAGGTACTGCAGGTGAGACAGTCCTGTGAAGGCATTGTCTCCAATCAGCGTAAACTTGTTGGAATTGAGTAACCTGCAGAGACAAAGGTGGATTAGAGCTTCCAATGGCACACCTGCCTCACCAGCCCCCAGCCGGCTGCCTCACCCCCGGGCCATGCCTCCCACCCTTGGGACCCCAGCAGAGAACCCCAGAGCAGCCTGGGCGGCAGGTCCAGGCAGGAGCCTGCTCTGGTCCCAGAAGCTCCCAGGGTCCCTATTTACTCCTAGGGTAAGAACAGCCAGGGGCAGACCTTTCCTGTCAAGCTGGGTCCTTCCCCACTGCTCTGTCTCCCACCCTCACCCCAGCTCTCTCCAGTCCCTCCCAGATGGATGGCAAGTTTGAGGATAACCACATATATTCTCTCCTGCAACTGGGGCTTCAAACATAAACAGCCCCGTCTTCCCTCCCTTTCAGTCCCCCAGCCTTTTCTTCAGAACCTGATCCCTGGGGTCACTTGTCTCTAAGATGAGCTCTCTCCCCTGCAGTGTCCACCCTCTGGCACCAACCTAAGTTATTGCACCCAATTCTTTGGGATCTGCAGAGGAGGAAAGTCCATTCCTAACTGGGCCCCAAATACCCGCTTCTTTGCTTTTGTGGGCAACCCCCATCTTCCTTCCCCAAAACTGCAGGTCTCTGCAACCCTCCTGACTCCCCGCTGCTTCAGTTTGTGGCTCTCTCATTGGAGAAAAAGTAAGGGACACCTGCCTCTTAACCTCCAAAGGCTACTCACAACCTCTCCGCTCTCCCCAGTCCAGGATCTGCCCCTTCCCCTGCCCGCCCCCACCCCTCCCCGCCCTCCTTCAGCAAGGCTCTGTCCATACAGGAACTGCAGCAGTGGCAGGTGAGAAAATGCTCCATCCTGGATCTCCGAAAAGGCAGCATTCACCAGCGTCCTGCAGGGGACACCTGAGTCAGTACCGAGGGGAGTATGCAAGGACTCTGCTGGGGTGGCACGAGGTGGACAGGGCAATGGTTTCTGCATACCCTCGCCCTGGAAACTCCCCCTGTCACCTGGCTCCTCCCCCAACTTGAGGCTGTCTTTCCCTTCTCACAAGCTGCCTGCCTTCCTCATCATCCTCCCCTCCTGCCTCTCTGAGCACTAAGGACCTCAGCCCAAAGAAGGTTCCATTACCCGCACCTTCTCCATCATCCAGACACCCACCGTGTGCTGGGTACTGTTGAGGGATGGGGCACTGGGATGGGGGTGGTGGATTAGCATCTTGCTCTCAAGGACCACACAGCCTGTCTAGTTCCTGAGGCTGCTTGCTGCAAGTGACAGGCTGGCTGGCCCCGTGCAGAGTGGCTGGCGAGACCAGTGGCAGGCATCTGCCTGTGCCAGGGCACTGTAGGAATGTATCTCACTTCCACCCCTCCCCCTGCTGCCACCCTTCCCCCACAAGAAGTCTTCTGTCCTTGGTGTGACATCACAGGCAGGGGCCCCCATGCTCATGTAAACAACCCCCTCCCTCCAAGTCCAGAGCCCTGCACACAGTAGGTCTCATTGATGCTGATGGTGGTGATGATTCATTCTTGGCCATAAACACCAGCTTTCCCAGCCACGGCTGCTGACCCTGCATGACTGCAGAACTCCCAGCCAGGGCTGATGCCTGAATCTCCAGTCCTGAGGACCCCCTGGAGCCCTCCTGGTCCCCACACTTTGTAGAGATGGAGCAGGGGTTCTCCCCACCCACTCCCAGAGCAGGTTTTTGCCTTCCTCCCCTCTCAAGTTCTCCCACCCCACCCCACCCCACCCCAGAGAACTCACAGAGAGATGACCTCGGAGGGCAGGTTCCTGGGCACTGCCTTAGAGTCCACGCAGAAGGCGGTGTCCCTGGTGCAGGAGCAGCTGGGCGGGCACGGGGGCGTCTTGGGGGGCCTCTTGGCGCCGACTTGCAGCATTAGGCAGAGGCCCAGCGTGGACAGCGCCAGCAGCCTGAGCCCCGAGCCCAGCCTGGCCCGAAGCCCCGCCATGCTGCCTGCGAGCTCCCGCCCCACCACTCTCGGCCACCCCGCGCGGGCGCCACAGGCAGCCGCTGCCGCAGCTAGGGCCCCAGCTGCCCGCAGCGGAGAGCGACTCCTCGGGCCCTCGGGCGCCGGCGGCCGTTCCCTCCCCTGCTCGCTCCCGCGAGCCGAGCCCTCGGAGAGATGCAAAGATGCGCGGAGCCCGGGGCGAGCCGAGGGCTGACCGGCTGGGAGTACGCGGACTGCGGCGGGCGGCGGGGGCGCGCTGGGCGGAGCGGGGAGTCCCGGCGGGGAGTAGCCACTGAAAGGAGTGGTTGCGGCCCCGGCCGCTGCACACCCTGCGGGCGGTCTCTGGGGCCATCTGCTCGTGGCTGTGCGTGAGTGCGTGTGTGCGAGGTCTCCTTGTGCATCCTGCACGCGTGCACACCGGTCTCTGCACGGACACAGGCACAGGCACATATTCCTCCGGGCAGGCATTTCTGCGCTATGTATAGATCCATGAACCTCTGTGTACCTGTGCGTATGTCTTGGCGCTCAGCGGCCTCTAAGCAGAGTTCATGTGCATGTCATGTGTCATAAGTGACATGTGTGTATCGGTGTTCACGTCTCCACAGGCTAGTAAACAGAATGTGCCTTTGTGTCTGTGGGAGCTGAAAGGGGAAATATCACTGGAGCTGGAATGGGAATGTGTGGAATTCCAGAACATTCCTCACTAAATAACCACAGCCTGTTGGAGCTGGAAACGGCCTTGGACATTTCCAGTCCAGCCCTTTGTTTAACAAACGAGGAAACTGAAGCCCGCATCAGGAGGAAAGCAGCCCAGCTTGATATCACATCTACTACGTGCTGTGTACTCTACTTACTTGATCGCCTCAACCTTCTGAGGTCTTTGATATTAATCCCCTTCTACAGATGAGAAAAGTGAGGCCCGTAGTACCCGAAGAAGAAAGTGACAAGAGCAGGGATTTAAATCCACCTGCCCAGCTCCAAAGTCCACAGCCGTTCTACACCAGGGTTTTTCAAAGTCTGGTCCAGGGAGCCCAGAGGCCCTTGAGAACCTTCCAGGGAGTCTTTGAGGTCCAAACAGTTTTCCTAACAGTGTTAAGACATTATTTGTCCTTTTCACTTTCATGCTCTTATAGAAGTACCCTGGAATTTTCCAGAGGTATCTTCTATTAAACTGAATTAACAAAATTAAAGAAATTTCCAAAAATGTAAAACAATGACACTCTGCTCCCTAATATTTATGCTTTGTAAAACAGTTAATCTCATTAAAAAATTTTATGTTATGTATGTTATAACATAGAATGGGTTTATCATTGCTATTTTCATTAAATTAATTCATATTTTAAAATTTCTCAGTAAATATCAATGTGGTAAATATCAATAGGTATAACCCACATAAACAAAAGCACTTTGGGGTCCTCGCTACTTTTTTAAAGAGTGTTAAGGGGTCCTGCAGCCAAAAAGTTTGAGAACTGCTGCTCTATACTGTGTTATTTCCCAGGGGTGTGGAGGGGGTGTTTGATTGTCCCAAGAGCTCGCAGGTGCAGTCAGTTGGCTGGGCTGCCAGTTCAGTGCTCTTTCCATTATAGTCCAGGAAACCGAGATCGCTAGGTATAAGATGCTTCCCCAGCTGTCCCCAGCCTCTGCTAGCAGGGGATTCTCTGGTCTGAGCTTAAGTCCATGTTCTCCCAGCCAGGGATGCCCCTGACCTTGGATGCTCACTGGCTACTGCCCATCCAGCTGCCCGTGCTGCCCTCCCCATGCCAGCTTGTGGGAAGACAAGCAGTGGGGGTGGGGAGAGTGGCTGGGGCAGCTGGGCAACCATTCCCCCCCCCACCCCCGTCCCTGGCACGGCTCTGCCCAGCACACAAAGGGCAGAGTGAATCTTGTTCATCCCCTGCGGCTGAGGGGCTGGAAGGAGGCACAAACAGGAGTGGCTGCCATGGGGTTCTCCATCACCCACATTCTCAGAGAGGTTTAACTCAGAGACAGACAGAAAGGGGGAGTCTGGGTCCTATTCTTTCCTCTCTGTTTTTTTAAAGATTTATTTATCTATTTTTATTTTGGTTGCGTTGGGTCTTAGTTGCGGCACATGGGATCGTCGTTGAGGCATGTGGGATCTTTCGTTGTGGCGCGTGGGCTTCTCTCTAGTTGTGGCGTGCCGGTTTTCTCTTCTCTAGTGTGGCACACAGGCTCCATGGCTCGTGGGCTCTAGTTGTGGTGTGCCGGTTCCAGAGCGCGTGGTCTCTGTAGTTTGCGGCACATGGGCTCTCTAGTTGAGGCGCACGAGCTAGTAGTTGTGGCACAGGCTTAGCTGCCCCGTGGCATGTGGGATCTTAGTTCCCTGACCAGGGATCAAACCCGCGTCCCCTGCATTGAAAGACGGATTCTTTATCACTGGACCACCAGGGAAGTCCCTGATCCTATAGTAGTTGTGCACAGGCTTAGCTGCCCCGTGGCATGTGGGATCTTAGTTCCCTGACCAGGGATCAAACCCGCGTCCCCTGCATTGAAAGACGGATTCTTTATCACTGGACCACCAGGGAAGTCCCTGATCCTACCCTTTTTTTCTTTTTCTTTTTTTTTTTTTAAGAATACTCTCCAGCCCTAAAGCTCCACAAATTTTGCTTCCAATTTCTGACCATTTAAAAAAATTATTTCTTTATTTGGCTGTGTCGGGTCTCAGTTGCGCCATCCGGGATCTTCGTTGTGGCATTTGGAATCTTTTGTTGGGAAGGAATCTTTCCTTGTGATGCGCGGGCTCTTCGGTGCAGCGCAAGGGCTTCTCTCTAGTTATGGCATGAGGGCTCCGGAGTGCATGGGCTCAGTAGTTGCAGCACGCAGGCCCGGCCTGTGGGATCTTAGTTCCCCAACCAGGGATCGAACCTGTGTCCCCTGCATTGGAAGGCGGATTCTTAACCACTGGATCACCAGGGAAGTCTCCGTCTGGGTCCTAGAGGTGAGAAGAGGTGCCCTGGCGATGCAGTAGATGATGATAGTCATGAAGATTGGACTTTCACATCGTGATGTCATTGGATCCTCACAACAGCTTGGAGAGGGGGGCAGGACAGGCTGTATTAGACCCATTTCGCAGATGAACACACTAAAGCCAAGAAAAGCAGAATGACTTATTCAAAGTCCCAGAGCTGAGCTGGCCAGTGAAGCACTGAGGACATACTGAAGGAGTAAACTACTGACCCCTCACCAGGAGCCGCCCCCATGTTTGGTGACAGTCTTAGTATCATTGAAGAGAGTTACATGTTGGCTGCGTGCATGCTCCTTGCCCTGAGGGAAGCCTCAGGAAAGCACGGTCTCAGGGCTGGTCCCAGGGCCGGCAGGCTTTTTGAGAAGAAAGACAACCAAAAAAACCCATGTAGCTGATGGGGACAGCAGTGCCTGCTAAGTGGCAGATGAAAGTGCATCAGGAAGGCTAGGCGATCTTGGAGGAGGGAGGGGGCGCCGTAGGCTGGGGTGGTGAGCACAGATGGGGTGTCATTGGTTCTTGTGTGGCCTTTTAGGGTCGGTGGTATTCAGAGAAGTAAAGAGGCCTTGAAGGTGCGTTTTCCAGGAAGGAGAAATGGCCTAAGTAAAGGCCAAAAATGTGAAAAGCCTGCAGCAGAGGGCTGGTGTGGGGGACGAGGTGACAGCCATGCATGCCCAGCGAAAGGTCCTGCCCCCATTCCTGAGAAGGAAGACAAGAAACCTCTACCAGGTCAGTGCCAGCATCTGAACTTCCCTTATGAAACTTGAGATCACCCTTCCTTCCCCAACCTCCAAATAGGCAAAAACAAGTTAAAAAAGAAAGAAGAAAGAAAGAAAAAAACAAAGTTGTAAGAACCACAGTCTAAGGGCAGCCTGCAGGGGAGACTGAGGACCCAAGAGAGCAGAGGCTTCTTTCCAAGAAAGAGATCCCTTTCCCAGCAGCCAGGGATGATGGCAAGCCCTAAGCACAGCACCTGCTCAGAACAAGCCCCACAGCTGGACTATGTGCCCCCTGCCCCAGATGCCCACAGGGACCCCCGAGATGCTTGCCATTCTCCTTGGTTCTCCGGCTGGCCCGCTGCCCACCTGGCTCAGGTCCAGTATTCGTGAGTCAGCCAATCAGTCCCAGTGTTGCCAGGACAACCGGGGGCGGGAATGGGGGCCCTGGGGCGGGCAGGGGTGGGCCCTGCAGGCAGGCTGTCTCCTGCATCTGGCACCTGCACGCAGCTGAAGCTGCGCACAGTTGAGAGGAGGATGCCTCTTCCCCCTTTCTCCCTGGAGCCCCCTCCCCCTCTTTCACTCCTCCTAGGACACTTGCTGCTAGAGGCTTAGGCAAATATTTAAAGTGGCAGCTGGGGGGTGAGTTGGGGGGGGAAACAAACACTTCTGTCCCTCTCTCCTTCTCTGAGCTTCTTGAGATGCCATGCCATTGTGCAACCTGGAGGCTGAAGGCTCTCCAGCTGGAGAGGGGGTCCTTGTGGGGACACGGGAGCCTGCAAGGGCTGGAGTGTTGGGGGCGAGCTCATGACTGAAGGGCAGGGCCAAGGTGCGAGGGGGCCCCAGCAAGGGACAGGAATTGGGGTGAAGTGTTGGAGTTCAAGTACAAGGAGGACAGGGGGTGAGGCCAAGAGAGGAGTGAGGTGTGGGGCTCTGACTTAACACTCGCGTGGAAGTTGAGAGGTGGAGGCGCTGTAGGGACCACCTGGCCCAGCAAGAGGAGGGAGCCCAAGAGAAAGGATGCAGCCATTAGTCGACGTGGTTTAGTACAACAAAACAACAGAGATGGTTTTGGGCAAAGAGGCAGGAAAGAGGTAGAGAAGAGAAGATCCAGAAAGTAGTTCATATCTGGGTGAGTAGCGTTCTCAGGGCAAGTATAGGATCAGAGGATATAGAAAGAAGAGTGTCGAGAGGGTAGGGTGCGAGGCAGCACCAAGCAGGTGGGCTGATTCAGGGACGATGGGGACCCCATCAGTCACCACCCTCAGCCCTGTGCAAGGCTGTCTGGGACTAAGTGTCAGGCATGGAACTGCTCTCATAAGCCTCCAGCTTGGTCTCTGAAAATGGTTTGCTATTCACTTGATACAGAAAATGCCACAGAATCATGCAAATCCAAAAGTTCAAATCTCCGTGTTCATTTTAGGAACATCTGTGAAACTGCTCAGGCTATCGAGGGTATGCACATCCAAAAAGCCACCAAGTATTTGAACGATGTCACTTTGCAGAAGCAATGTGCGCTGTTCCCTTGTTACAGTTGTGGAGCTGGTAGGTGTGCTCAGGCCAAACACACCTTGTTACAATTTTGGGGCTGGACATAGGGTCGGCGGTTCAAAAAGAGTGTGGAATTTTGCTGCACATGCTTAAAAATGCAGACAGTGATGCTGAACTGAAGAGTTTAGATGTGGATTCTCTGGTCATCAAGCACATGCAGGTGAACAAGCTCCCACAGTGCAGCACAGAACTTCACAGAGCTCACGGTCGGATTAACCCCTATAGGATACCCCCCGCCGCGTGGAGATGATCCTCCCTAAAAAAAAAGAGCAGATGGTTCCTAAACCCGAAGAGAAGGTTGCACAGAAGAGAAAGCTGTCCCAGAAGAAACTGAAGAAACAAAAACATGTGGTCTGGAAATAAATTCAGCATAAAATAAATGCAAATAAAAGTAAAAGCAGGTTAGGAAAAAAAAAAAAAAAGCCTTCAGCTTATGAACAAGCCTATGCCAAAGAAAGAAAAACTGTGTGTTAGTAAGCATTTATAACCAGAGGGGACAGTGTTCAGAATCTGGGCAAGAATGACTGGGGGCATGTCTGAGGTTAGGTACGAAATGTGTGGGAGGAGGTGAGGCAGATACTTGAAGTGAAAATCTGATGCTCTCAGAGAATTTATGAACCATTTATGAACACCCACACTGATGCCAAAGCACCCCATGCCTTTAGTACTGTCCCTGCGGGTCCACAGGGGCTCCCCTTCCTGGAGCTCAGCCCTATGCTTAGGGGAAATTCTGTTGGGAAATGTGGTGGACCCATTGGGTCAGACCCTTGGTTGCCTAAGAGGTTCAGCCTGGCAGAAGAACAGGAAAAGCCAAAGGGCTGCAGGGGCAGGTGCCAGCAAGAATGGCGGGCACGGCAGCAAGACACCCACGGTGAGAGGTGTAGATTGCCCAAGGGCAGGTTTGCTCACCTTACCCAACTTTGCTCTCGCTGGGGCCAAGAGGACTCATGTGCCAGCGCGAAGGGCCCTTAGGCACTCTTGCAGCTAGCTTATCGGGGCCTCGGCTCTGGAGGACCAGGAACAAACAGGCTTCAAAGCTGAGGGCTTGGCTGGCAGACAGGGCCTGGGTCTTTCACCTATGTCCCCTCTCTCTCCTGGCACATATAAGACCCTAGTCACACTTGGAGATGAGGAGGGGAAGGTGTCTACCGCGAGATGGATGTGGGCAGCAAAGAGGTCTTGATGGAGAGCCCACCGGTGAGTTTGATCGTGTGTGTGCGCGTGTATGCGGGAGTGTATCTGTGTGTAGTGGGCCCTACCTCCTCCAACCTCTGGGCCTGTTTCCTCATCCAGATTCATTCACTCAATTAACTTAGGACTGTGCTAAATCAAGATAAGGACACCAACTACTAAGACAGAGACCCTTGGAGAGATAGACTCGTCAGCCACTAATTCCCATATGAGGGGCTGTGAGTCACCACAGGGGTCAGTGAAAAGGGCTGTAGAAAGCACTGGGTAAGGAGCTACTACTCGGGAGATCACAGGAAGCTTCGCAGAGAAAATAACATTTGAGCTGGCTCCAGAGGAACTAGTTGGAGCTCACCAGCTTGAGAAGAAGGAAGGCATTGCAGGAAGAAGGGATAGTATGCATAAAGGCATGGATGGGGGGGCGCGGGGCAGGACAGAGAGGGACTGGGCATGGTTGGGATGCCAGAGGTCTGGAGGAAACAGCAGGAGATGAGACTGGTGAAACAGTCTCTCTTGGTGAGTCTCAAGCCAGTGAGTCTCAAGCCAGACCTCACTTCTAAGCATCTATGGGTTTGTTGGAATCCAGGCCCCCTCCTCCAGGAAGCCTTCTCCGATCTCCTCAGCCCTTCTCTGCATGTCCATAGCATTGGTTGTTCAGCCTCGGGAGAGTGTGGGAAGGTGTCCTGGCTGTGCAGGGAGAAGAAAGGGCATCCTCATGACCTCACACCTGTCTCCCTCCCTGCCCCACCACGTCAGGACTACTCAGCAGTCCCTGGGGACCGGTTCCAAATCCCCTGCTGTCCTGTGAAGATCAAACGCCTTCTCATCGTGGTCGTGGTGGTGGTCCTTGTGGTCGTGGTGATTGTAGGGGCCCTGCTCATGAGTCTTTACATGAGCCAGAAACATACTGAGATGGTGAGCAGGCCTGGGATGGGGTGGGCAGTGGGTACAGGGCAGGCCAGACAAAGGCCCTGGGATGGGGTGGACAGATAGCAAATTGCCCAAGGGGAATGAGGGGAGGAGGCAAGTGGCACCTCAGGGAAGGACAGAGGTGGGAACAGGGTGGCAAATCTGGCCTGGGCTTTTTCACCAGGCCCCTGCCCCACGGTGGGATGACCTGTTCCCTCCAGCACCTGGTTCCACTTGGCCTCTCTGAGCTCCCAGGGAAGAAAAAATTGCATTTGAGTAAAGAGGACTGAGGGTGGGCATGATGAGTGGGGAAAGAGGAATGCCAGGCAGCACTATGCCCTCCCCTAGGTCTTAGAGATGAGCATCGCGGGGCCGGAAGCCCAGCAACGCCTGGCCCTGAGTGAGCGTGTGGGAACCACTGCCACCTTCTCCATTGGCTCCACTGGCATCGCGGTGTATGACTACCAGAGGGTGGGTGTGCCTGGACCTCTTGACCCTAGGGCTAGACTGTGCTTAGACCTATGCAGCTGTGGACTCGTACATGTCCACCTCTCCCCACCCCCACCAGCACTTTTGCCTGAGCCCTAGATTCCAGTATGACTCCCTCCCGTCCCCAACCTAGAGGGAGATGGCCAAGGACCAGAGTTAGGAGTGAGCTAGGCAGCGCCTTCCCGAACCAACTCTGGGGTTCCTGTGCTCAGCTCCTGATTGCCTACAAGCCAGCCCCGGGAACCTGTTGCTACGTCATGAAGATGGCTCTGCAGAGCATCCCAAGTCTTGAGGCTCTCACTAGAAAACTCCAGAACTTCCAGGTGGGTGTGTGGGTAAGAAAGAGTGGGCTGTCTCCCTCCCAGAGCTGCTATGAGGAGCATTGAAGATGATGGTTCTTTGTCACCTGTAAAGCGCTGCTCATCGTGGACTGCCAGGTGAATGCCCTCCTGGGATTTCCCTGCACCAAACCTTTCCTACCCATTTACCATCCCCACACCACAGCCAAGCTGCTGGCCTCAGCTGAGCCCACACACCCGCTGGGGGCTTCTGACTCCAGCACAGCCCCTTCTTTACTCAGAGAGATTGCCTGACACACCTGAGGTCCCACAATAAGGGCCGCAGGTGAGACAGAAACTCAGTTCCCAGCCTCCAAATCAGGTGCTCCTTCCAGGCCGAGCCCTCAGTACCTACCTCTAAGCTGGGCCAGGAGGAGGGCCGTGACGCCAGCTTGGCATCCTCCGGGGACCTGGCCTTCCTGGGCAGCACCGTGAGCACCCTGTGTGGCGAGGTGCCCCTCTACTACATCTAGGACCCATCAGGTGAGCAGGTGTGACCTCCAGGGCACTGGAGCAACAGTGGCCCAGGATGGTCATGTCAGCTGACCAGGCACTGGGGGAACCACGGAGGCGGGGTCACCTACAGAGCTCAGGGGAGGGAAGGTTCACAGACACCACCACCCCACGTCTCTCTCCCTCACGTAATAAACAGTGTTCCTTTGCTTCGCAGGGCCTCAGCAAGGGACAGGAAAGCTCCAGGACCAAAGGGTCTTGGGCAGACAGGCAGGAAGCCGCTCCTGCCAATACCACTGGGACTGGTCCTGGAGAAATGGGAGCTGTGGGGAGAGGTGGGCAGAGGAAGCAGCTCCCAGGACCCAAGGGGGTTCCTACGCCAAAGAATAAAGCAGCCTGATTGAAAAACGAAGGGTGTACCTCGTCTATCCTCTCACATGCCTCAGTCCCGCGCTTGGTGGGGGCCAGCCGGGGGAAGGCTAGGGCCTTGGGCACGCCAAGCGGGCTTTCCCATTCTCCCCCGGTCCCAGGGTGATGAGGCGAGGGGACTGGGGAGCAATCCGCGGGCTTCAGGCGCCCTCCAGTGGCGTCTCCCGAGGGAGGGAGCGAGACGGAGACGGCGAGAGACAGGACAGAACTAGAAGGACAGGGACCGAGATGGGAGAGCGCGAGGGTCCGAGAAAGGCAGAGAGCGAGAGCCGCAGGCGGGGAAACACGGCCCAAAATCGGGGAACGGAGCGAGGCGGAGACGGCACGATTGACCCGACGGCGTGTTCCGCGGCCCGGGAGGGGCGCCGGGCCGGACACCCCGGGGCCCG
>NW_006776652.1:1470196-1470555 GCF_000442215.2 Lipotes vexillifer
ACCCCCTCCCCGCCTCCGGCTGGCGCACGTCCCGGCCCGGCTGAGCACGGTCCCGGCCCCGAGGGGGGCCGAGCTCCAGGCGAAAACCCGCCCTCCAGCGAGCTCATTTCCCTAAAGAGGGGGAGAGGGAGGGAGGGAGAGAAGGAAAGAGACGGAAAGAAGGGAAGGGAAAGCGGAGAAGCCGGGCCGGAGAGGGGGCGGGAGACAGGAAGGAGGGAGGGCGAGGAGAGGGAAGGGGAAGAGGTAGGGAGAGCGCGGGGGGAGAGCGGGCGGCCGGGAGCGCCCTCCCCTCGCCGCCAGTCCTCCGCTTCCCCTCTCGTCCGCTCCCGCGTCCGGGCGCGACCCGCCGCCACCGCCGC
>NW_006776652.1:1470636-1492768 GCF_000442215.2 Lipotes vexillifer
CGCGTCCGCCGCCGCCGCGCCCGCCAGCATGCCCGGCGTGGCCCGCCCGCCGCTGCCGCTGCTGCTCTGGCTGCTGCTGCTCGCGCGCCCGGGCCGGCAGCTCGACTTGGCCGACTACACCTATGACCTGGGGGAGGAGGACGACGCGGAGCCCCTCAACTACAAAGCCCCCTGCAAGGCGGGTAGGCGCCCCCAACCCCACCGGCCGGTCCCGGGGCGCCCGGGTCGGGCGCGGGCGGGCCGGGGCTGGGAGGGAGGCGCGGGCTGCTGAGGGTTCGGGGTTGGGGGAGGACAGTCCGGTGTGGGAAGCCGGGAGCTGCCTGGTTGGCAATGCAGTGGGGAACAAAAGAAAGAGGGAGAGAGGGAGGGGGAAGTTTGGGGGACTTTTAGGGACTGAAGTTTTGCTGCTGTTGGTGGGAGCTGCCGTGGCTGTCTCTGGTCTCTCCCAGAGGATTCCTGCCCGGGTCCCAGGAGAAACCTGCTGCCAAGGAGGCTTTTCCTTCTACTGGAAACTTTTCCGGCCAAACTCCTCTGTGTGTGTGTGTGTGTGTGTGTGTGTGCGCGCACACACTTTTCCCTTCTCCCCCATCCCGGGCTCCAGCACACTGGTGTTTTCCAGCCTGTCTGTCTAGGCTGCCCTGGGGCTGCACGTCTGTCCTGCTGGGTTCAGGGAGGGCTGTATCTCCAAGGAGCAGGTCTCCTGAGACCCCCACCCAGCAAGTGGAAGAAGAAAGTTTTTCAGGGGATCCTCTGAGATCATGCCCACCGGGAATCCCATGTTCCCCACCAGCGGCAGCAGGTTTCTGACCTCGGAGACAGCTGTCAAAGTCAGAGAAGCCAGCCCAGGACAGGGACTTAACTTCTGCCCGTGTGTCAGAGGACCCTACTAAGGCCAAGTGGGGTGGAAAGGGGAAAAACAGAGAACTCAGATACTGTATATCAGTCCTCTCTGTCCCGCAGACACTGGAGGCTAATTAGTCCAGGTCAGGGCCCTGGAGTGTGTGTGTGTGTGTGTGTGTGTGTGTGTTCTTTGTCCATGAAGACCCCGTGTAACCCTTTCACTCCTGCTGGGCCCAGAGGGATTCCCCCTCCTCCCCGCCACACAGAGTGACCAGATGGTCATGCACTCCAGCCGTTTGCCTGATCGGATGACCCTGACAGGCTGCCTGGGACAAGAGAACACACAGGGCATAAGATATCAGAGCCTTTCCTCGACTTCCTGCCTCTGACTTCAGACTGTCTCCAAATAGCCAGAGCCAGGGCAGTGGCACAGTGCCTGGCGTTCTAGAACTGCCTGTGTGGAGCATGAGGTGTTGGGGCGCAGGTTGCTCTGGTCCTGGCCCGGGGGACCCCTCTTTGGGTGATGGATCAGAGCAAACTGCAGGAATAAGAGGCCCTCCAGTGCGAGGAGGAAAAGCCAATCCCTCAGCCCTTCCTCCTCCACCCCTGCTGGGCTGTGAGCAAACCAGACATTAGCCTCCATCTTTCTCGCTGGGCTTGGGGTGGACATGAGGCTAAGTGGACAGAGCGTGGGCTTTGGAAGTAGGCAGACCTAGCTCTCAATCCTGGACCCATAAATCATTAGCTGTAGTATCTTGGGAATGGTAATTATCATCTCTGAACTTTGCTTTTCTCACCTGTAAAATGGAACTGATAATACGATTCTCCGATTCCGCGTAGAGTTGGTGGTAAGGATTAAATGTGAGAACATATATAAAATGCATATGAGAGCGTAACACTTGGTAAGCACTAAATAAATGTTGGTGGCCTACCCCCTGTTTTCTGTGCCTCACGCTCTGACTTCATTTTTTTCTGAGGGAATAGGCTTGGTTTTCAGGAGAAGGGAGTGTCTCCCTAACCCCATCCTGGTGTCACTTATTCATTCAACTGGTCTACATTTACTAAATGCCTAAGAGGTGCCAGGCCCTGGCCTTGATGTTGTGGGAGATACAGAGAATTATAAGTCATGGCCCCTGCCCTCAAGGAGCTTACAGTCCAAAAGGGGCACAAGACACACGTGGACATAACCAACTGCGCAAACCAAGGAGGGAAAGCCCGAAAGGCTCAAGGAGCCTCTTGCCCCTCTGCAGCCCTGGTGGTGCCTCTTGCCCCTCTGCAGCCCTGGTGGTAGTGGTGGCAGAGAAACAGTGATCACAGCAAGCTGGGAAGTTTGGGGAGGTCTTTGTGGAGAAGGAGGGCTGGGCAAGTTCTTAAAGAATAGGTAGGAAGCCAATCTGATGTATGTCACTACCAGTTGGAAATTGGAGGGGTTTGAGCAGTGGGAGGCTGAGGGCTCTATCCCCAGTCTCAGATTTCATGGAAGGGTGGGGCTAGCTGAGCTGGAACTTCAAATGAGGACTCTGGAGAAAGTTCTCCAGCTCGTGTGGGGCTCGTGGGGAGCTGGGCCAGGCCTGGGGGTGGCCAGGAGGGCCTGACAAGGCCAAGATTCAGGGTCAGACCAGGCTTCCCTCCTGGGTGTGACTGGTGCAGCCCTGCCTCCCTCCAGCCTGACTCCTAAGACCCCACACCAACACCCTCAGGCCTCAGGTCCCCAGGCTCTTTCTTCTGTTTGTGTTAACCTCTCCTGCCGGCCTTCACCTCTTGCCCCCTCTGAGCCCTGCCCTCCAGATGCGGGAGGTGGCAATGGCAGGCGTGTCTGGCTTTACTTCCTTTGGACACACCTGGCTCTCCCTGCTCCCTCTACCCACTTGATGCTGTCCAGCTCTCTCCTCCTTGCACGTGGAGGACCAAGAATAAAAGCCCCATTGACTCCCTGGCTCACCTGTGATCTCTCAGGAGAGCGGGGCCTCTTCATTTGAGGTCACCTCTTGTTATTACCATCAGAGTGATGGTTTACTGTTGCAGTAAGGACAAAGTTAAGACCCTTGATACCCTGGAGAGGTGCCTGGATCTTCTGGGCAAGACCAGAACAATGGGCAGGAAGCCAAGCTGGCCTGCGTGTGCTGAGCTGGCTCCACCAAGCCCTTTCTCTCTCTCCCAGGGAGATTGCGAGTCAACCCTGATTTCTTGTACGTTGGGATGCCAAACCATCAAGGGAATCCTTCCCTAAGATTCCCAGTTCCATTTGGCTGCCCCAGATGACTCTGGGAGGGACCCTAGAGGCAGGAATTGGGACACAGCTGCTCCCATCAGCAGAGAAGCCCACAGGGGTTCTTCTGAGCCAGCAAGGACCTTACTTCAGCCTCACCTGGCAGCTCAGAGATCTGCTTTGGGGAGGTGAAGTGGGCCAGTAGCTCGCCAGCCCTTGTCAGCATCCTCATCCCAGGGGCTTTGTAGCCCAGGTTTGGACTTCAGGGGGCCTCAGAGGAGTAGGTTATCAGCTCCAGAGGTTGAGAAACAATTTCTTCTCTTGCCAGACCACATTCTCCCTCCAGACATGCTGAATGAGTCACCCACCCACCTATACCCCTGCTCCATGAGTCACCTTCTCTTTTAGGTGCCCCAAGGGAGCAGGAAAAGTCTTACAATCTCCCTGGGCTCCAGATGGAGGGGGACCGATAGGACTCCCCCAGAAGAAGGAACTTTCAAAAATTCTAGTTTCTCCAGGGATTTTGGGAGAAGATATTGGGGGAGGGGAGGGAGTAGAATGTATCACTCCTCAGGCCACTAACGCTTACCTCCTAAGGATAGCTAGGGGAATCGGCTAATCTCTCTCTCTCTCCTCTCCCCTCTCCATTTCTAAAGGTGCCTCTCTCCTTCTGGGGGTGTAGCCTGTGAAATGGGTTATGTACGTGCAGTTCTTTGCGTGTTTGAAAACACTAGGGCTTGCACAGGGAAGTCGTCAAAAGTGTATTTTTTGTACGCTTGTGGGTGTGCCCCTGCTTTATGGGCAAGTCTGTTCAACTGTGCATGTTGGTACCCCTGAGTACATGTAAGTGCATGTGCAAATGTGCACCTGTGTGTAAATGTACACCTGTGATTAAGTACACGCAAACACTTGCAGGAGCTTAAGCATGTCCTCCCCCAGCAAGAAGCTTGCATCTGTTTAATGGTACATGCGTAGTATGCCTGGTACACATGGCTTTGGGGCTCCGTCACACCAGCCAGGCTCCTCTCCCTCCCCCTAAAACGGGAGGAGACTGCAGTGAGGAGGCTGACCTGAAGGATGCACTGCTTACTCTCTTCTTTCCTCTCTTGCTGGGGGGCCGGTGTGTGTGTGTGGTGGGGTGGGTGGGGGGGACTGGCTATGGAGCAGCCATAAGAGCTCCTGGCTGGTTTACAGCTGGAAAACAAAACAAAAACTTTTGATCCTGTGTTGAAAACAACTACTATCCTGACCTTGACCCTGACCCAGGGCTTCCTTCCTGGTAAGGAGGGGCATCCGGGACTCTCCAGGATCCAGATTCCCTAGCTTCCCCGGAGGGCATCCCAAATGGACAGAGCTTTCAGGCCCAGCTCCTGGCCATCAGGCTCTCCTGCCTACCCCCATCTCTCCCCTCCCCCCTCAGTTCCCGGGGGACTGGAGCAGCCATAAGAGCTCCTGGCTGGTTTACAGCTGGAAAACAAAACAAAAACTTTTGATCCTGTGTTGAAAACAACTACTATCCTGACCTTGACCCTGACCCAGGGCTTCCTTCCTGGTAAGGAGGGGCATCCGGGACTCTCCAGGATCCAGATTCCCTAGCTTCCCCGGAGGGCATCCCAAATGGACAGAGCTTTCAGGCCCAGCTCCTGGCCATCAGGCTCTCCTGCCTACCCCCATCTCTCCCCTCCCCCCTCAGTTCCCACGCATTCTTCAGTCATGACATTCCCACCACAGGGCACTGCTGGCAGTGAGCTCCACCGCTAGGCTAGCCCAGAGCGTGTCCCACCTTCCGCTCACCCTGCCTTCCACACCGCCTTGGTCCCGCAGGCCAACACAGTTCTGTGGCCTCTGTACTTGGAATTTAAGGTTCTGCTTCTGAGCACCTGGGGGCTTCACTCAGCCAGGAGGCCAGTGTGAGTGAAAACTCCATGCCCTTGAAAGTAGAGAGATGAACTTGAGATTATAGGGCTACTATTGGGGCGATATTAACAGTGGCCATTCTGTGGCTTCTTACTGTGCTCCAGGCTTTGTGCTAGATGCTTCATGTACATGCCTTATTTCGTGCAGTAATCCTGGGAGACAGGTTCTTTTGTTTGTTCCTTTTTTATATGGGAGAAAATTGAGGTTTAGAAGAGTTCGTATGACTTGTCAGTGAGAAGTAGTCAAGCTGGGATTCAAAGACAGGTCTGTCTGACTCCAGAGACCTTGCTGTTTGCAGCTATGTCTGAAGATGAGTCTAAATGTCCAGCCACATGTGTACTTGGTGATATCTGTGGGTGTGGCTGTGTGAGCCTGGCGGTGCAGCGTCTGTGCGAAGGTGCAAAGTGAGCAGAGGCGTGAGGGCATTCACATGGGACATGAATGCCCGTATGAACACTGGCACGTAGGACCCGCCACCACCTCCGTGGGGTGTACCTACCATCCCATATCCTTGCTAAGGCCACCCTCGCACGTCAGCTGAGAAGCGCCTTGTATTGCTATCCTATCAGTTGCTGAGCCAAGGCCACCAAGGGTGATGTTTTCAATAAGAGAATCTTTCCCGTGTGGAGGAAGAACTTCTGGGCCACCTACCAGCTGGTGACCTTGGCCAAGTCATTTCCCCACTCACATTCAAGTGTTTTGATCTCTCAAGTCTGGGAGGTGGGCTCAAATCTAGCCACTATCTTATCTCTCCAAGAGTTTGTAATGGGACACTCCTAGGCAAGTGTATGGGTGGAGCTTGGCTTAATGGGCATGTCCCTGGTGGGCCAGGATTAATGAATTCATTAATGTGAAAGCACTTTGTCAACTGGAAAGCACCGCATAAATTTCAACAGACATTTACATAAGGTGTCATTATTGCTACTATTACTGGCTTAATGGGCTTGGAGCTTGCAGTTGGGTTTGTGTGTGTTGGAGCTTCTGCATGTGTGTTTTAGGACTGTCTGTGATGTGTGTAGTTTTTGGTGGATGTGTGTGTCTGAGTGAGTATTTAGAATATGGGTTCTGCAAGATGATGAACTTCAGTGCAGTGAGCACTGGACTGGGAATCAGGAGGTGTGAGTTATAAATCCAGCCTTTGTAGTGACTAGCAATATGGTCTCTACATTTTAAATCATTGCCCTTCTGGCCTTCAGTTTCCACATCTGTAAAATGGAAAGTTGGCCTAGATAACTGCTAAAGTCACTCCCGCTTTCTGCCCATCCAGCTCCAGGTCACATCTATAGAAGAGTGTGTGTCTGGGGCACGTGTTTGCAAGCCCAAAGAATATCGACGTGATCCTTCACTTGAACAAAGGTTATTGAGTGCCTGCCACCAGGAGGGGTGGTATGGGTGCTGCTTGTGTGTGCAGGGTTGTTTCTGTGACTTTTATAGTCTGTGTTTGATGGCATGGCTGTGGATGTCACCATGTGTCTGGAGGAACACTGGCCCATGTGTCTGATTCTGTGTTGATGAGTAGGTGTGTGTGTGTGTGTGTCTGTGTGTGTCTGTGTGCCTGTCTGTCCACCCAGTGGGCCATCTGGGGAGGAGAAACCTGTGTGCAAGGCCTCAAGGTTAAAACAATTTGTGTAACGCTGCCCACCAGGCCTGTGTAGCTCTTGGGATGAGAAGCAGATGTCACTGTGGGTGGAGCTCGGGGGAGGCTGCTCTCTGCTCCACCTCCAGCCCAGCCTCTCACCTCCCCCACAGCAGCCCAGCATGTAGCTTGCATCTGAGCTCCTTCCAAAGCGCTCAGCTCCAGGGCCTCTGTTTCTCAAAAAGCAGATAGACTGTTTAACCCATCCCTTTGGAAACCTCACCCCCCAGCCCCAGAAATCAAAATGTCCCGTTAGCGGAGTTCTTTTTCCCCCAGGCCTTTCTTCCACCAGAGAGGGGACTCTGAGACTCAGAATATGAATCACTTGAGAACTATTAAACCTTTTCCTCCAAGCCCATCAGGTGTCCTGGCTCCCCTCAGTATAAGCTCCCCTCAGTGTAATTGAAATGGCATTTGTTAAGTGAATTCCAAATGCTCAGCACAATGCTAAGGTTATGGGCCCCCGAAGTAGACACTCTGTCCTCTCATCCCCTTTTATTTTCTTGGTAGCACCCATCCCTTCCTGGAATTCTCGAGCTCCGTATTTGTTTACTTGTGTTTCTTTGAAGGTCAGTTTCCTGCGAGCAGGGACCTCTTCTGTCTTGCTAATCACTGGAGTAGCGCCGGCCCACAGTAGGTGCTTACTAAGCATTTGCTAAAGAATGACGGAATAAATGACACGACTGTGGCTTTCAGTAGCTAACAGTCTGGTGGGGGTGGGCATCCGCTTTGCTGAGATTCCAACTGAAAAATGATCATGAATCTCCCTAGAGATCCTCAAAGCCCCCATGTCCCTTCCCCTTCGTCAGAAGGCACTTGAGGATTACAGTTGCTGGGGCCAGGGGCTGTGCCCACAGGGCTGGGCTTTCAGTGCTGGGTAAGGGGGAACTGACTCGCCCCGGCCTCTTCTCTCTCCAGCTGCCTTCCTTGGGGACATCGCCCTTGATGAGGAGGACTTGAGGGCCTTCCAGGTGCAGCAGGCTGCAGATCTCAGACAGCGTGCAACCAGCAGGTCTTCCATCAAAGCTGCAGGTACACCCAGTACGGGCTGGCCCCTCTCTGTCCCAGAAATGGGTTCCAGAATTGGAAAAACAAGGAATCTCCCTGTTCCCAGCCAGGCCCTCCCAGGACAGAGGCCATGAGCTTCAACCCAGCATAAGGGCTTGTCTTCCCTTGGGATATCTTTATCCCTTCCCCAGAGCAGTGGCAAGTGTAGACATACCCAGAAGCTAAGCACCCACATTGTTTTTGTTTTTATTTTTATTTTTTTAAAGAATCTTTTTTTAAAAAATTAATTAATTAATTAATTTATTTATGGCTGTGTTGGGTCTTCATTTCTGTGCGAGGGCTTTCTCTAGTTGTGGCAAGCGGGGGCCACTCTTCATCGCAGTGCGCGGGCCTCTCACTGTCACGGCCTCTCGTTGCGGAGCACAGGCTCCAGACGCACAGGCTCAGTAGTTGTGGCTCACGGGCCTAGTTGCTCCGTGGCATGTGGGATCTTCCCAGACCAGGGCCCGAACCCGTGTCCGCTGCATTGGCAGGCAGATTCTCAACCACTGCGCCACCAGGGAAGCCCCCACCCACATTGTTTTTTGCTTACAGTTTACAAAGTACTTTCAAAAGCATTGTCTAACTTGACTGTCCCCAGTCACCTTCACAGGTAGGTCAGTACAACTCCCACTTTACAGACACAGATCTTCCTGAACTTATGATGGTGTTACATCCTGATAAACCCATCATAAGCTGAAAATATCTTAAGTCAAAAATGCATTTAATACATCTAATCTACTGAACATCATAGCTCAGCCCAGGCTACCTTAAGGGTGCTCAGAACACTTAACACTAGCCTACTGTTGGGCAAAATCTTCTGACACAAAGCCCATTTTATAATAACATGATGAATCCCTCACGTAATTATTGAATACTGTCCCGAAAGCAAAAAACAGAATGGTGGTCTGGGTACAGGATGGTTGTGAGCGTATGGGCTGTTTCCCGTCGTGATGGTGCGGCTGGCAGGGAGCTGCGGCTCGCTGCCACTGCCCAGCGTCTCAAGAGAGGATCACACTGCCTATCACTAGCCCAGGAAATTCAAAATTCAAAGTACGGTTTCTACTGAATGTGTTATCACTTCCGTAACTATCAAAACGTTGTAAGTAGAACCATCCTAAGTCAGAGACCATCTGTACAGAAACTAAGAGTCACAGAGGTAATGTGACATGCTCAAGGCCCCAAAGCTAGTCAGTGGCAAAACTGAGTCAGTGGCAGGAGCCCAGCCCTTCTCACTCCAAATCCCAGGCTCTTCACTGCACATCACAGTCCTTCCTGGGTTCCTCTCCTGCTCCCACTTTGCAAGACAGTACGCATCCTTTAAAGCCCATCTCAAGAGCTTCTCTTGTGAAATCTTCCCTGATCGTCCCCGAGTCCTGACCGTGCCACCATTCGCTGTGCTCTTTCCTCTGGGCTTACACTGTTAGCATCTCACAAGTTGCACCACACTGCAATGATCTGTTTATATGTCTGTCTCCCCAGCTGGACTCAAAGCTCTTCAAGGTCAGGGGTGGGTCCAAGTACCCACCCCCCGCCCCCCGCAACGAGCCTGGCACTTGTGCATGTGTGAGGGAATGGGAGGGTTGAGGGCCTGGGCTGTCTTGGTTCTGTCCAGCCTTCTCACCTCTCTGGAACGTGGTCCTGCTCACAGGTAACCCTCCCATTGCCCGAGTGGGGGATTCTCACCTGGGACCTGTTCTGGGCACACTCTGGTGGTGCCAGGCAGTTGTCCTGTCTGACAGGAGGGAGGATCCTGGCATGGGCAGGCCATGGAGTAAAGGTCAAACTACCCCAGAGAGCAGCTGGCATTGGAGGGTGACCTGGTAGCCTGGTAACTAGCAAGCCTTACTTGACCTTAGTGGGGACTAGTAGACATGGGACAAGAGGAAAGCAGAATGGAGATTTGGATAACTTGGACTTGCCACTAACCCACCATCTGACTTTGCGCAAATCTTGGGCTTTAGTTTCCTCATCTGTCAAATGTAGATAGCGACACTTGCCCAGTCCATCCAGAGAGCTACTGTGTCAAATGAGGACATGTACTTGGGAATACTTAAAGAGGACATCAAGTTCTGTATGCTTCATAAATATGAAGGATTATTGGCTGAGACAGGACTGTTTCCTAGTCTCAGGTCCCCTGCAGGTCTGGGGAAACGAGTACACCACTGTTCTCTTTTTCACTGACAGTCAGTTCTCTGTTCATGGTAGTTATGAATAGAGTTATAGAATAACCTTACAGTTATTCCATAAAGTCACTGCGAACACTGAATTAGCAAATTCTGAGCCGTTACTCCTAGGAGAAATACAGGGTTAGGTTCCTGCAAGCCTCTGGTCACATTTTCATCAACTCATCAATATGTAACCCAGTCTTATGTGTGTTTCTATTTAAAGACACCTTAATTAATATAGCATTGATCCATTAACATTGAACTCATGGCCAACAGCACTGTAACTCATGCCTGAACAAAGCTTCGCTAACCCAGGTATTTTCTCCATAAGGTACATCCCAGCCCTCTTGCACTTGGGAACCCTAGACAGCCCTTCAGCACTACAGGGGGGTAAGGGGAGGCTCATTTTAAACAGCAAACTCACCGACAAAAAGCACAAAATGCAAAAAACGTTGCACTAAATAGATTGTGAAAAAGATATTTACAGTATAAGCTGAAACAAGAAGGCAGCCTGTCGCCTTGTTCAGGCTCAGCTGGGATCATGCCTGTTGGGTGACTTAAATTTTCCACTGCTCTGTGCATGACAGCAAGTGACCATGAACGAGCTGAGGGTATTGATTTGGGGGTTACAAAGACATTTTACTGAGTGGGCAGATACGGAATCCCTAGATAACGAGGGTCGGTTGTAATTTGCTTTCTCTTGCTCTTCATTCCCTTGCTACCAAATGCCTTCTTTCAATTTCAGGAAACTCTTCCATCCTCAACTGTCAGAGCACTAGTGGGCAGCCGCAGAGGAAAAGTCACGGGAGATGGAGAAGCAGGTCCCGGAGCCGGAGGGCAGCAACGTCTAGACCAGAGCGCGTGTGGCCCGATGGGGTCATCCCCTTTGTCATCGGGGGAAACTTCACTGGTGAGCATGATGTCGGGCATGTGGGGAGCAGCCTGCACCCTGGCCTGGCCTCAGGACAGCCCTGTCGTGCATGATGGTGTGAGTGGTACCTTCTGCCTGTCTGTCCAATGAATGGCTGACTCTTTAGCAATGGGTGGAAGTGGGCCCACCTGGACAACTGACAGCCTGGCCTCCCTTGTCCTGGCAGGCAGCCAGAGGGCAGTCTTCCGGCAGGCCATGAGGCACTGGGAGAAGCACACCTGTGTCACCTTCCTGGAGCGCACAGACGAGGACAGCTATATTGTGTTCACCTATCGACCCTGCGGGTGAGCAGGGGCCCCTGGGCGCCGTACCCTCTGCCATCGCCCCAACCCATGTTCTGTCCTGAGCACTGCAACTGTCTCATCTGGGTACGGCCCTGCGTCATCTGTCCCCTCCCGCCATGGGGCATCTCCCCAGGAGCTGCCCCGGATGTGGCTCAGACCCCAGCCCACAGTCCGGGCATCCCGCACTTGGGTCCTTCCCCAACCCCTCCGCTCCCTGGCCCCCCTGGCAGCCACACCCGACCCCTGAGTGGATGCACTCCCCCAGCTCGGGACCGCCCCCCTGAGCTGGCCCCGCCCTCCAGGTGCTGCTCCTACGTGGGCCGCCGTGGTGGGGGCCCCCAGGCCATCTCCATCGGCAAGAACTGTGACAAGTTCGGCATCGTGGTCCATGAACTGGGTCATGTCATTGGCTTCTGGCACGAACACACACGGCCCGACCGAGACCGCCACGTCTCCATCGTGCGCGAGAACATCCAGCCAGGTACGCACCTCTACCTGCCCCTCCAGGGCTCCTGGTCAGGGTGGGAGCTGCTCCCTCAAGCCATCGCCTTTGGTCAACTCAGCATTATAGTCCCAGCCAGCTGGGTAGTCACAGCCCTGCCTGGGGTCCAGACCCTTCCCCTGCAGCATCTCCTTCGGGTCAGTAGCAGCTCAGGGACTGCAAATCAGTTGTCAGATGGGGGGCCAGGACAGGTCCAGGTCCTGCACACAGAGGCTGTCTGGAGCAGCCAGAACCCACCTGGCCTTTAGGGTGGCGGGTGGGAAGCGGTTAGCCCATCCTCCATGCTGCCTCAGCCTTTCTCTTCACTTTTACCCAGTCTCCTGCTCTTGGCCTATGCTGTCCTCTAAGGGTTTTTTCCTCTCTCCTTTCTCCCCACTGTGCTCTCTTTCTTCCCTCCCTTCCTGCTTCCTCCCTTTCTCCCCAGGCCTCCTCCACTCTTCACTGCTCTCATCTCCCTGTGGTTCTAGAAATGGGCACCTCCTTCCCATCTTCCCTTGAGCCTTCCCTCCAGCAAGTCCTCAACCCCACCCACCCCCTGCTGGACAGACTCTTCTAGAGACCCGCCCCTCCCCCAGGCTTCCCTTGGCAGCTGCCCAGACCCTCAGGTAGGGGGGCACCTCTCAAGTGCAGGGAGGACCCCGCTCCCCACCCTGAAAAGGTAGCACTGCATCCCTCACAGACCCACCCGCTCCCACCTCCCCACACCCTTTTCCTGGTCTTCGCAGGGCAGGAGTATAACTTCCTGAAGATGGAGGTCCAGGAGGTGGAATCCCTGGGGGAGACCTATGATTTTGACAGTATCATGCACTATGCCCGGAACACATTCTCCAGGTGAGAGATGGGGCCCAGCCCTGCCCTCCGTAGGCCTCCCGCTTTGCACTAGGCTGTCCTGCCGGGGTCGTTGGCAAGGACAAGGGTGGGCCTCTGGGTGGCTGCGGCCCCCGAGCAGAGGACCCGTGGGTGCTGCCTGCCCTGCTGTCCTCTTCCACGGTGGGTCCATGGCAGGGCCAGGACTCACAGAGCCTGGGTTCTTCACCTAGTACTGGGCACACCTGGCCCAGGAGGCTGAAACCCAGCTGCTGTGCAGCCGCGTGGTGTGCTGTGGCCCCGGAACCGTATCCGCCCAAAGGAGCTGAGCTTTTCCCTCAACCCTCAGCCAAAGGGGGCATGTCTTTCTGATGGGTCTGCCTTTTCGTAATTGGCTGATTGGCACAAAGTCTGGCTTCTGCCCTGGACCAGCCCCGCTCCCCAGCTCACGAGCACGTATATACCTACTCTTTATCCTGGGCCTAGGTTCCCAGAAATCACAGCCAGAGCCCCCAGAGGCAGCCTCCCCGTCCCAGCTTCTCCTTAGCAGAGTGTGGGAAACAGCCCCTCCTCCTCCTCTGCCTCCCCCCAGCACCCCAACTCGTACCCCCTCCTGGCCTTTCCCATGCCTGGCTCTGTCCTCATCCTCTGTCTCTGCTCTCCCAGACCCTGGCCCTCCCCCTCTCCTCAGATGCTCCTTCTAGACCCACTCTTTCTGCCTCCAGACCTGAGGGAACAGAGACCAAGGAAGGGTGGTGAGGTCATCCCACCCGCCACACCCACAGACCACCCCCTGTACATTTCCCACCACATCCCACCCCACCTCCTGCTGAGTTCTACCCAGCTGGGTGTGAGTCAGGGGCCCTGGGGAGGTGGAGGGATGCCTGCTCCCCCTTCCTTCTGCTCCTCCCAGATGGAAACATCCAGGACCTAGCAGGCAGGAACTGAGGGGACAGGGGACACTGATGGATCAGGAGCTAGCGGGGCTGTCCCTGGGGTCTGGTCTGGCCACGGTGGAGCCTGCCCTTTGGCCTTGTCCCAGGTGCCATCAGGAGTAGCCCGTGCCAGCAGGACGAAGCGTTGGCCCTGGGTAGTCCTGGGAGAGGTGTAGTCAGGGCTGAATCAGCACAGGGGGCCTCAGAAGCAGGGCCGGGCAGGGCTGAGACATGACTGACGAGGGGTCTGGAGCTCTCCCGGGGCTGGGAGTTGAGCCAGACTGAGCCGGAGTACTGGTGTGTCCCCAGGGCCTCCTAGGTCCATGTCCCCGACCTCCCAAAGTGTTCCTGGGGCTCCCCCAGGCCCTGTGGTATGGCTGCCACGGAGCAGGGTGGCTGCTGGTCAGCGGGCAGTGTAATGACAGGATGAGATGTCTCCACCCGTCCCTGACCCTGCTGAGGAATGTCTGGGCTCTTGCGGGGTCGTGACCTTCGGTGCACGCAGCCCAGCCGCCCTCCTTCCCATCGGATTCTCACCCAGGCTGGTCTCCTCCTCCTCAGGGGCATCTTCCTGGACACCATCGTTCCCAAGTACGAGGTGAATGGGGTGAAGCCTCCCATCGGCCAGAGGACCCGGCTCAGCAAGGGGGACATTGCCCAGGCCCGCAAGCTCTACAAGTGCCCAGGTCGGGGCAGGGGTGGGGACAGGCCAGGGTCGGGTGGAGGGCAGGCCCTGGGGCCAAGAAGGTTGAGGCTGTGAGACTTAGAAAAGGCTGAGGCTGCCTGGTGTCGGGGGAGGGGGCACCCAGGGTCGGGGAGTGTTCAAGTTACAGACCCAAACTGGGGCTTGGATCAGGTGGGGAGATGCCGAGCCACCCATCTTCTGGGGGTGAGAGTGAGGGACAGTAGGAGCAGAAAATGGGGGGCGCAGAGCGATTCTCAGGGAGTGAGATGGAGTGAGGCCCTCCGAAGGAGCTTGACCTTAACTCTGGAACCCATGTTGCCTTGACAACAGGGCATCCTGCAGCATTAGGTAGAACGGAAAGGAGAAGGGAGGGATCTTAAGGGGACAGGGCCATCCCAGACTCTCTCCTCTCCCCCAAAGGATGCCAGGGCTCAGGGCAGGGAAGCCCGAAAGTTGTGGGGATTGGGCGCCTGCAGCCAGCAACCCAGTCATTTCCTTTCCTCGACAGCTTGCGGAGAGACCCTACAAGAGAGCACGGGCAACTTCTCCTCCCCCGAGTACCCCAACGGCTACTCCGCCCACATGCACTGCGTATGGCGCATCTCAGTCACACCTGGGGAGAAGGTAACTGAGTGTCCCCTCCTCTGCCAGGACCCCTGAGTAGGAGAGCTTAGTCCATGTGGCTGTGAGTGACCTACCTGGGGAATGTAAACTCTTTCACCCTGCAGGATGATGAGAGGCTTCTACTAATAGTTGTATATAAATCCTAACTTGTGAATAGCATTTACTATGTGCCAGACATTTTTCTAAGTGCTTCTCAGATCCATTCACAGGCTTTTCATGTGGAGTCTGGACCTCTCACCCACCCCTGGACCTTCCATGTCCTTCATATATATATATATATATATATATTTTTTTTTTTTTTTTTTTTGGGGGTACGGGGGCCTCTTAAGGTGCCAGTACCGTCGTTGGGAAAGGACTTTATATAGAGTTGGAACAGTTGGTATCCCTAAGTGATTTATTTATTATTTTTTGTTTGTTTGTTTATTTGTTTTTGCGGTACGCGGGCCTCTCATTGTTGCGGCCTCTCCCGTAGCGGAGCACAGGCTCCGGACGCGCAGGCTCAGCGGCCATGGCTCACGGGCCCTGCCGCTCCACGGCATGTGGGATCTTCCCGGACACACGAACCCGTGTCCCCTGCATCGGCAGGCAGACTCTCAACCACTGCGCCACCAGGGAAGCCCGATGTCCTTCATACTTTTATTGCTCCCAAGAGTCAGCTTTAAGGCTTTATTTCCCTTGATTGGAACTTGGTTCTTAATGTCCTAGTGCAACCTTGAGCTGGGTTAGATTTTATTACCGGTCGCATTGCTCATTCCAACAGCTCTCAAGATCATTTTGAATCAGAATTCCACCATCCAGCAGGTAGCCGTCCTCACTCTGCCATGAGCTCATTTGATAAGCATGGCTTCTGGGTGTTCCGAACCTGGCCTTTGATCAGAATATTGAACAGGACATGAATTAAAGCAGATCCAAGATCTCCCTCTGAATTGACATTGACCCAGTAATCTGCAGGCTTCGGGCAAAGCTATTCCACTAGCTATGACTACGCTAAATGTCATTACCAGCCAGCCACCGGTCACCACCTTATTGACCAACCACCGTATGAGCTGCTTCTGAGACCAGGCCTTTGTCGTCTCTATGTCTCTGGCACAGGAAGTGATTAATAAATGCCGAATACATGGATGAATTGCCTTACCAAAACAAATCCACTGTTTCACCAGTTGGTAAATCCCCTTTTAAAAAGGAAGTGAGATTTGTCTAATGTACCTTGTTTCAAGTGAACCCAAAAGTAGTCAAGTGTTTCTTTTCTAAATGGTCATAGACCATCTGTTTAATTGGGGATCACCACTGAACTCAGTGGTTTGCAATTCCCAGAATTCACTCTAAACCCCCTTCTCAACACACGCACGTGCATGCACGCATGCATACAAACCCCTTTTGAAAACTGGGAAAGATTTTGTTCTGAGTTCTCCAGATTACAGACACTGCTCACATCTGCAAGTTATTTGAATGTCCTCTGATGTCATTTTTGAGTCTAGAGGCAAAAGCCAATTTAAAGAGGCGCTCGCTGACTCTCCTTCTGTATTATTGAGCTTCTATTTCCTTTCCAAACGATGCTGATTTTATTTTTTTATAATTTGAAGATCATCCTCACTTACGACAGACTTTTACTGAGAGCTGAGTAATTCCCTATCTCCCTTGGTTAACTTTCTACCATCTTCCCTCAAAAGTGAACCCACCCCTTCCTTGTTCTTGTTCTGAATCTAAGTTAAAAATTGCAGTCCTTTTCACTGTCTGGTAGTGACCTTGCCCTGGATTCCTTCCTTCCTCTGCTGAGGGTTTCCAGCCTTTGGAAATCTCACCGCAGATAACAATAATAATAATAACAACTAATGATCATTGAGCGTATGATTGGCCAGGCATGTGTTAAATCTCTGTGTTATGTCTTTTAGCACAACGTTATAGGCTGGGTGCTAATGTTAGCCTCATTTTGTATATGAGAAAACAAACTTGGAAAAATTAACTTGCCCAAGATCTCATAGATCCTGGATTATGACGTAAAAGTCTGTGATTGAAATACTGTGTGTATTCCAAAGCCTTGTCCCATTCCAACAACTAAGTGCCCTACGGCAACTTGTGTGGCCACTAGGTGCCCAGTGCTGGGCCCAGCCCTGGGGATGGACAGGTGCACGAGACAGTTCGTGGCCCCACGGAGCACAGAGTAGGGTAGAGCATCACTTTCTTTCCCATTCAGGAGGTTTGCTCAGTTGGCAGGCATATGGCAACTTGGTCAGGACCCTCTTCTTTCCTTGCTTCGTGGGCTGGCATGGGCTGGCCCTAGTCTCTAGAGAGCACATGGCCTTGCCTTAGGAGCCTCTCCGTGCCTGAGACCTGCTCCCTTCATAGCTCCCACAAGACTCCCCATCCTTTTTCACAGGCCTGCCTGGAGCTCCAGGGAGAGAAGTGGGCTACGGATAAAAATTCCAGATTAACCAATGCATGATTGTAGAAATGCAAAAAGTAAAACCCACCCATGGTCCTGGTTGAAATTGTAGAATTGTAACTGAACCAAAGGTGGAACCCTGGGGGACAGAAACATTTAAAGGCTGGGGAGGCAGAAGAGGATGGTACCATAAAGTTGGCATGGCCACTTTTTGTTACTTACCAATTATGTGCCAAAGTATTGGCATCTTACATGCATGATCTCATTAGTCCTCACAACCGTTTCATGACGTAGGTACTGTTATCCCTACTGGAGAGTGGAGGGAATTGAGGCTTAAAGTGCAGGAGTAGATCTGGCCAGGTTTGCTCAGGTAACAATGGTGGAACCAGCATTCAGTTCTAGGACTATCTGACTCCAAAGTCTACTCTTTCAACAGTAAACCTTAAATAAATCCACGTGTGTTAGCGGATGGACTTTGACATCTGTTTGGCTCCTGAGAGGTTGTTTTTCACTTGTCTACCAGTTCTCAGCTTATTGCCAGACATGCAAGTGATATGTAAAACTTACCTTGTACAATTGTGCAAGTCGTAGGGATGTCAGACAAGAGAAAGAGCCACTTTGGAGGACTTCTTGGAGGATCCTCAAGTCTTGACACCACTGCCCTGAAGAGGATTTACAGTGTTTCCCAAGCAACAAAGGGAACTCCTTTATGAGCAGTGGTTTCCGAAGGAGACCGTAGTCAAATGTTGCAGAGGAGCCAGGAAGATAAGAACTTAAAATGGTTTTGGATTTGGCCGTATCCACCCTCATTCCCATCAAGGTCCAACCCAAATTCTGCCTCCTCCCATCCCCCAGCTGGGCAGAGATGACCCCTCCCATCCCTCCTCTGCAAGGCCTGGGCTGGGTCCTCCCTTAAGTCCCTCTTCGCAGGCACTGAAGGGCGTAGAGCTCTGAGCATGGAGGGAAAGTTGATGCTCATTCTTCGCACAGCCGTTGGGCAAAATTGATTGGTAGGCCTGGGGAGGCCACATGGAATGGAGGTTAAGGGTATAAGTTTAAGATCTAGAGTGCCTGGGTTTGACTCCCAGCTGTGCTCTTTACTGGATGTATGATCTTGGGGAAGTTGCTTACCCTCTCTGTGCCTTTGTTTCCCCATTTGTAAAATGAGCCTGGTGATGGTACCTCCCTCATGGGGTTGATACGAGGATTAAACAAGTTAATGTACATAAAGTGCTTAGGGCTCTGCCTGGAATATAGCGGGAATTCAATCAATGTTAGCTGCTAGTATCATTCTACGGTCCCGATCTATTAAATGAGTGAGCCCTGGTCAACTTCCCCAGGTACCTCATTTGCCTCCCTCTATTTCCTGCATTCTGATCCGGACCGTCCTGTGAACCCAATATCAAACTATCTAAGCAAATTCAACTCCAGGAGTGAAATTAATGTTTATCAAGTGGCATACACTGTCGTATGGATGTGTGACATGTATGTATGGCACCCGTGTCAGACAAGGTCGTAAATTTTACATGTATTAATTTAATTCCCCTAAGTCCTATGAGGCTGGTACTATTACCGTTACCGTCTTACAGATAAGGAAACAGAGGCCCAGAGGACTTAAATGAGGCCTAAGATCTGACTGAAGCCAGACAACAGGTCCCCCAGGGTCGGCGTGTTCTCCCACCTCCTCCCTGAGAGCGCACAACAAGCATGAGGAATACTTCCCACACGCAGGGTGCACCTGGGGACTCTGTACCCGTATCTCATTTACCCCCGGCTCCCCAGTGGAGTCGTTATGGTCACCTCCATTTTTCGGACAGAGACAGCGAGGCACAAAGTCACCAGCCAGGAAGTGGCAGAGCTGGCCCAGTTTTCCTTGGCAAAGGGCAGTGCCCCTGCCACCAGCGCACAGCTGTTTCCACACGACAGAAGTTGTTACAACCCTTAATTAGACACCTCCGGTCTCAGTATAGCCGTGGCTGCGCCTCCCTGTAGGATGCCCCTGACTGCTCGCCCAGGTCTCTTCCTTCCACGTGAGGTGGCCTCTGCTTCCTCCTGTGCGTGGCAGGACTTGGGTGGGCCCCGTGGGGCTCTGCTGGCTGGGCACGGTTTCTTCTGCAGAGGCCTGAATCCATCCCCCCTGGACAGAGTCACAGTTGTTTCCGGGGAGGGAGAGAAAGTGGCTGCTGTTCTCAGGGCTGCTTGCTGAGTGAAATTGATTGGCAGGCCCAAGGAGGCCACGTGGAGGAGGGGTTAAGGGTGTAAGTTTAGGAGTCAGGGAGCCATCACTCTGCCCTCTGCATTCCTTCTTCCACCCAGCAGCTCTTCGAAAGATATTTTTGTTGTTTGCTAGATATAAAGATAACATATGTATGTTGTAAACATTTTGAGCAATATAGGAACGCCTAAGGTAAAAAGTGAATTTTCTCCCCCTGATCATCCTCCAAATCCCACCCCACAGAGACAACTAAGCATTGGTAACACTTGGGATGTCCTTCCAAACCCTTCTAGTGTGGGGGTGGGGGTGGCCTTCTGTAACTTGCCTTTCACTCAACAATAAATCACAGTCATCATTCCATGTCAGCACATATAGATCTACCTCAATCACTTTCATGGTTGCTTGGCATCCCATCATCTTGATTGCCCTTAATTTAATTATTTTAATCATCCCCTCAGGTCTCTTGATGGATGCTGATGTAAGTTTTTCCAAGCTTTCATTACTGCCAAAATAAATACCTTGAAACTTAAATCTTTATACCCTTGGGCAAGTATATTAGAATAGATTCCAAAAAGCAAAATTCTACTCAAGAACTATTTATTAAACAACTATTATGTGCCATGCACCAAGGATTCCATAGTGAATTAAATTTCCTCTGTGGTCATATTTGGTCTTTCCTAAAAAGGTAAAATATTGGGTCATAAGACACTGGCTCTATAGCAAGAGTTAGAACAGATTTTCAACTTCAGTTTTTCAAAATGCCAGGACTTGTATCTTTATAATAATAATAATAATACTCCCAATGATGATTAATCATCATCATCAAGAGTAATATAGTGCAGTTTTCGGGGGTTCCCTGGTAGCCTAGTGGTTAGGATTCCGGGCCTTCAGTGCCGAGGCCCGGGTTCAATCCCTGGTTGGGGAACTGAGATCCTGAAAGCCGTGCGGCGCGGCCAAAAAAAAAAAAAAGGAGTAATATAGTGCACTTTTTGTGTTTTTTTAATTTTTATTTGTTTTTTGGCTGTGTTGGGTCTCCGTTGCTGCACGTGGGCTTTTGTTAGTTGCGACGAGCAGGGGCTACTCTTCCTTGCGGTGCGCGGGTTTCTCATTACAATGGCTTCCCTTGTTGCAGAGCATAGGTTCTAGGCGCACAGGCTTCAGTAGTTGCAGCACGCAGGCTCAGTAGTTGTGGTACGCGGGCGTAGTTGCTCCATGGCATGTGGGATCTTCCCAGACCAGGGATCGAACCTGTGTCCCCTGCATTGGCAGGCAGGTTCTTAACCACTGCGCCACCAGGGAAGTCTCCTGTAGTGCACTTTTCAAAACGTGATCTCACTCGATTACATCTCAGGGTAACAAAATTAATGAAAGCCCCCCCAAACACAAACATATTTAAACTCATGTGTGAATCAGAAGAAAATATGAAAGATGGACCGTGGGTTCCAGGCTAGGTCAGAAGAAATGTAAGTACACGGGGGTGAAAAGCAGTGAAAGTACAACAGGCTCAGTAGATTGAAGGTTGCAGTGAACCGGAAGGATCGTTGAGCTCTGTGTACAGAGGGAGTGAGCAAGGAAAGATTGGGGCACATGGATGAAGAGTGTGGGATCCTTGGATTTGACATTATGGATGATAACAAGGTCCAGGGCATGATGTGCTGGCTGAGAAGGGGCAGAGAGAGGGTGAGAGAGGAGGTTAGGGAATGCAAAGGTCAGGAAATGGGAAGGATAGTGCAGGTGGATATTGAAAACACCAAGAAGGAACTTCCCTGGTGGCGCAGTGGCTAAGAATCCACCTGCCAATGTGGGGGACATGGGTTTGAGCCCTGGTCCAGGAAGATCCCACATGCCGCGGAGCAGCTAAGCCCGTGTGCCACAACTACTGAGCCCATGTGCCACAACTACTGAAGCCCGCGCGCCTAGAGCCCGTGCTCCGCAACAAGAGAAGCCACCGCAATGAGAAGCCCACGCACCACAACAAAGAGTAGACCCCGCTCACCACAACTAGAGAAAAGCCCGTGCACAGCAACAAAGACCCAACGCAGCCAAAGATAAATAAATTAAATTAAATTAAAAAGTAAAATTAAAAAAAAAAAGAAAACACCAAGAATTCTGACGGGGTCGGTGCTAAAGTGACCAAGAGCCGGGAGCTCTTCCTTGACCAGTGGTTTTTCATTCTGGCCTCCACTCTGTCTGCCTCTGACACTGCAGTGAGCCACAGGGGAGATGGACACCCTTGTCCCCTTCTCCTCCAGCAGGGAACCCAGCTAGCACCTAACAGGTCGACCCCTTGGGCTTTCTCATGCCCACTGCACACTCCTCGCAGATGGGGGTGCCATTCTCTGGAGTCCCTGCTTCTTGGACTCTGAACATACAGCAGGCTTCAGTGCTCACTCTGGAAACTACTAAGGAAGGAGTTTCCCTCCTAGTAAGTGAGCTTCTCTACCTGTTCATATGCCCCCCTGCTGGGGAGACTTGGTACTTACCGAGGTATCGAACGTTCCTCCAGCATTAGGTGAACATTTGATGAGTTCAAGGGCTGAAATAAGTTTATGTGAAGGAGGTGCTTAGGGCAGTATCTGTACCTATGTATTGCTGTGTTAGGGTGAGCTGCTCTTTCCTCATTTTATGCACCATTTTATGCAGAGGCGAGATTCAAACCCAGGCTCGTGTGACTGGAATCTGAGTTTTTCACTAGGTGTTCTTTCCATGCATATGTCTTATTCTTCTAAGTCCTGAGTTCCTAGACAGGGACATTTCTTTTTTTCTTTTTCTTTTATTTATTTATTTATTTTTGGCTGCGTCAGGTCTTTGTTGCTGCGTGCAGGCTTTCTCTAGTTGTGGCGAGCGGGTTCGCCTCTTTGTTGAGGTGCGCAGGCTTCTCATTGCGGTGGCTTCTCTTGTTGTGGAACACGGTCTCTAGGCGCATGGGCTTCAGTAGTTGCGGCACAC
>NW_006776652.1:1492993-1506755 GCF_000442215.2 Lipotes vexillifer
GGCTGTAGAGCTCAGGCTGAGTAGTTGTGGCGCACGGGCTTAGTTGCTCTGCGGCATGTGGGATCTTCCCGGATGAGGGCTCGAACCCGTGTTCCCTGCATTGGCAGGCAGATTCTTAACCACTGCACCACCAGGGAAGCCCTTTTTTTTTTTTAATTGAAATATAGTTGAGTGTCTTAAACCCATTCTTGGGAGGCATGCAGACCTGATATTCTCTTCAGTGGTTAGCACGAGCCCCGCCTAGAACCAGCCTTCAGTAAATACGCGATGATGGGTAACTCAGGCCTTTCTTCCCTCTGCTCGTCCTCTCTGGACCCTTCATTCCCGTTCAGACCGCCCCCTGCCCCCAGTCCCACATGCCTCCCTGGGCCCTTCCTCTCACCATGGAGACCTCTTCCCTCTAAAGATGCTGTGATTTATATTATTTAAGTTGACCATGAAGAGAGCTGGGTTTGTTTAACCCTAAGCAACGGCTCCTTACTAAGGAGATCAGTAAAATGAGACCCCAGGTCTCAAACATACTTTCAACGAGGCTGTGCATTTTAAGTGAGGCCTGGCTTGGGGTATCTGGGAAGAATGCTGACTAGAACTGGCAGATGGCTGGGGACGAGGGACACTTCTGTGCCAGGAGCTCCTTTCTGGAACACTTAACTATTTATAACCCATGGCAAACAGCCTCACGAGGCAGGCAGCGGTCATGGGGCTGGTGGGCGAGGCCGGCGGGCGATGTGTGGGCAGCGGTGTCAACTTCCTCCTCGCCCATTTCCCCAGATCATCCTGAACTTCACGTCCATGGACCTGTACCGCAGCCGCCTGTGCTGGTACGACTACGTGGAGGTCCGAGACGGCTTCTGGAGGAAGGCGCCCCTCCGAGGTACCCGCCTTACCTCCTCCACAGCTACGTCCTTCTTAGAACTACCCACGTGACACGCTGTGTATCCTCCCCCCAGCACTAGCACTTGGCTATGGGCAGCGCCCTAGCATGGGAACCAGGAGTCCTGGTATAGTCAGTGCTGCCAGCTCCATCATTAAATGTGTGACTTTGGGCAAGTCTCTTCCCCAGTCTGGACCTCAAGGTCCTCAGTATGGGCTTCCAGGCCTCCCTCAGAGGGTGGCTGTCAGTTTATAGGTGTGGGCAATCACACAAGGTGACAGAGGGAGATGGACAGGCCCGTCCTCTCAGCTCCAGGCTCTCTTCCTCATCTGGGCAATTTCAGAGGCTCTGTTTTCTGTCTGCGAGATGTGGCCTGAGGGTGCCCACAATGCAGCCTGGTGCACCACAGAGGCCTACATTCCTGGCACGGTCGCCCAAACTTGCTTGCACAGGGTGCTTTGTCTCAGGGGGTAGGGGAGTGGGTAAGTGGGGGATGGATGGGTCAGAACCACAGGACAGAAGATGCTGTAATGGACACAGAGTTAGAGACTGAGGCGCTACATGAATTCTCCTTCGATCTGGATGTGAGCCTGAGTAGCTCAGGACCGCTCATTAGCGTTAGAACTTTGTCTCACAGCCTCTGCCTGAAGCAGGCTGACAAATCCTCGCTAACCATCTCTTTTTTTCCCCCAGTTTCTGATGTTCGAATATTTCTTATTAGTCACCCAAAGCAGCTGTCATTACGACACTTCTTGCTACAGAAGCGTTGGCATTTCCAAGATTGCTGTTTCTTTTTTTTTTTTTTTTTTTTTTTTCTTTTTTTTTTTATTATTTTTTTTTACATATGTTTGGCTGCATTGGGTCTTCATTGCTGTGCCCGGGCTTTCTCTAGTTGCGGCGAGCAGGGGTTACTCTTTACTGCGGTGCACGGGCTTCTCATTGCAGTGGCCTCTCTTGTTGAGGAGCACAGGCCCTAGGCGCGCGGGCTTCAGTAGTTGCAGCACACGGCCTCAGTAGGTGTGGCTCAGTATTTGTGGTTCGCGGGCCCTAGAGCGCAGGTTCAGTAGCTGTGGCGCATGGGGTTAGTTGCTCCGCGGCATGTGTGATCTTCCAGGACCAGGGCTCAAACCCATGTCCCCTGCATTGGCAGGCGGATTCTTAACCACTGCATCACCAGGGAAGTCACGGAAGTTATTTCTTGCTTCTTACCCACATATCTTGCTACAACTCAAAACTAACTTCCTTTGCTTTTAACTAGGATCAAGTCCTCAATTTCTTACACACATAAAAACTGTCATTCAAAACTATTCAACTGCAAGGATTTCATTCCTTTGCATTTTTTTTTTTTTTTTTTTGCAGTTTCTTTTTAATAACTTACATTCCTAGGCCAGCACCCTTTGTCCATTGATGCAAGTTGGGAAACACCCATATTATTACGAACACACAAATCATCCCTAGTCAATTCTTGACTACAAAGAATTCCACAGATGGCCAGCCTCATCTGCTTATGTGGATTCTTGTCAGGTTTTATTTCAAAGATGACATTTTCTCACCCAGTCTCCAGATTCTGGGATTTATTTGGGGTCCCATGGCATCCCCTGCATTTGAGCAAAAGAAAACTGTTTGTTTTGGGTTATTACTTGTTTGCATGGAGAACAAATAAGAAAGGATAAGTAGTGATGGTAATGCTCTTTTTAAAAAGTAAATAAAACACAGGTACCGTTGGCTAAGGTGAGGAGTCACCTTTCCTCCCAGAAACAGACTCCTATCCTTTCCCTCAAGGGCATGAAATCTTCTAGAGTGGACTCTGGCTCTTCAAGGCCAAACTGGACCTTGGACCAGATGCAGGCCAACTTGAATGTGTGTCAAGTGCAGACCAGGGCCAGAGCCCCTGAGCCCCTCAGAGAGGTGGGGAGGGCTTCCTGGAGGTGCAGCCCTGGTGCGGGAAGGGAGAGGGCCTTGCTTTGGGCCTCACTGCCCACTGTCCGCGCCGTCTGTGCAGGCCGCTTCTGCGGGGGCAAACTCCCGGAGCCCATTGTCTCCACCGACAGCCGCCTCTGGGTTGAATTCCGCAGCAGCAGCAACTGGGTCGGGAAAGGCTTCTTTGCGGTCTATGAAGGTACCGAGGCAAGGGGACGGGGGAGTCAGAGGTGGGGTCCCTGGGCACCCTAGAACCACTCCCTCCTGGCACCCCAGAGGCAAGGCCAAGGGCCCGTGAAGGAGGAAGCGGAGATCCCACTGGGACTGGCCAGGGCCAGGGGCACTGGGAAGCTGGGGGTGTGGGTGGGCAGGGCTAGAAGAGGGGGTAGAGGGGCTCTCGAACATTGCAGAGCATTCTGACCGACATCCTCTTTTTCCCACCTCGTCCCCTGTCCCCAAAGCCATCTGTGGGGGAGATGTGAAAAAGGACAACGGCCACATCCAGTCGCCCAATTACCCAGACGACTACCGGCCCAGCAAAGTCTGCATCTGGCGGATCCAGGTGTCCGAGGGCTTCCATGTGGGCCTCACCTTCCAGTCCTTTGAGGTGGGTCAGAGACCCCCAGGACGGCCCACCTCCTGCGGGCTTCCGGGGCTTGGGTCTGGGCCGCCAGGGCTCCTCCTGCTGACGGAGCCCCCGACCCCCAGATTGAGCGCCATGACAGCTGCGCCTATGACTATCTGGAAGTGCGCGACGGGCACAGCGAGAGCAGCACCCTCATCGGGCGCTACTGCGGCTATGAGAAGCCAGACGACATCAAGAGCACATCCAGCCGCCTCTGGCTCAAGTTCGTCTCTGATGGGTCCATTAACAAAGCTGGCTTCGCCGTCAACTTTTTCAAAGGTGCCTCCTTCCCCGCTCCCCTACCCCGGCCCACTCCTGTGGCCAACCCACCTCCTTTGTTCCTTCTTTTTATTTTTTTTAATTTTATTTGATTGTGGTAAGAACACTTAGCGTGAGATCTACACTTGGAGCACATCTAAGTGTACACACCAGTATTGCCGACCAAGGCACAGTGCTGTGCAGATCTCCTTGCTTGACGGAAACTTTATGCCCGCTGATTTATAACTCCCCCCTCCCCCTCCCCCAGCCCTGGGCACCCATCATTCCACTCTTCAATTTTATGAATTGGGCTATATTTTAGATACCCTCATGTAAGTGGAATCATGCAGAATTTGACTTTTGGGGACTGGCTTATTTTACTTAAAATAATGTCCTGAAGGTTCATCTGTGTTATCGCATATGGCAGAGTTTCCTTCTTTTTTAGGGCTGAGTAGTATTCCACTGTGTGTCTGAACCACATTTCCTTTAGTCTCATCCGTGGGTGGACACCTTGGCTATTGTGAATGGTGCTGCCATGGCTTCATTCGTTCCTCAATTCACTCACTCAACACACTGTGAGGGATTCGTAGACCCTGGCGCCCTGCCCTTGAATTTATGGCCTAACTGGGCAGAAAAGGTCCCACTGAAAAACTGCGTACCTCACTGAGTAAATGACAAACGTAGGTAAAAGTAGCTGACACACGGTAGGTGCTCGACAGAGAATTGACATAACAATTCAGGAGTTGCCTTAAAGTCCAGAAGTTTGTACTGACGGAATGTTGGTGAGATGTGCAGGCAGGGAGTACCGTAGGAGCTCAGGGAGGAGACAAGGCAGCGTGGACTTTTTATCGGCGTGACCCTGGGCATTGAGGGTGTTCTGCCCAAACCTCATTTCCTCGTCTGTAATCTGGGCACAGTTACAGCCCCTCCATCACAGGCTTCACGTAGGGATTGAAGCAGAGGTGAAAGAGTAGTACTCAGCCGGGGGTGGCACATGAGAGGCCCCAGTGAATGGTAGTGGCCACCAGCCCAGCCAGTGTGGTCAGAAGGAAGGCTCCATGGGTCCACCTGTCCCCTCCTTCAGGGCAATGCCTGTCCCTTTGGGGTTGTCACAGACAGGATCCCCTGGGGACCGGGTGGGGTTCTGAGCAGGTCACAGCTGACTTCCTCCCCCTGGAATGGGACTGGCGGTGGTCCTAGCAGCCTGAGGGACCCTGGACTTGACTCCCAAGCAGAGGGCAGGAGGAGGGACCCAGGCCCCGGACTGGGAGTCACTGACACCCTTTCCTTACGACCGCAGAGGTGGACGAGTGCTCTCGGCCCAACCGCGGGGGCTGTGAGCAGCGGTGTCTCAACACCCTGGGCAGTTACAAGTGCAGCTGCGACCCTGGGTATGAGCTGGCCCCTGACAAGCGCCGCTGCGAGGGTAAGTGCCCCAAGGCTGCCCAGGACCCTGTTCCCTCTCCCACCCCAAACCCTCCAGCCCGGATCTCTTCTGCCCTTGGACAGACCCCTTTCCAGGAAAACTAGGATTCCCTGGCACTTTGGTCACTACTCATGGATAAGGAATACATTGTCTATTTCAATCCCCCGGAACACGCCAGGTGTGATGTACTCTGGTTTCGTTTTCGTTTCTTGTTCTTCTTTTTAAATGCTGATCATGATTGATTTCATCACCCAGCAGAAGGTCACGATCCACAGTTTGGAAACCACTGTTCTTAGACAGGCACTGAGTTCCAGCCCCTCATTATAAATGTTCCCAGGAGGTAGTGAAACGCTCTCTGGCTAACTGACTCCAGCTCAGCCTGATCTTGCGGCCGGGCTTCTCTCCACTCACCTCTGAGCAGCTCCCTCTCCCTCCGTGCCTCCCAGTCCCTGCCCCCTGGTCCTCCCTGCCTCCCTCCCAGCACCCCCTGCCCACTGGTACTGCCTTTCTGGAGCCCCTCACCCCACCCCCCACCTCTAAGCAGACGCCTGGCCTGTTCTCTCGCAGAGAAAATTGAAGTGACCACACAACTCCTCCTACTCGGAAGACACCCCCCTCCCCTGCCTCCTTCCCCATAGAGACCACACACAAGCCCCCCAGCCTGGGGGAACCCACAAACCCACTCCTCCTCCTTCATGCACCCCAGCCTGTGTCCATGCCCTTCTCTAGAGCTGGGACTCCCGGTGGGTGACGCCACCTCCCTTGTTCCCCCAGCTGCCTGTGGTGGATTCCTCACCAAGCTCAATGGCTCCATCACCAGCCCGGGCTGGCCCAAGGAGTACCCCCCTAACAAAAACTGCATCTGGCAGCTGGTGGCGCCCACCCAATACCGCATCTCCCTGCAGTTTGACTTCTTCGAGACCGAGGGCAATGATGTAAGTGCCCGCCTGGGGCTGAGGAGACACAGGGAGGTCTGAGGCGTGCGAGCTCAGCCTGGTGCCTGCTTCCTACCCTCCGAAAGAAATACTCCAGGAATGTAGAGGCGGTGTGTGTGGTGGGGGTTCAGAGGAAGCAGGGGAGGCTCAGGGAGGAGGGCCTTGAAGGCCAGGGAGCACGTGGCACGTGGGAATGAAGGACGTGGAGTCCAGAAGCCTGTGGGGAGAGGCAGGGCTGGGGGCTTATGTGGGGAGCACAAGAGGAACTGATGGGGCGGGGTGGCACTTTTTGAATTGTTAGATGTGGCAAAGCAGGTAACTAAAGGCGAAAGGACCCACAGAACAGGGAACCTCCTCAGGCGAGGGTGGTCAGGAAAGGCTTCCTGGAGGAGGTGGGCCTGGAGCTGCGCTGCCCCACAGGTGTGCAAGTACGACTTCGTGGAGGTGCGCAGCGGACTCACGGCTGACTCCAAGCTGCACGGCAAGTTCTGTGGCTCCGAGAAGCCCGAGGTCATCACCTCCCAATACAACAACATGCGTGTGGAGTTCAAGTCCGACAACACAGTCTCCAAAAAGGGCTTCAAGGCCCACTTCTTCTCAGGTAACCCCGGACTCCCCAGCTCCGAGCCCCGCATCCCTTTCTTCCTGCCGCTGCACCCCTGTACTCTGCAGCCCCTCTGGTGCCGGGCAGCAGGGTCTGTCCCCTGCTCCCCCCACTGGCCCTCCACCACCAGGACAGCCCTCCCTGCATGAACCCCGCTATTCCTGAGCCCTCAAGGCTGTATGGAAGCCGACCTGAGGCTGGGCAGGACATAGGCCTGCAGAAAGGAAGGGAGAGGGTGCTCCAGGCCTCAGGTCCAGGCCTCAGGGGCCGCAAGCCAAGACCTGAGAGAGGTCAGGCCCTGGGAACAGGGAGCTCAGTGAGGCCGGACACTGCCGCATGCAGAAGAGGAGGGTGTTTGCATTGGACTGTGGGGCAGCTTATCTGGCAGCGGCTGGATCTTTAATCAGAACCTGTACACACCAAATGGGGTCATGCCGGGGCCTTCAGAAGCGATAAGGAGCCTCCCTTCCCTCAACCTCAAAGCCTTCCCACTCCCCCGAGGCCCACGGTGGGGGACTCAGATCCAACCAGCACATGTCTGTTGACAGCTGCCCCATGTATGGCTAGGGGTCAAGTCCCTTTGAGGGCCCCATCTCCGGGCACACAGGTGGCCATGGGCTGGCTGGAGCAGTTTGTCGGGGAGCAACCCAGGGATCCTCATCCCCAGCACACCTGGTGGGCCAGGCATGGGCGGCAGGAAGCCCAGAAGCCTCCGGCCGGGTCCACGCTGCCTTCCTTCTCCCCTCCTTTGCCCAGGGTCCTGCATCCTCAAGCCCCCTATGTGGCCGCCCTGCACCCTCGCCTGCCCCACTGGATGCCATGCACTGCCCCTGTGCACTGGTTCCCTGCTTGGTACTGCCAGCCACCCCGCTCTGCTTACAGTGCCTCACAGCCCCTGCCCCACTGCTGGCTGAGACCCTTGCAATGCGACTCCCTCTCTTCCCTGGGCCCACCTGGAACCCGTGTGAGGTGCTCACCAGAGGGCTGAGGGGACGTAACATCTACTCAGGGATGGGCTCAGCCCCAGGGAAACCATTACCTGCTTACTCTTGTCTCTTTCTGCCCTTCTGTTGCTCCAGTCTTGGTGGTGGTGGGGGGGGCGGGGAGGGGGACCAGCACCACATCTGTCAGACCTAGAGCCCAGGGCTCTCCACCCACGGTTACTGCCCTGCCCTGGCCCAACAGTGCTACCCTCAGCCCACCCTCAGCTCTGCACAGATGGGCGCACACACACACGCACACACACACCTGCACATGCACACTTGCACTGCCCCTTCTTCACAAGAAACCTGCAGAGGACCCTCACCGCTGGGCATCAAGGTTCAGCCCTCAGGGTCCAGGGCATCTGACTCTGACCCCCCAGGAGGGGGGCTATTTGGACTTTTGGGACACCCAGCGAGGAGACCATAAGGCAAGAAGAAGAGAGAGCCTGAAGACCTTCAGTGTGACCCCAGCCACCTTCCGGGGCATTTGGCACTGGAGGGTGAGTGCCATCTCCTTGTCCCAGCCCGTGTCCACTCCCTGCTCCTGCCCTTTCTGCAACCTGCATCCCTAGCTCCCAGGAGAGGCTGCCCCCAACCATGGCAGAGCCCCTCTCCGGGCACTAAAGCAGCCCTTTCTCAGGGCTCACAGCTCTCAATACTGCACTCAGCACTCACTCACCCACCCACTCACTCGTTCATTGGGCAAGTATTTCTTTTACCCCTACAATGTGCCAGGCACTGTACTCGGTTTTTGGGGTGCAAATATGAGGAAGGCATGGGGGTCCATTTCAGGACAATCTTTGCTCATTCCGTGAGCTGGGACTCCTGAAACTCCCAGCATAGTCATCAGTGAGTTACTCGGTGAAACCCCAGGATGGGTTGTAGGGTGCCCATCACCCCACATTCTCACAGGGCTTGTGCAAAGGCAGCTTCCACAGGGCCCTCTGTCAGGGTCCCTCACGATGCTCTAACTGAGGAGACCTGGGGAAGGACTTGGGGACTCCACCTCTTGACCTTGGGTTGTTTGGGTCCCACGGGGTCTGGCTCATGTGAGAGTGAATTGGAGAAGCAGGGCCATCTGGGAGCCAGTGCTCCAGCCCTCGGGCCCCTCTCCCAGGGGAGACCCGGAACAGGGCCGCTGTTGTCACAGACTCCGCCTGGCCGTGTGAATGTCAGCAGGCATCTTTCTACCTCGGGGCTCATCTCTGGAATTCTGTGTGTCCACTCCCCTTACCTGAATGCCTGCCTCCGTTCCAGGCACACAGTACCCAAAATGACCGTGGAGAGACTGGAGAATATGTGTGTGTGATGTACCCGTGCCTGTGACCACGTGTCCCTCTGTGTCAGTTTCTGTGTTCATGGGAGAGTGCATGTGCAGATCCACCCGAATGGGAGCAGCTGCGCCTGTGAGCCCTCCTGAGTCCGCAGTGGCCTGCTGATGAGCCCGTGGTCTCTGCATCCACGTGTGTCTCTATTTGTACCTGTGCTTGTGTGTGCCTATGCACACTTCCTCACGCACAGGGAGTGAGCCAGCGGCGTCTATCCCTGTGTGCACGTGTACACAGGTGGCCGATGGCTGACGTGTGTGAGTGTGGTGTCTGTGTGTGAGGGGCTGACGTGTATCCTGTGCATGTGTGTGTGTGTCAACCTGCGGGTCAGTGTCTGTGCTGCCGTGTCAGGACGACGGTACAGGGTGAGGGATAATATGTCTGTTGGTGTGTTGGCGTGAGTGTGTGTCTGTGTCTGTAACACACTCTGTAGTTGCAGCACCAGAAGGAGAGAGCCGAGCTCTGGATGAGGCCCCCTTCCCATGGACTGCTCCCCTCTGCTAGAGACTCTGCGTCTCCTTCCCCAGCGTGCGGGCCTCATTCCCACCCCCAAGGCCTTCTCCCTGCCGCAGGCTTCCTCCCGTCTGTCCCCTGTCGCTGTGCCTCCTCCTACCCGCTGCCCCTCCGTGGCCTGGCTGCTCCGGACATGGCCGTCCTGCATGTGTGTCCGCCTGCCCCCCGACCCCGCGCTGCCCGTGGACCCCTCTCGGAGCCGGGCCTGGTTTTCACTGCTCTCCCTCCCTGGCCCCCGCCCTCCACCCGCACCCCTTGGTCCCTTTTCTCCTTCTCTCTCTCGTTTCAGAAAAGAGGCCAGCTCTGCAGCCCCCCCGGGGACGGCCCCACCAGCTCAAATTCCGAGTGCAGAAAAGAAACCGGACCCCCCAGTGAGGCCCGCCTGGCCTCCCGGACCCTTTGTTACTCAGGAACCTCACCTTGGACGGAATGGGCTGGGGGCTCTGCTGCCGCCCACCCCGACCTCCGCTCTGCCATGCCGGCCCGGCTCCCTCCGGCCGGACAGAACTGGTGCTCTCCTGGCCCCCGCCCCCGCTCACGTGGACAGGGGACCCTCCCTGCCTCCCGCCCCTCCCATTTTGATGGTGTCTGTGACATTTCCTGTTGTGAAGTAAAAGAGGGACCCCTGCGTCCTGCTCCTTTCTCTTGCAGTCTGCTTGTCCGTGTGTCTATTTTTCCACTTGTCCGTCTGTCCAGTAAGCAGGTAATGGTAGAGGGTTCCCATGCTGGTCAGCTCCAGACCCCAGCCTCCCTCCGTCCACTTCTCCTTTCTCTCCGCACAGCTGGGCCCCCCTCAGCCGCCTCCGCTTGATGCAGTGCCCTGGACCCCCACCATCGCCTTGACCTCCGCTCCCCACCCCGCCTGTGGGGGGGCGGGGGGAGGGCGAGGTGGATGCCCAGCCAGTCCTCCCACTTCCCCTGGGGTGACACAGCCCTCAGCCCTGCACAGACCAGTCTGCCCTTGCTTGTTCCCCCTGCAGACAAGGACGAGTGCTCCAAGGATAACGGCGGCTGCCAGCAAGACTGCGCCAACACCTTCGGCAGCTACGAGTGTCAGTGTCGCAGCGGCTTCGTCCTCCACGACAACAAGCACGACTGCAAGGAAGGTAAGCGCTGCCGGAGCCCCCGGGCACCCTCCCCTGCCCACGGCCTGGGGCCTGAAGGACCGAGGCTGGGGAGCGGGCTCAGAGGTGCCATCTCCTTCGGCCTCTCTGTGGACTCAAGAAGCTGAGTGACCTCTGAGGTCACCTTGTTTTGCCTCCCGCCTAGTACACGGACCCCCCCCCCCCCCCGGGGAGCGGGCTCAGAGGTGCCATCTCCTTCGGCCTCTCTGTGGACTCAAGAAGCTGAGTGACCTCTGAGGTCCCCTTGTTTTGCCCCCCGCCTAGTACACGGACCCCCCCCCCGCCCCATCCCTCCTCACCCCCAGCAATATCCAAGCCACACACACTTCTGGAGAGGTGGGGCTGCCCCCAGGCCCCATTGTTAGGCTGTTCTGGTAATGAGTGCTCCTTAAAATCCATGTCCAAGTCTTTCTCTTTGTCCGACCTCCTGCTGTCAGGGACGCAAGCTGGGACAGTCGTGAAGAGCACAGACTCTGGTGCCAGGCTGCCTGGCACAGCCCTGCCACTTAGCCAGCCACGTGCCCTTGGGCAGCTGACTTCCTTTCTCCGCACCCGGGTTTGCTCACGAGTGACTCCTGGATGGCACCAGCACCCTCCTCCTAGGGGCGGGGCGCTGTGATGTGCTCCGAGCAGTGCCTGGCTCATAGCAAGCAGTCACGTATGTCACTGTTATCGGTCACATCTCTGACCCCTGGGGACACCTGGAACAGGGCTGCTGCCTCCCTGACATCGAAACCCCGCAGATCCTTGGAAACAGCTCTCAGGTCATTGCCCATATCACGTGATGCCTCTGGATGCAATACAAGCCTGGCCTGCTCCCAGTTGCTGATTCCACTGTGGCCCGTGCCTGCTGGGGATGTACCATCCCAGCAGCACAATGTAGGCTCGCCTCTGACACTGAGAGTCTGTGTGCCGTTGGGTGAGTCATTTCGGCCCTCTGAGCTTCACTTGCCTCACCTGTGAGATGGTCCTAAGCTTTAGAGCCCTTGCTTTGAGCACTTAGCACAGTGCCTGGCAAATGCCTCTTCTCACCGTTACTAGGCGGACAACCAAAGTACCCGCAAATAAACTGCCGACTAGGATCAACAGAGGTGAAGCACCCAACAGACATCCCAGGGCTTCCATCCCCATCGCTTCAGGCTCTCCAAATATAGAGTACCTGACTCACGGAGCCCCCATATCTTTTAGCTAGGGGAGACATTCTTCTGGTGGTGTCTAAACTGCATGCCATCTCCGTACTCTCTATGAAAAACAGGGTTTTGCTAAAGAACCCTCAGCGTTGACATCAACGGGATAGCAGGAGCAGGTGTAAACTTCCTGGGGAGATGCCCTGTGTGTAGCTCCGATTCACTTTAGAAGAACTCATCGTTCCTTACTCAAGTGTTAGGCTAGTAACAAATCAGTATTTCCTGACCCCCTGCGGAGGGTGTAGCTCTGTGCAAAGTTCTGTAGGGGGTTCAAGAGGGGATCCCTCTGCTCCCGAGGAGACTGCAGTGTAGCTGGGGAGAGAAGTGGGCATGGAAGGAGAAATCAGAGGGTGGGGAAAACTGGTGTAAAAATGGGGTGGGGGGCAGTGAGTGTGGACATGGGAAGCTGAAGATGGGTAATGGAAGCAGCTCATAGCTCAAACGTGGAGGCCAGGGGCTCCACCTGCCTCCACCCGGGCCGCTGGGCGGCCTGCGAGGGCACTGCCCCTCTGGACCCTGGCGGCTGTGTATTCATCCTGTGAGCCTCTGACTATAGGCACAGCTGTTCGGCCTGCACCCCACCCACCCCTTTCTCCTCCCCAGTCCAGCAGTGCACTGGCTTTTCCTCAGAGGGACCTGTCAGGTTGGATGATAACGCATAAGGAGCCTCAGCCTTGGAGTTTGTGAGGCCATGCTGTTCCGAGGCAGAAGGCAGACTGCAGTGGATCAAGGAGCCATGAGTAGTGAGAACGTGGTGTAGCAAGTTTTCTTGAAGACAAGGAGGCAGGATGGGTGGTAGCAGGAGGAAAGCGTTGTTTCAGGATGGGCAAAGCGCAGGAAGGTTCGTGGCCTGGCCGAGCTGGCAGAGGGAGTGAGCGCGGGTAATGTGTGACAGGAGGGTCCCCAGATGGTGGGCAGCAATGAGCTCCAGCTCAAGGAAGGAAAATCCGTTCCTGCCCAGGAGGAGTGGCACCTTCTCTAAGACAAGGCAGGAGGGAAGGTGAGCGGGGAAGGTGAGTTTGCAGGTAGGGGTTGGGAAGCTGAAGTTCTTCGTATCTGAGGGCTCTGCTTTTCTCCGGGAGGCAGGAGGTGAGGTGGCCTGCCGGGAGCGGGGCTGGGAGTTGAGGAGAGGGCCGAAGGTTCGGAGCCGTAGCTGAGGAGGTGAGACATGGAGCTGGTGAAGGACGAATCCAGAGAATATCAAGGGGTGGGGGCCCAGCCACGCTTGGAGACCACGAATGGGGTTTTCCAAGATGGTGCCGCTCAAGCACGGCCCTTGATGAGCAGTTGGGGTGATGGGCCACATGGTCCAGCTGATAGAGAAGCAAGTTAAGTCAACCCAGGAGGAGGTATTGGGAGGAAGTGGAAGGATCAAGGCCATGGAGGCCTCTCTAAAGCTGGAGAGCTGTTAGGGAAAGGGAGGGCCTGAGCGCCCTGGAAGAATGGGAGGTGGCCACTGCGAGGGTGATGTGTTTGTAGCATCGAGAATTGGAGGGTAATGGCGAAGCCTTGGGGGTGAGAGGTGAGAACCCATAGAGCTGAGAAGGTCAGGGGCATGAGGCGTGTGGGTGGACCATCCACGTGTTTGTTGACATCACCTAGGGTGGTGGCAGGAGTGGGGTGGAGAGAACTGAGTCAGGTGCCAAAGTCTTCTGTGGATGTGGAAGCGTGGCAGGAGATCAGAGGATGCCAGCTTCGTGGAGAACAGAGGTGGTAATGGCCAAATGGCCTCAAAGGTCCAGGAGTGTACACAGGGCGCCTGGGAGGGCTGCTTCCATGGATGGTGACAGGTGAGGTCCAGCTTGGAACCAAGCAGCTAGATTTCCCCGGGCTGGGTGACAATGGAAAAGAAGTAACGTGAGCTTTCATTCCATTTCTAAGTGGGGGACAAGACAAGCAAGAAAGGAGGAGGAGGGGAGGGAGGGGCTTCTTCCTTCCTTTCTTCATAGGGGCCATTGGAGCACTGGGGTTCCTGCTGATCCCCT
>NW_006776652.1:1506790-1510710 GCF_000442215.2 Lipotes vexillifer
GGGGCCTTTGGAGCACTGGGATTCCTACTGATCCCCTTCCCCTCACTCACCTCTGCACAGCCGGCTGTGACCACAAGGTGACATCCACCAGCGGCACCATCACCAGCCCCAACTGGCCTGACAAATACCCCAGCAAGAAGGAGTGTACCTGGGCCATCTCTAGCACCCCCGGGCACCGGGTCAAGCTGGTAAGGTGCCCACTCCCCACCCTGCTCCTCTGTGCCATCTGCGCATCACCTATTTCCTGTCAGCTCCAAAGCCCCATGTCACTCAGAGCTCTGCTCAGGGCCATGCAGGCTGCAGGCTGGTAGCCTGGCTGAGCCCACAGGGCTGCCATCCCTGTGAGAAGCCCAAGTCTGGTATGGACAGAGGCCCTTTCCCAGCATGCAGTGGGTTTGTACCTGCCATCACCTCATTCCTAGGTCCTCCCCGTCTCCCATCCACCAGCAGTGGCCACTGCCCTGATGTCCGTGAACTGCGGTTCGGGGCCCTTGGTTTGGTGCCACCTGTTGTCCATGCCTCCTGCCCCTGGCCACATAATTCCTAATTCGCTGTCCTCCCTCATGCCCTCCAGACCTTCATGGAGATAGACATCGAGTCCCAGCCTGAGTGTGCCTATGACCACCTGGAGGTGTACAACGGGCGTGACGCCAAGGCCCCCGTCCTGGGCCGCTTCTGCGGGAGCAAGAAGCCCGATCCCGTCCTGGCCACGGGCAGCCGCATGTTCCTGCGTTTCTACTCTGACAACTCCGTGCAGAGGAAGGGCTTCCAGGCGTCCCACTCCACAGGTGAGCCCACCGCAGGCCAGCATGGGGGCAGCCGGTGCCCTGTGTGGTCGTTTGTCCTGGAGGCATCTGCTGATCCTGGTCTCAAAGGCAGGCCCTGGGCTCCAGTTGGAGGTTTACAAAGAGCTCCTGAAGACACAGACAGGCCCAGCCCCTGGCCGGGTGGAGAGGCAGCATATGTCCTGAAGGCCAGACCAGAGGGGCAGAGAGTCAGCCTCCTGGGCCAGGGAGGGGAGGTCCTGATTAGGGGTGCGAAGGTCAGAAAACAGGGCAGTGACAACAGTGGGTAGAGAACCAGAGTTGGGATGGGAATCCCCTGGAGTCCCCAGAGGTAGGACACTTGACTGTGCGGTAGGCCACCCACATTCCACCCCCCCAGATTCACGCGTTCATTCATTCCACAGACATTTGTTAACACGTGGCAGGTGCGCGGCAGCATCCTAAGTGCGGGTCACAAAATGACCGAAGCAGGGCTTCCCTGGTGGCGCAGTGGTTGAGAGTCCGCCTGCCGATATAGGGGACGCGGGTTCATGCCCCAGTCCGGGAAGATCCCACATGCCGCGGAGCAGCTGGGCCCGTGAGCCATGGCCACTGAGCCTGCGCGTCCGGAGCCTGTGCTCCGCAACGGGAGAGGCCACAACAGTGAGAGGCCCGCGTACCGCAAAAAAAAAAAAAAAAATGAACGAAGCAGACAAACCTTTGAGTCCTTGAGGGGTTTACTCTGCATTTACTTGTTCATTTATTCAACAACCTTCTACTGAGCCCTGGCCCCCTGCAGGAGACTCAGGGGCACGGAGAGATGAATCAGGCGTAAGCCCTTCACCCTGCCCACACGGGAACCCACAGCCCAGGGGAGAGACAGGACACGAACAGATAATTACAGCAGGAGGCAAAACACGCTAAGGGCCTCGCTCTGGGTGTGAGGTGATGGGTCATTGCAGGCAGGAGAGGAGCCCAAGCACAGCCACAGACCCCGACGAGAGACAGGACACGAACAGATAATTACAGCAGGAGGCAAAACACGCTAAGGGCCTTGCTCTGGGTGTGAGGTGATGGGTCATTGCAGGCAGGGGAGGAGCCCAAGCACAGCCACAACCCCAGACAGCTCTGGGTGTACACAGGTGACTGCAGGTCATTTAGTTTGGCTGGAGCAATGGGCATGTGAGGACAGCAGTGACCTGGGAATGGTGTGGCTACAGAGAAAGGCTGGAGCCCAGTCCTGTGAGGCCTGGGACATCAGGCCAACGGTGACCGCTGGGGGCTTGGCAGGCTTCTTGTGGGTCTTAAGCTACCTGTTGGGGAGGCCCCAGAACTGATGGGTCCACAGTCATGCTCCTCCCTTTTAACTCAGCCCCTGACCCAGGCCTCGCCCATCCACTCCCCACCCGTGAGCCCAGGTGTCCTGGAGGCCAGAGGGCGTAGGAAGGGGTGGACGGGATGACCCTGCCCGGCCTGCTCTCGTTTGCCCTTCCCAGCACAGGGTCACACAGTGGAGGCCCGGAACTCCATCTGGCCCTCAGACCTGCTCTGTTTGGCCCACACTTTTTTTTTTTAAAAAACACGAGCCAACGTTTAAAAATTGGGAGTTTTCGCATAAAATCCACGAGTGCGTCTTCTCGCTTAAGAATGGGGGCTCAGGCGACACAGGGCCCACATTCTTCCGTGATAGCCATCAGCTGGAGCAAATTAGCAGCAACCTCTTTCAACAAGCGCGCTCTCCCTGGGGCCTCCGCTCAGAGCGGCCTTCCACCCACCACGTCCCCGGGCCTCCGCGGGCATCTCTCCAGAGGGAAAGCCGCAGAGCACTTGTTCCAGGCCAAGGCCTGGGCCGGGTCCAAACCCACCTATCACTAGCCATGTGGCCTCGTCCCAGGGCCTACATCCGGCCAGGAGGCCTGAATATGGGGAGGGACAGTGCCTGGGCCACAGCCGTGCTCAGGGGGTGGTGGCTGATCTTCTGCCCCCCTCCCCCCTCAGAGTGTGGAGGCCAGGTGCAGGCAGAGGTGAAGACCAAGGACCTTTACTCCCACGCCCAGTTTGGCGACAACAACTACCCCGGGGGCGTGGACTGCGAGTGGGTCATCGTGGCCGAGGAAGGCTATGGCGTGGAGCTGGTATTCCAGACCTTCGAGGTGGAGGAGGAGGCCGACTGCGGCTACGATTACATGGAGCTCTTCGACGGCTACGACAGCACGGCCCCCAGACTGGGGCGCTACTGTGGCTCCGGGGTGAGACCCTCCACCCCTCACCCCAGTGCAGGGACCCAGCACCTCTGCAGTCCTGGGGTCCCGGCGTGGGGGACAGCACCTGCCTGGCACGTTGTAGGAGCCAGAGACCTACAAAGTGGGTGGTCACTCGCAGAGGCCCACCCCACCCTGAGCCATCCCCACCCAGGAAACCAGGTCCTTTCTGGTCAACACAGAGGTTCCTGCAGCCTCTGGGATAGGCCCTGCCCTGACCCAAGCCTGCTCAGCACCAGTTTGGTTGGGTCTCCAAGGTAGTTTGCATCTGGAGAGGAGGATGGAGTTCCCTCTGCCCTCTGATTCCCTCGTCCCAGTCCAAAGGCAGCTGACCAGGGCCCGGAATGAGGGCAGAGGTTGGGGCAGGAGCCAGAGACCAGGACTGAACTGAGTCGTGCTAGGCAGTTGTTCTGGCAGAGCCATAACAATACCCTCATCTCTTCCACTGCCAGTTTCTCTTCTTGGTGAAAGGCCAGCTGGTCCCAAAGCATATTGATGCCGCTGTCCAAGCAGATACTGAATATTACTTCTTGGTCCATAAAATGGCACTTTCAGAGGCAGTGGGCAAAAGTTTGCTTGATGGGGTTTTAACTTAGGCCACAGGAAAACCACAGAGGTGGGTTTATTTTCCTCCAGGCAGAGCTTGTGAGTTCTTTTGTTTTTTTCTTTTTCTTTTCTTTTTAATCCTCTCCTCATTCAGTGAATGCCATCTTTCCCTCACCATCCCCCCCCACACACACACTTTTGCACATGTACTCACACTCATATGCGCACTCAGACATGCCCTCCTTCCCATCACTTCCCTGGTCCCCTGCCTCTCTCATTGCCGTGCTCCAGGGCTGCCTGGGTGCCCCAGGAAGGGTTAAACTTCCCAGGAGCAGCAGTAGCTGCTGAA
>NW_006776652.1:1510904-1524096 GCF_000442215.2 Lipotes vexillifer
CCCAGCATTGGCCGGTGGAATATCCCCTTAGGAGCAGAGCTTCAGCCTTTGTCAACTGGCAAGGGCCGGGCAGGGCTGGGACAGGGTGGAGAGCTGGGGAAGCGGAGCACACAGCCCCCTTTCCTGCCTGGCTCAGCTGTTCCAGGATCCCCAGGCTACCAAGCTAGTGCCCCCTCCCCACTTGACTCTTTGTGATTCCCTTGATCTGACACCTTTGGGTGAGTCACACACCAAATTGGGTGTCCCCAGGTGGCTTCTTCCAAAGACTTCCATCAGGCTGGAGCAAACGGGAGGGGACCAGGGGAAGGAACCCAGTTCCGTCAGGGCTTCCTGGCATGGTTGCTGGAAACGTCCCCAAGGTTTTCGGAAATGGTCCTTTCCACGCCTTGAGGGCCAGGGCCTTTGTGCTGATGCTCTGTGGGCGGCTGTCATGCTGAGGGCTTGCACACAGAGGTGAGGAGGGGCTTGCAGGAGCCTAGGAAGGAGCGTCACCCGGAGCTGACCATGGCCAGCATCGGGGGAGGGCAGGAGCGCAGTGGCCGAGTCCGGGTCTGCGGGACCCAGCTGTTCTGTCTTCTCCAAGAGACAGCTGGGACAGCAACAAGGCAGCCAGTCAGACAAGCTGCTCCCTTTCCCAGCTATCCTCTTTTTGTTCCTGCCACCAGCCCTTCTAGGCTTGGAGAGCAGAGAGCTTTTGCTCCTATTTGCTTCTGAGGGAAGCCAGGCCCAGCGAGGAGCAGTGCCTTGCCTAAGACTTCACAGCTAACTAGTTAGTAGCAGCGCTGGGTGTGGAATGAAAGTGTAACTCTGCACTTAAAGACAAGCTCCTCTACCTCCTGCCATCTCTCCTCCTCCAGGCACCCCATTAAACCCCTGCTCCCAAGAATCCTCCTCCTGCTTCAAGGCGCTGGGGGAAAATCTGGCGGAAGTCGGGAGCTGCCCGCCTTCCTTATAGCTGGGGAACTCGGGGAGGGAAACAGCAGCCCTGCCCCTGGTCCTCAGTCTCATGCCCACCCCTTTCCTCTGTCAGCCTCCTGAGGAGGTGTACTCAGCGGGAGATTCTGTCCTGGTGAAATTCCACTCGGATGACACCATTACCAAAAAAGGCTTCCACCTGCGATACACCAGCACGAAGTTCCAGGACACGCTGCACAGCAGGAAGTGACCACTGCCCTCACACGGCGGGGACGGGGGGCCCGCTGCCCTCAGTCAACTGAGCCGGACAGCGGGGGCTGGGCAGAAGGCGGGACCCCGTCCCCATCCCCCAGGTGCCAGGACCTGCGGGCCAATGGTCCAGGTGAGGCAGGGCACTGGACTCCTACATGAGCCACCGCCCCACGATCCCTTCCTCCCTTGCCCCCGCCAGGAGTGAAGGGCCAGGGCCAGGGAGCCAGAGCTTTCCCTGAGACACTTGAAGTGGCCATTCCTCTCTGGGGGCCCAGCCAGGTGGGAGAGGGTCTGTCACCGGGACCCGCCCACCTTCCCTGCCCGTCTCTACACGCTGTATTGTGTATGGCCGGTGGCATATCTTCATTGTAATGTACATTTCCCACCCCTTCTCCAACCCCGATTTGGTTTTATTTTAAGCCTCCACTTCCCCCTGTTCCCTGGGGCGTGAGTTTCCTTACATGTCCCACGGGAGCCAGGGTGGGAGGATGAAGGGGAGGGAGTGGGGCAGCAAGACAGGGCTTCTCTCAGGCCCAGTGGCTGGTCGGCCACACCAGGGCACCCCAGCCAATAAACCGAAAGTGTTACAGCCAGTATCCTGTGCCAGATGCTGTCTGGGGTATGGGGGCAGCGGGCGTGGGGTGGCTCGTCTCATTCCAGATGCGCAGGCTTGCTGTGTCTGGGGCCGGCCCACAGCCAGGACACCTGGCCTCACTGGTTGCCCGCCCTTCCGTCAATTCCAGGGCCCCAGAGGGTGGGATTTCACGGTCAGGCACACACAGATACGCCTTGCACACTTCAGCCTGCAGGCGCCCCATGTACACACACTGCTCGCAGCTCTCCGACACGGCTGAAGGGGTGGGACATTCTGTAAACAGGCTGTTCGGTGGGGAGGGAGGAGATATGTAAAAGGGGATGGCGTGTGTCTGTCCATTCAGTGTCCATCCAGGTCTTCTGTCTCTGGGTCTGGGTGTCGGGCTAGGGGAGCCCACCAGGACCCAGAACACCAGCACAAGCCAAAACAGATCCACCAGCTGGCCCCCATTGCCTGCCCTCCTGAAGGTCGGACCCCGAGTGCTGGCCCCTCAGATCCTTCTCTCAGTGAGACAAGAGCCAGACGCTCGGCAGCCACTGAGCAAACACTGCCGCTCTGGCCCCCTCTCCCAAGGCGACCCGTGGCTGTGTCTTGTCTGGCTTCTTCCTCCCTGCCATTGCCTTCTCCCTGTCCAGGCAATAGTGAGGCACAGACCTGTCTCCCCGAGGCCAGGTGGAGAGACTACATCCCCGCTCCTTCCCTTCAAAGGAGCCTCTCTCTACCCTTTCTCTCCGTGGATCTCACAGGGAAAGAAAGCCCAGAGAGGACCCAGGTTCTCTGCCTGGACTGGCCACTCCCAGATTCCAGAGCGAGCAGGCAGCCTGCTTCAAGCCCTGGGGCTCCCCGAGAGCCTTCGGGGGACCGTAGGTCTTTTAGTGGCCCCAAACTCCTTCCCATTGCAGAGGCAGATGTTGTGCCAGCTGCTGTCTGGACTATGTGGGGGGACCTACCCCCAGGGAGCAATGCGGCACGGTGCATCCCATATTGGTCCTTTAGGCAGAAAGCAGCAGTGGAAACCAGACACATGGCTAGTATCTGATGTGCATGCAGGACCAGCTCCCATGGTCAGGCTGCAGCCTTCTCTTCTAGTCCTGAGCGCAGGTGAGGGAGTGGGTGCTGGCTGGAGGGCCAGCGAGGTCACAGGCTGTGATGTCACGGCCACCCCTCCACCTCCTCTGACCAAAGTGCTCAGGACAGCTCAGAGGGCCGTGAACAGAATAGAAAAACCCCCCAAACCATTGGAGCCGCCCAGGCATCTCATCTGGACACTTTGCCAACAAACTTGGCCTCAGCTCCATGGCAGAATTTGTAGTCAGTGGTCACAGCTCTCCTCACCAGCCCTGCAGGTTCCTCTGAAGCTCAGAGGACCACACTGCCAGTTTACAAGCCACATGTGCCAAGAGAGTCAGGATCACAGCCCCGTCCAGACTGCGGGACTGTGGCCCAAGAGAGTACCCAGTCCTCCCCCACCCAGGTCAGGGCCCCTGTGAACAGCAACAGCACAGCCGGAGGCAGCTCGGGACCGACCCATGCAGCCACCCTGGGCACCCGTCCCAAGACTCCATCACCACCGTAGACTTGGGCCCCTCTAACGACTCAGGGGCCCATGCTGGTGGGCCCCACCAGTCTTCCCTGGGCCCATCTTCCCAGAGGCTGCCTCTGGGCGCTGCAGGCTGATCAGGAGCTGGCTGCAGGCCATTGATACACATCCCAGAAGTTAATGAATGTGTTCTCCAGACCCGGCCTACCCTCACCTTCTGCCTACTTCAGGCTTCTAGACTAGATGAACTCCAGCGCAGCTGCCCAGCCGCTCAGGTGATTCCACGTCAGAGGATGGAACCCTTCCTCATCCAACTGTCTCCAGGTCCCTGAGGTTTCCTGGGTCCTGAGTGTGTGGCCAGCAGCAGAAAAGCTAGGATGGACCTGCCCCAGACTGCGGGCTGGTAACCAGGTTAAGAAAACCACGTACCCTGGAGCTCCGGCCTCCTCCCTCTGGGCGCACCTCTCTAGCCCTCGGAGGACAGGACGCCAGCCCTGGCCTGGCGGTCAGGAGATCTGGCTCTGCCTTGCTTCGCCCTGTGACACTGACCAACTGTCTCCTCCCTGGGCCTCTGCTCCCCAGCCTATCACCTTTCCCCAGCAACCCTTCCTGTCGGGGTCTAGTCTCCAAGAGCCAGAGGGCAGGGCCACGCTCCTGAGGCAGCTGGGGGCTTCCAGGGCCAACTGTTGGCTCAACTGTAAAAGAAAGAAAGTTGGATGCCCTGCACTGCCCCCTCACTCCTTTTTATCCCTCCTCCTCCCCCTTACCCCACATTCTTCTCAGTAGGTCGTGAGAAGGTTATAAGCTTGAATGCAACACAGCCAGTTTGGGGCTTCCCTGGTGGTCTGGTGGTTAAGATTCCACGCTTCCACTGCAGGGGGCATGGGTTCAATCCCTGGTAGGGGAACTAAGATCCCACATGCTGTGCGGCACGGCCAAAAAAATTTTTAATAAATAAAAACGTAGCCGGTTTTGAATACAAGCTTTCCCATTTGGTGGCTCCATGCCCCTTGGTAAGACATTTAACTGCTCTGAACCTTGGTTTCTTCATCTAGATACAGAGGATGATAGCACAGTGTTTCAAGAAAGGAAGAGATAGACTTTGGAGGGAGCCTGTCACAGCGCCTGGAAAATAGGCTCTCTGTAAATGGGCCTTTTTTTCCTGTCATCTGCCAAACAATTCTCCAGTTCCTGGATGAAGCTCTTCCTATGCTAAAAGGAAACTTCTGGGTTCACCAGTTTCCAGTCGTGCGTTAGGAGTTTAGCACAGAACTACATGTGCCAGAGAGGGCAATGCTTAACCCACAGCAAGGCGGGGCTTGCGGGGCAGCGGGGGACATATTTCTGGCTAGCTGGTAGCCTTTCTGGGCACCTCCCAAGTCACACCCTGTGCTTGACTGTCCCTACACACAAAGCTGATTCTAGAATATGTGAAAAGATCTGCTGCCCCAGTTTGCAAAAATAGTAGTGCCTGACTTGGGGAGAGGAGTAAGGAGGGGAGAAGGAGGCCAGATGTTTCCCCCTGAGAGTCAGAAGGCCCCGCCCCCTCACTGACCAGCCTGCTTCTCCTGCTGCAGCCCCCTCCCAGCCTCCCAGCCCTCCCCTCTCCCATCCCAGGAACATCTGGTTCCAATCTCTTCCAGATGCTGTGGCCAAGCTGTTTTATGGCCAATCACCTCAGCTCAGCTTCCTGAAGGCCTCCCTCCATTTTGGGGAATGGTCCCTCCTCGTCCCTTTCCTTGGGACCTTGGCCACCTCTTTTCCTAACATGGAGAAGAGACACATATCGAAGCCAAATGAAACTGTGAGGGTCCTCAGAACTGCCACCTCCCTTCCCACTTCCTTGGGGGGGAGGGCTGTCATCCAGCCAGGATTAAAAGAAAGATGCTGTCCCAGAAGGAAAGGAATGGATAGGGAAGTATGGGTGTGTGTGTGTGTGTGTGTGTGTGTGTGTGTGTGTGTGAGGTATGAGTGTATGAGGATGTGCCTATATATTGGGTGTGTCTGCGTTTGTGTCTGCACAGCAAAATACCCCACTGTAACCTGGAAGTGCCCCTTGGTAGCCACCACCTCATTTTCCCTCCCTGCCTGCACTAGCTAACTCGGGGCCCCTCTGCTGGACAGTGGCAGCTGCAGCCCAAGGTTGTCCTTTACCTTGCAGCTCTCTGTGGCCGCCAAAGCTGTCTTCCATATCCAGCCCAGGGAGGCGGTGTGTGTGTGTGTGTGTGTGTGTGTGTGTGTGTGTGTGTGTGTGTTTGCACACATAGACCTCTCTCCCTCTGCCAGGTCAGATTAGAGGGACACAGGCCAGAAGGGACCCCAGGGCAGACTCTGGCAGATGCCCTGACCCAGCTCTATCTGACAGGTGCCTGGAGCTGCCCAGGGCTGGCCGAGTGCCGGAGAGCGGCCATCTGGAGAGAGGAAGGAGGGGCAGGCTCTCTGGAGGAAACCTGTATGCAGCCCCCCCACCACCCCTACCTCAACTGGCTCCTTCGTCCCCCACTAAGAGGACCCTGGGAGCCAATCTCTCCTCCTAAGAAACCCAGAAGGGTTTTGCAAAAGGAAGATTGAAGCCTGTGCCTCTGGGGGACTCTGAAACCCCCTCAGCTGGTGCTGGGGGGTGGTCCTGCCCAGAGGCGGAAGGATGGACCCTGGAGGTCACCCCCCATCCTTAGAATCCTGGACTCCAAATATTCCCTACTACTCCTTCAAAATAAGCTTCCTTGGCATTTTTGGCTCCACAGCCCCCCCTGGTGTTATTCGGGAACTAGGCATGGCCATGGTCAGCCAGAAGCTCTGTGGAGACCCTTGGGTGGGCCACTGTGTCTGAGACCTGCCCCGCCCATGTCTTACTGTCCCAGGTGGTCCCTGGCATACACTGGGGAGACAAGGCAGTGAAATGGAAGGTTTCTAGCTTCTGAATCAAATCCTGGTTATTGTTCCCTACTGGCTGTAAGACACGGGCAAGCCTTTTAACCTCTTTGTGCCTCAGTTTCTTCACCTGTTAAATGGGAATCATACGGCGCAGGGACGTCGTGAAGACTAAAGGAGCTGATGTGCGTGAAAGCACCTGGCCGGATGCCTGGCACGTAGTAGGCCCTCAGGAAGTGGCATTTGACCTTCAGCTTTCCTTCCTAGTGCAAGGAGGCTGTGCCCCAAGCTTTGGATGACACATGTTCATTTGGGCCTGAGCCAGGCAGTGTCGGGGAGGTGACTCTGTTTTTTCTGGAGCTTTTCCATTCCAGCAGAGGATCATTTTAATAAGTCCATAATAATAGACGCAGAGGTGACTCAGATCTGCAAACGAGGAGCCCTGCTGGGGAGCCGACACTCGGGCTCTGGGGGAGGGAAGTTCAGTGGCATCTGAGTCTGATGCAGTGGCAGGCTGCTGCAGTGGGAAGGGCTCCAAACAGGGGGCCTGTGGACCTCGGTTAGGCCTCCAGATTTCTACAGGTTGTCCCCTAGGAGGCCTCAGTTTCCCCATCTGCAGAGTGCATGGTAGTGCCAAACTGACCTCCAAAGTCCTTTCCAAGCTGGAGACGTGGCTCTGCTTTCGGAGCCCTGCCTCTCACAGTGAGATGCGGAACAACCTTGATGGTTCCAGGTGGCCTGTCCTGGGGGGCATCCTCATTTGAGCTCTTCTGTGACTGTACAGCTGGCCCGCCCCACCCCTCGCAGAGCCCAAGGAGAGGCGGGGCTCTCAGGCCATGGTGGTTTATTGATGCACGTCGCAAGCACAGCACACAGGCGGGTGTGCCCCCAGCCCAGGGCAAACACGAGGCCAGGGGAGGGCAGCGGGCCTTTTCCGCTGCCCTCAGCATAGGGGAAAGGGCCCGGGGCCCACGTCCTCTCCTCCATGCATTTCCCACGGCCCCCAGCCCTGATCCATGCCGCGGAGACAGCTGACCACACCACTCCCTGTGGCTACAGAAGAGGCAACCAGCTGTCCTATCTGCCCACTCACTGAGATATGGCCTTGTTGGCCTGCTGCCCACTTCTGTCCTTCACCGCAGAAATCAGGCTGTCACCTTGGGGGCTGCTTCCCACCACCTGACATCACCTCTGGCATCCCCCAAACAGCTGCCTGCCTTGGTTGACACCTCTCCCCGTCACCTCACGCAGTCTGCTTGTCCCCAGGGTCCACTCTCACCACTCCCATGACCCGTACAAAAGTAGGAAAGAGGTGAAAACGTTGAGTGGCCCAAGAAAGACCTCACCAAGAACTCCCCAGGGAAGGGCCTCTCCGCCAATAGGCTAGCTTCGCGGTGGGTACCCGACAGGGCCAGTGGGCAGGGGCGCGGGCGGGGGGTCCTTTGGATCTATACACAGTAGTGAGTTTGCTGAGCATCTTTAGAACAGTTGTTTGGAATTCTTTGTCAGGCAGTTTTTGGCTCTCTATTTTGGGGCCCCAGAGCGAGCGAGCAAGCGCGCAGCCAGGCGGGGTGCCAGGGCTCTGGGGGAACGCCCTCACTTCCAGTTCCACGCCGGGTCCCCCCGGTGTGAGGCCGCCCACTCCCGGCTGAGGAAGGGGTCCCTCCGGGTCTCAGGGGTCTCTTGCCCCCTCCTCGACCCCAGCGGCTGCCCTTGCAGACCCAGCACTCTGAGCAAGGGAGAAAGTACGCCGGGATTTACACCATCTCCAGACGGAAGAAGGGGAAACACCAGCAGCCAGGTGCCCCCGAAGCTAAGAGAAAAAGAGGGCCCTTTTCTAGAGGGCAGGTGGAGAAGGGGAGGCACAGCCCTCCCCGTGCAGGAAGAGGGTGCCTCGGGGCAAGAGGCGGGGGGAGGGGGGGATATTTATAGAGGGAGAGGGTCGGGCCTGCGGTGGGACGCCCCCAGGCCCGACTCACGGGGAGGGGCATTCTGTGATTGGCCCTGAGCGGGAGGGGGTGGGGCTAAGGAAGAGCACGCCCACAGCTCTCGGCTCACCTCCGGAGGCAGGCAAGCTACAGGTGGGCCTTGGAAGGGAAGGCTTCCCCGGGAGAGCCCTAGGCGGCAGGTCTCCTGAGATGGAGGCCTGGGATGAGGCAAGAAACAGCAGGGCAGGGAAACCAGAGGAAAGGGGAAGTCTCTAGAAATCCACCAGCCCAGCCACTCCCCACCAACCTGCTGAGGCTAAGAAGCCTTCCCAGCCCCACCAGGCATGGGTGGGCCATGCCTACCAAGGGACCACCCTCTGTTGCCTCCAATGCCCTGGGGAAGGGAAGGGAAGGGAAGAGGGAGATGGACGGCATGGAGGGAGCAGGGCGGCAGGGGAGAGAAAGCCAGCTCCCTGCCCCTATGCCCCCCATCACCACCCTGCCTATAGCCCCCCAGCTCCCCAGAAGTCCCTAGCGGCCCACGCTAATGTTGCAGGTCTTGCAGCTGGGGTCTTTCTTGGCGTCAGCAGTGGACAGGCTCATGAGCTGGTGCCCGCTGATCTCCCCCAGGGTGCCCAGGGACAGGTCGACAGGCTCGGTGTAGATGATCTCCAGGATGAGGTCCTGGGCGTGGCGGAAGACCAGCTCCCCATCCTCCACGCTGCAGGTCAGGAACTTGTTGCAGGCAATGTCCAGGAGGGGCAGGCGGTCACGGCAGAAGCGATCCCCCAGGGAACCCTTGGGGGCCAGCACCAGGATGGCATAGTGGTAGGCCGTGTACATACAGTAGAAGTCCGCAAAGTAGAGGTTGGTGCTGGGGTTGAAAAGGCGCTGGGCAGGGATCTGGAAGCGCCAGCGGCCGTAGGGGGAGTCCTGCGGGGGCTGGCCTGTGTTGAACTCCGTGTTGCAGCTGAAGAAGACCCCGTGGAGCATGCCGCTGGTCGGGGAGCCATGGCTGCCACTGTTATCCTTCAGGTAGGGCTGCAGCATGTTCCCGCAGTGGGTCCTGCCCACCCCGGGCGGGGGGGAAAGGCCCAGGGGAAGAGAAAATGCCGTTGGTTAGCTGGACTGAGGCTTGGCTGCTATGTGTGACCTTGAAGGGTGTCAGCCCAGCTCCCAGCTCTCCCACCAGCTACCGCCTCCACCAGTCACATATAGAACATTCCAGAATGCAAGAGAAGGGAGGGCCCTGGAGACGGGCTGATCCAGCCCACTTCTTCACGGAGGAGAGATCTGAACGCGCCACTCCCCAGCTTACAACCCTTTAATGGGACTTGCACAAAGAGCAACGCCATAAAGATCTGGTCTTTCGGGCCCCACCTCCCAACACCCCCAAACGCACAGGTAGCAGGTCATCCTCCAGCGGGAACCCCACCCCAGTTCTTTCCTGCCTCTGTGCCTTTGCAGTGCTCTTCCCTCTGCCTGGGCTGCCCCTCCCACATTTTTCCACCTGGCCTGGCAAACTTCTAATCATCCCTCAGGTGTCCGCTCCTCTCCAAAACCTTCCAGGAACAGCAAGCACTTACATTCAACAAAATTTTGACTGCCTACTATGTGCAGGACACTGAACTTTACTCAGCAATCACACATACTTATTGTATTCCATCTGTCTGTATTTCCCCTGATAGACTCTGAGGTTTGTGAGGCGGGGGGGACTATGCCTTTCTTCATCTTTTTTTTTTTTTTTCCTGAGCCCCACGGCATGCAGGATCTTAGTTCCCTGACCAGGGATTGAACCCATGCCCCCAGCAGTGGTAGCACAAAGTCTTAACCACTGGACCACCAGGGAAGTCACTATTCATCTTTATATTCTGGCACGTATGGGTGCTCTCTGTCTCTCCCTTGCTTGCTGATAGAGGAGCCCAACTGGCCGTTGTCCTCACCACTCACCTACTGCCTCTCTTCTTTCGTACAAACACCAAAGAACCCCTCCCCCCAGGGTCAGGTCAGAACGCCCCGCCCCTGCTGACTGCAGTGATAAAGACAGTAACAGGGGCAGCTTGCCCTGGCGCCCCTTAGAAGGAGGAGGACTTCAAGTAGTATCAGCCGGCATGGGGAGGATGGGCAGCCCCTGGTCCAGCCTCACTCTTACCTGGTTCTGCTGGCCCTCTGGGCCTCAGGCTCCCCATTTGTAGGCTGAGGGTGTTGGATGGGATCACCAATTTTCAAACATTTTTGAAATGTTTCGAACATTCAAGCAGAACCCCTCTCTTTTATCCCCAAAGGAAATTATACACAGGCAGGCCAGAGGCAATTAAATTGAAGCCTCTCTGGTTGGGTGACAGGTGCGGGGCTCAGCAAGCCTCACCCTCTGATTTCCTCTCCAGTCCCTCGGCACCACCTTAAAGGGCACCCTGAGATCCTTCCCCGGAGCCTCCAGGTTTCCCGGCGCGCAGTGTGAAGACCACAGCCCTTCGTATTGAGAATCCTCTCACTCTGTATTCCCCTCACCACCTCGCTTGCGACCCAGGGCCTGAACTGGAAGGACAGCTGACCTGCAGCCCTAGAACCCAGTGAAAGGAACTCTCCGAAAGGAGGATCAAAGCCAGGACCTCGTCCACTCATGACTGTTAGCGTGGTGCCCCCAGGCAGCCCCATCCTGAGAGCCCTCTCCTTCCCTGGAGCCTAACATTCCCCCCCAGATCCAGCCTAGGTTTTGAGGGTGGTGAGGACTCCAGAGGAGGGTCTGGCAACTAACAGGGTGGGGGTGACGTCAGACAGCCAGGGCGGCAGGCAGATCCAGGGCAGGAAGGAGAGACCCAGCCGTACCTGGCGTGCTGGAAGTACTCTTTGTGATGGTTGCGGTAGAAGACGGAGAAGCGGAGCATGCGGCCTGCGATCTGCTCGGCCTTCTCCTGCAACTGGGCCAGGTGCTCCTTGGCGTAATCTGCAAGAGTCCAGGTGGGTCAGTCGAGGGCCAAGCGGGGGATCGCAGCCTGCCCCACAGATCACCCACTGCATACCGTGAACGCCGGCCCACCTCTGTCGTCAGGGCGCAGGGGAGACCAGACAGTCACAGCACCTTGGGCCAGTTAGGAACAGACCACCTGGCCTGGCTGGGAACATGAGCAGCTGGTTGCTGTCTGTCCTTGTCACCTCTGGGCCCTGTTGCCAGAGGCTCAGGGCTCTGTGTCAGAAAAGGGCAGAGGGCTGCCCAGTTATACGGTCATGTACAGCAAGGGCCCCAGAGGCTATGATCCCAGACCATCCTCGTGTGAAAAGAGGACCAAGAGGCAAAAGACTGAGAGGAGATAATGTGAGGTCCTTTGGGGAGAGCCCCTCAGATCCACCAGGTAGGAGGCTGCCCACACCACGGCATGGAAGCCAGTTGTAATTTCAGGTGGAGAGTCAGGAGGAAACTGCAGAGAGCCAAGGTGAATATTTAGGCAGACCAGGGTCTGGGGCATCCCATGAGAAAGGGGGAAGGTTGGAAACAGCATAGTCAAATTGGACTCCCTGGGCCAGGGCCAGAGGCTGGGGCCGTGGAGCCCAGGCAGGGCTGCTGCTAGCCTAGAGAGTGCCTTTGCACAAAGTAGGAAGAGGTGCCCTTCCCTCCTTGCTGATGCAGCCCTGGCCAGGGTGCTGGGTTTGACAAAAGGAGGAGGAACTGAATTGCAGCCATCCCCAGCTCCCCAGTTTGCATGACCTCCCACTACATGTAGAGTTCTGGGGTAAACCAAGAGGCTTTCCCTGCAAGGTGCAGGAGCGCCTCCAGAGAGTGGCGTTTTGCAGCTGAGCTAAGAAAAAAACACCAGTCAAAAGAGAAAGGCAGGTCAAGGAGACTTGGGGCACAGACTTTGGCAGAGGATGGAGTCAGCAGCCTCCGAGGCCTGGGGCTAAGGATGTTCATGCCCCTTCCTTGTGACAGAGGGAGATCTGGAGCAGTTCTCACCGTGGGCACCAAAAGAATGGAATATCATGGGGCCCATCCTGGGTCGTCAGTGAGCAAGTACACAGAAGCCCAGTATTTGTTCATGTTGGAATTTGCAAGCTAATAGGTGAGTTTGTGGGATGGTTTTCCCAGCCTACATGGAGGCTCAAGACAAACAAAATGTGATTGTCCTACGAAGTGTCCATCAACCAATGATCAATAAACAAAACATGGTCCATCCACACAATGGGGTGTTATTCAGCCTTAAAAAGGAAAGAAATTCTGACACATGGCCTAACATGGATGAACCTTGAGGACATTATGCTAAATGAATAAGCCAATCACAGAAGGGTGAATACTGTGTGATTCTCCTCACCTGCGGTACCGAGAGTGGTCAAATTTACAGAGACAGAAAGTGGAAGGGTGGTTGACCAGGGCGTGGAGTGAGAGGGGAATGGGAAGTTGTTGTTTAAGGGGCGTAGAGTTTCAGTTTCGGAAGATGAAAAAGTTCTGGAGATGGATTGCACACCAATGTGAATGTACTTAACGCTGCTGGACTGAAAAATGGTTAAGATGGTAAATTTATGTTATGTGTATTTTCCCCCACTTATGCTTGCCCCAAGCCAGAAAAGTAACTCCATCCCTTTCTGGAAGAGGTATTGTCAACGTAATTAGCAGTGCTCGCATCTGTCTCCTGCATCAGACTGCAGGCTTTGCGGGGGCACGGGTGGGTCTCATCCATGGGTGTCTCCCCGTTGACCGAAGCACGGTGCCTGCGTACAGCAGGTGTTCCTAAGTGCATGCCGGGTTAAGAGGAAGTCCCCTCCTGACCATTACTAAACCAGATGTGCCAAAGCAGCCGGACGGCAGGGCCTCACCCCCAGTGCAGAACTCGACCGTCTCGCTCCAGCCAGACACGAGGTACTCCCCGTCGCTCTGCTTCACGGCGGTCTGCACTGCCACACTGTACTCCGTGCGGGGGCTCAGGAACCAGTGGCCTCTCACCGTCATGGGCAGCGGCACGGCCTTGGCCACGAGCTTGGTGGGGACATCCTGAGAAATGGGACGTGGACAGAGAGCCTAGAGTCAGATTGGGGGTCACGTCCACTCTTGGCATTCCCCCAGACCTCCCACTCCCCCAGATGGCCGCCTTCCTGCTG
>NW_006776652.1:1524371-1539412 GCF_000442215.2 Lipotes vexillifer
TGAGGAGAGCCAGAGCCTCAAGGATTCAATGACTCGGTGCCCTGGTCACCATTTTCCCGCAGAAGCAAGCAGTGGCCATTGGGAAGGCCATACAGACACTCCCTGGCCTCCACCCCCTTAACCCCCCGATGCCTGTTCTCTTGGGAACTGAGGAGGAAGACCACTGGGGTGGAGGCCCGCAAAGTTGAGGGCGGCGAGACCTTCTTTTCCGAGGGAGACTTCGAGAGCTCTGCACACTGCAGTGCCGTCTCCACGGCAACGGCAAATGCTGAGAAGCCAGGGCGGAAGGGAAAGTACGCCTTCTTCTTTTGGGGGGAGGGTTAAGGGGGTGGTGTTGAACAGTCACGTCACCGTGGCAACTGGCCTGCCAAAAGACACCCAGATTGGAGAGCCAGCTCCAAAGAGAGAGAAGGCGAGTAACCCACACGATGCGGTCGTCGTGGGAACCAGCTCCTTCCCACCTCACTCTTCCCCCTGCCTCTCTGCCAGCTTGAGAAGATGGGAGCCTTCCTCCCACCCGCCCCCACGCCGGCTCTAACCCAGGGAAAGGACATCCCAGCCAGTGCAGGACTCGCCAACCCTCTTCTAAACCCAGCAAAGAATAGGCCAGAGGGTCGGGGACAGAGAGGATCACAGGGGCCTGAGGACCAAGCAAAGGGGCACAACCCTGTTCGTGGCCCACGTTGCCCACCCGGTCAACAATAAGGCTGCTTTCTCAGTCGGGGGCTTTGTCGGACCCCTGAGACGCCATCCCCAGGTGTGGCGTCTGTGGCCTCACCCTGGGTTTTCCCATCCCATGTGAAGGTCCAGTCATGATGCCGATGATGGTGTTTGCCGTGTGCTGGGCCGAGGCCAAATACCACGCGGACAATTAACCTCGATGAAGCCTCTCCCACGCTGGCATTATTAGTATTCCCTTTTTACCAGTGGGGGAGAGAGGTTAAACAACTTTCCCAAGATTACACAGTAAGAGCTGGACTGGAATCGGGCCTCTCAGACTCCCAACTGTCCCCTCTAGGCGTTCTGTTATCCTGCCCCCTTCAAGAGCAGGGGCTCGGAGGAGGCACTCTGGGCACCCTGCGCTCACCCGGTGTTTGAACTTGTTGGAGTTCTTATTCTCTTTCTTGTTCAGGTCAATGAAATAGTGGGTGACCCTCTCCAGGTCACTGTTCTCCATGGCCCAGGAGATGCGAAAGGAGTCACAGGTGATGTTGCTGACCTCGATGCCGTGCGGCGTGGACAGCAGCTCCATGCTCCCCACTGGTTTGGCTTCTGTGTGGACTGAGGAGAGAGGAAGACTCAGCACCTCCCTCCCCGCCACGGAATCGTCTAGAATGTCTTGCTCCCAGCATCACTTGCAAGGTGGAACCTTGGGGAGCCATCGATTGCACCTGCCTCATCAGATCTGATGGGAAGATAGCACGAGGAGGACTGGAGGGGTGGGGCCGAAGGTGGGCTGGGGTGGCCCCCTCGGGGGCTCTTGGCTCTCCTGGGAGGTGTCTGCAGAGCAGATGGCACCTGACAGGTGGCGGAGGCAGTGGGAATGCTTCAAACGTGGGGCAGGACAGATTTGCAGCAGATGGAGCCAAGGAGGGGGGCCCTCAGCCAGCAGGCGTGAAAAGAGAAAGGGGTGGGGTGGAGAGAGCAGTGCCAGGCGGTGGAGGAGTGGCAGGAAGCCCCCACTGGGAGCAGGGCGTGAGGGTGAGGCAGGCAGGGGGCGCTGGCAGCCAAGAGGCCCAGGATGCCAGGGCTCTCGGGTTCAGGCCCCCTCCTCCCTGGGGGTGACTCAGCAAGGGCCACCACAACTCGGGGCTGGGAATACGAGTGCCACCGAGATGACGTGAATCCACTGGTGGTGGGAGGGGACAACAGGGCCACGGTTCTCTTCCACCTGTAACATTTCAACTCTCGTTCTTTTTCTTTCAGCGGATCCTCTGTCGCTTGACTCTTAAATTACCAGTTTTTACCTTTACATCTCTTGCAGGCCAACTACGTGCTAATAATTTCACAAACATCATCTCATGCAAGCCTCACAATAGGTAGGTACGATTATTATCCCCATTTTACAGATGAAGTAGCTGAGGTCGGTGGGGTGGGGGGTGGTACTAAGATGTCAAAGGTCACACAGCTGCCAAATGATTTGAACTCAGGTCTGTCTGATTCCAGGGCCCAAGCTCTTTATCATGAAGCTAAGGTTGTGTCCCCTTGTGTGTGTGTGTGTGTGTGTGTGTGTGTGAGAGAGACATGTGTGGTGTGTGTGTGTGCACATGTGCACGTGGTTTTACCGCTATTTATTTTTCCTCCTTCCATCCTTCCCTTTCAAGGTATTGCTTTTTCTCTCACCTCCCTCTCTCACTCCTTTGCTTCTACCCCTGGCTGCTGTTCCAGGTGGGAAAGGAGCGCACCACCGTCACTCTCAACTGTGCTTTAGCTATAGGACGAGCTGACTCTGGCCTTGACTTTGGCCTGGCTCACGGGAGCTCCGGGGAACAGGGTGGGGAGTGAGAGGAAGGGGAAGTGACTGTCTCTGGGACAAGAACGTGAATGTGGTTGGACTCTGTCCTGGGGCGTGTGCTCATTACCCCATAGAGCTCATGCCCGCCTCAAGCTCAGCACAGCACACCTCAGATTTCTGGAGTGGCATCTCCTTTTCTCCCCCTCCCCTCTTCCTCACCCAGGCGCTAAGGGTGAGGGTACCTTGTGCCTTCGAAAGCAGGTACTCCTATTTATAGCTCCCAGAAGGTCCAACCCACACTTTCCTGTCAATTAAGCCTGCTCCGGTGACTGGCACCTCTGGGCTGCCTGGGCGGCAGGCACAGGGAGAAGAATATGGGTGATGGCTCTCACCTGTCCCAGGATGTCACCTGAATCCTTGTTGCATCTTAGCTTCCCACCCTAAAGTGTGTGCCTGCCTGTTGTGAAATTCAGCCAAATGCCAGTGGGTTCGCGTGTGGGGAATCCTATGGTGAATAAGCACAGGGGTGCTACCAGGTCCACCCCGAAATCAAACAGAATGGGATCAGTGTCTAGAAACAACTGTATGATAATAAACCAGCTGGTAATTCCTGGGGACAGGTGTGGAGCAGGGGGGAGTTGCCATCCCTCGGGCTCCCAGTGAGGAGCTCCCCCTGGGAGACACATGTGTGCACCCCACATGCACCCACACACACACACATGCACCCACGCACACCAACACAGCCACCCCAGAGGGCCTGAGCGGCCACCTCCCACCCACATGGGACACAGTCTACGCCTAGCCTGTGGGTGGACACCTATTCCTGTCCCCGTACTCCTCTCCTCAGTCTTCCCAGAGGCAGGGGCAGCAGGGGCAGCCGTGTTTGGTGGCAGGGGTCTCCAGGACCTGGCTCCTCCTTTCCTCTCTCCAGTTCTAGGAGAGCTCAGATCACTCCCCCATGCTAGCTTGGGGGGAGGCAGTGAGTGACACTGGGAGAACAATGAAGCCGAGTGGACCAAGGATGGGCGTGCACCCGGGTCTCCAAGCCCCGATGATGGAGAGGGGCAGGGTTTGAGGGGCAGGCTGAGACAGCACCTGAGAAACACCCACGGTCCCATGTAATCCACCCCAAGACAAGCATTTACACACCCACACACAGGCAGGCACACACGCACGCACACAGATGCACTGGGTATGCCCACCCACACCTGCCACACACGGCTGCACACGCCTCCTCAGACATCCTCGTCCCACACACTCACCTACGCACTCAGGTACCCTCCGCCACCTTCCACGTTCCAAGAATGTCCCACAGTTGTCCCTCCATAAGCTGTCACCTCCACACAGACCCACGCATGTTCACGTCCGCAGGCTCTCACACACACACGTAGGCACACACGCCTTCCCACAAGCCATATTTGGGGAAGAAAGGAGGCCACAGGCACCAACATGCATGAGTGCCGCCTCCACAGAGGCACGCTACCCCTCCGCCTGCTTGCGCACACGTGTGCATTCGCATACACGTCAACCTCTGCCCATATTCTGGCGTTCTCTCTCACGGCTTCTCCAGGCTCAAAGCAACAGACTTTGAAAACGTGTTTGCCTCCACCAGGCTCCGCCAGCCCTGGTCCTTCACATGCCAACAGGTTTGCGCACCTACGGACGCGGGCCTGCCCGCGGACAGAGGCTTCTGCCCGCTCTCCCCACCTCCATCCGCCTTCTGCTCCGGAGTTGTGCCTCCCCACGTAGAAACCCTCTGGTCGCATGCAGTCAGCCCCCCAACAAAATGCACTCCCACACGCGTGACAAGTGAGATGTCCACCCCATAAATATACTGCCTCACACTAATCCCCGCCCACACAGCCCCCAGGCTGCTCAGATAACTGATCCCCCCCCCCGTGGACCTCACATGTACATGTATGTTCCCAGACCCGCCACACGTGAGCATAAGTGCAGGCAGACAGAACTATGTACGCAAGCAAGCCTCCACTTCCCCGGCAAGCAGGCACTCGTGCTGAACACACCGATACCCCCGGCCCATGCCCATTCAGAACAGCCACCACACGCCAGAGGGGACGCATCCCCCCACCCCGCTGTCCCCGTTGGCATCGCTGACGGCAGCAGAATGGTCACGGTCTGACTGTGGTGCCCCAGGGACTGGATCCAGCTGTGAACCCCTTTGCCAAGGGCCCGGGGGAAAGGGGACAAGGTCGTCAGCCCTGGCTATCCAGGTGGGCACCTCGGGCAGTGGCAGGACCCTGGTGCCCCCTAGTCCCTGGCCACCCGAGTCCCTCTCGGGATTGACAGCAGGATCAATGCTCTGGGGAGAAAGGACACTCACCTGGCTCCACCGGGCTCTGCAGAGGAAGATCTGGAAGGGAGGGAGGGGAGAGACCTCTGCGTGGACAGTCTCCCCAGGCTGAGGGGCAGCAGCTGGACGCCTGGGTCAAAGGCAGCAGCGCTCTCTCGCTCCCCTGGCTCCTCTCTCAGCTGCCAAGGAGGCTTCTTCCATGCCCCGCAGGCAGCTCCTCCCTGGCTCTGCAGCACAACGCTGCTGCCCCCCAAGAGGCGAGGCGATGTTCCCAGCCGAGCGCCAGGAGAGAAACAAGAGCGAGATCAAAGCGGCGGCGTGGAGGAGAGAGAGGCAGAGAAGGCGAGAAAGAACGAGAGAGCCAGACCGAGTCTGGCTCCACCAATGGGATCAGTGGCTGCCCAGCGTCAGGTGACAATAAGCAAGCTTGGTCCCTGCTCGCCTGGGCTGGTGGGAGGGGGAAAGGGCAGAGGGTCTCCCAGGGAGCTACACTGATGTCCTTGGAGACAGTGGCAGTGATCACCTTTCCCCCATTCTTCCAGGACAAGCTGCCCTCAGAAGAAGTCCCTCCAGCACACCCCTGCTTGGAAATCTCTCACTTGAAGGCAGCCCCTAAACTTCAGGATGCTGGGAGAGGGGTGGGGCTTAGCCTAAGGGCTCAGGAGCTCCAAAGCAAGGATTCTGATTGGCGGATGGGGAGGGGGGCTGTGAAGGGGAAGGGTTCACATGGGGTATGTGAGCTGCAGGCGGGCAGGAGGGGGGTTCTGTCTACTGTCTGGATTCTCTCCTCAGGGCCTTTTGCTGATCTGTGGCTCCAATTTCTTACCAACTCTGTCAAGAGGTATCAGACCTGCAGCTCCAGGGCCCCCTGATACTCAAGGGAGAATGTCTGGCTGCTTAAATTCCCCAGGGGGGGAAAAAAAAACAAGAGAAAGAAGTTGTGGGGCAGTGAAGGAAGAGCAGAGGCAAGAAAGTGGGGGTGGGAGGGACACACAGAGCTTGGAATGTTCTCATCCCAGCCAACCACCTGGGCTCAGAGAAGCCAAGCCCTGAATACCTTGACCAGAGAGATTCCTACCTGCTATCTTAACAACAGGAAGCTTTTCTGCCACCCAGAAATGAGGACCCTGAGCATGCCACCGTGAATAACACTCAAGGAAATCTGAGTCAAGCAAACAACAGTGACAAAGAGTATGTACAGTGTGGAAAAGCACAGGCTTTGCAGTCAGACAGATAACGGTCAAAATTCTTGCTCTGTCACTTTCTAGCTGGGTGACCTTGGACAAGTTACTCAACCTCTCAGAGCTTCAGTTTCTCCATCTGTCAAGTGGGATAATAACACAGGTTTGTTGTCATCACTGAATGAGAAATCACATCATAAATCTCAAAGCTCTGGCTGATCTACCAGATGTGCCCAGTCACGCATCAGAGCTGTTACCATCACCATCATTATTGACCGTGCCTGCCTGCAAAGAGCCCACTGTCTTTTAGGGGAGAAAAGATGGGCATTTAGAGACCCAATTAGAGAACAAGGCGTATACAGCTAAATTGAGGGTACAGATGTGGATGCACAAAAGGAGTGAGGACCAGCTCCAGAGAGCAGGGGGAGCGCAGGCAAGAGGAGAAGGCGGAAGTAGCAGCGTGGTGGAAGGTGGGGAGTTTTTGGTGCAGACACAGCAGACACAGCAGGCAGGCCCTGGATGAGGACCTCAGAGAGCCGTAGGAGGCCTGAGCTGAGGGTAGGGACACTCCCTGAGAGGGACTCAGAGGCTGCAGATATCGGCAGCAAAGGTTAGAGGAGGTGACAGTGGACAGAAAGTGAACAGTTCACAGAAAGCAAAGACAGCAGAAGCCAATCCTACCCTAAATGGGCATGGAGAACCCGGGCAAGTTTGGTCAGATCCTGAACCTCATAACGCGGTGTGAGGTGTTACACCGAAGCAGGATTAAGCCCTCCCTTGGCCAAACATGAGTAGGTCCCGCTCCTCACACACCTACACTGAGAAGTTGAAACTCCAAAGAGATGCACCGTGTCATCTCATGGTCATGGCCAGCATCAGACATCTGGACCGACACCTGGCCCTACAACCCACCTGAGGACAGTAACTCAGTTTCCCCATCTGTAAAGGAAGACTAGTCTCAGCACACCCCCGTCTCCTACCTTCACAGGATGGCACACAGAGACCGCATGAGATCATGTGTCCCAAACAGAGAACAGTCGCTGTCCGAATGCACTTTCGTGGAGCTGGGCGCTAGTGTCAAGTGAAGACGCAAACCCTCCCAGAGCTCCTGCCTCCTCTTGCCTCAGAGGACTTCTCTGCAGATCACATGAGAAAACACATGGTAAGAAGAAAGCATGATGAGCCAAATATAACTAACTCCGGATGAAACCAAACAACTGCCAAGATGCACTTTGGCTGCATTTTTTTTTTTAATAACTTTTTTTTTTTTTTTTTGCGGTACGTGGGCCTCTCACTGTTGTGGCCTCTTCTGTTGCGGAGCACAGGCTCCGGATGCACAGGCTCAGCAGCCATGGCTCACGGGCGCAGCCGCTTCGCGGCATGTGGGATCCTCCCGGACCGGGGCCCGAACCCGTGTCCCGTGCATCGGCAGGCGGACTCTCAACCACTGTGCCACCAGGGAAGCCCTAAATAACTTTTTATTACACAAGCCATACGTGATCATTGTAGAAAGACGAGAAGAATTAATTCTAAAATTTGAGAGAATTAAAATTGCTGATTTCCTCACCATTCAGAAATAGGTGTATATGATATATACTTTATTAGCAAAAATAGAAAGTATAAATACTGTTTTATAACCTGCTTCTTTCACTTACCGATACTTTTTCTGTTCATTACATAGTCTTTCTACAGGTTTTTTGTTTTTTGGCCACACCGCTCTTAGTTCCCTGACCAGGGATTGAACCTGGGCCTACGATAGTGAAAGCACCAAGTCCTAACCACTGGACCACCAGGGAATGCCCTACAGTATCGTTTTAAATTTAAATATGTTCTATTTCTTTGGAGCCAATTCCCATCTCCTCTGATTAACCTAGTTTACTTTTTCTCCATTCTAAACAACACTGCCAGGGACATTCTTGCAGCAAAATCTCTTCCCACGCTTTAATTATTTTTTCCAGTAAAATATTAAGAGGTATAATAAATATAAAGGGACCTTATTTGGATACTGATTTCACAGCAGTTAAAATTTGAATACTAACTGGATCTTTGATAATATTTAGGAATTATTAGTTCTGATAATGTTTTAGGGTTATTCTTTTAAGAGAATATCCTTCAGCGATACACATTCTAATACTTGTGGATGAATAACATCGTATCTGTGATTTGTTTCAAGATAATCTTGGGGGGACATGGGGTGTGTATATGAAAGATCAGCATGGGTGGATAATTATTGAAGCCGGGCACTTTGAGATTCAATAAGCTATTGTCTCCACTTTGGTGCATGCTTGGAAGTTTCCATGTTAAATATTATATCTAAGCTATGATTACAATTATAACAAAAGCGTCTATTAAGCACCAAGACACAGTGCTAGGCATGCGATTCTCACAACGACCTTGAGGGGTGGATCTATCAACCCCATTTGCAAAGGCGGATAGTGGGAAATGAGACTCGATCCATAAGAAGTCAAGCTAGAGTCAGATCACGTCTGAGTACAAAGGCTGGGTGCTTCGTGGTAGAAGGGCACAGAGCAAATATAGAGTCTGAGGTAACACAGAATGAGTCTGTAAGTGAAAAAAATCTACAGTCTTAACATTGCTCATGCACTTTTTAGACTCAAAATGTTTACGTCTGTTTCCCCATGGTTGAACTACGTGTGGAGATCTCAGGGGCCAATGAATGCAGACACATCCAGACAGCCTATAAAAACCACCTTGTTCATTTACAAGTGTCGACAATGACAGGAGAGGGCAGTGACTGTTTATGAGAACTGTGTGGATTTCTCAGTGCTTATTTTCTTTATCTGTTCAAAATTATGTTTAGACCGCCTACAACCCTCACCAGTCACCTATTTCGAATTTACTAAAGAACATTAATTCTAAAATCTGGACACATTCCTGAGTATTCATTCAACTAAAGAATATAATATATTTTTTTTAGCTTTTTTAAACTTAAATATGTAACAACTTTAAGACGTGGAAAAATACCGAATTAAATTTAAGGACTCTGAAAAGCTATTAGAAGAGACACTAATGAAACGTTGGAGGGGCAGAAGAGATTTCAAGGGAAGATGAAGAACAATGAAGAAAGAATCACGAGTGAAACGAGAAGGGGAAGGACTAATCAGATAGAATGAAGGCACTGCAATAGTCACTAAACTATACCTGAAGTGGACCAGCACAGCGTAGGAACTATGGAATACCCCTGGGCACAGCATGGCAAGATACCTGGGACAACACATACTGAATACGTGAACTCCTGCCAGGCTGGAAAGGCTTCCCTCCACACTTACTCTATTTAGAGAGTTGCATAGGAAGGAACCTATAGAGAAGACATAGGAAAATGCAAGGCAAAGATGGCTTTTACATCAATGGTGCCAAAGTTAAATTACAGATACAATCCACCTGGAAACAATGCACCCTTATTTTTCTTTTTTCTTTTTGGATGTGGACCATTTTTAAAGTCTTTATTGAATTTGTTACAATATTGCTTCTGTTTTATGTTTCGGTTTTTTGACTGCAAGGCATGTGGATTCTTACCTCCCTGACCAGGAATTGAACCTGCACACCCGACATTGGAAGGCGAACTCTTTTTTTTTTTGTGGTACGTGGGCCTCTCACTGTTGTGGCCTCTCCCGTTGCGGAGCAGGCTCCGGACGCGCAGGCTCAGCAGCCATGGCTCATGGGCCCAGCCGCTCCGCGGCACGTGGGATCTTCCCGGACCGGGGCACAAACCCGTGTCCCCTGCATCGGCAGGCGGACTCTCAACCACTGTGCCACCAGGGAAGCCCTGGAGAGTACTCTTAATGGGAAATTATAATAATTGTTGTTAGAAAGTAATCCCCAAAATGTAAAAGGTAGAAGGCTTAAGTATTCTTTCCTCTTGTCCTTTTGGCCTGAAAAGTGCTGCGGAAATCCAAGAAGCACTGCAGTAAGGAAACTGGTTAAGTAAAGTATGATGTAAGACAACAATTTGGAATAATATTTAGCCATTAAAAACCATAATTTAGGGCTTCCCTGGTGGCACAGTGGTTAAGAATCCGCCTGCCAGTGCAGGGGACATGGGTTTGAGCCCTGGTCCAGTAAGATCCCACATGCCGCGGAGCAACTAAACCTGTGCGCCACAACTACTGAGCCTGTGCTCTAGAGCCTGGGAGCCACAACTGTTGAAGCCTGAGTGCCTAGAGCCCGTGCTCCGCAACAAAAGAAGACACGGCAATGAGAAGCCTGCGTGCCTCAACGAAGAGTAGCCTCCACTTGCAATTAGAGAAAGCCTGCGCACAGCAACAAAGACCCAACACAGCCAAAAATAAATAAATTTTAAAAACCATAATTTAGAATATTTAATAACTCATAAATGTTTATAGTATATTAAGAGAAAAATCAGATTCTAGAACCATACATAAAATGTTTCCATTTTTAATTTTGATATAATTTTTAAAGGTTATTTTCCATTTACAATTATTACAAAATATTGGCTACATTCCCCGTGCTGTACAATACATCCCTGAGCCTATCTTACACCCCATAGTTTGTACCTCCCACTGCCACACCCCTATATTGTCCCTCCCCCACCCCCACTGGTAACCACTAGTTTGTTCTTTATATATGTGAATCTCCTCCTATTTTGTTATATTCACTAGCTTGTTGTATTTTTTAGATTCCACATATAAGTGATACCACACAGTATTTGTCTTTCTCTGTCTGACTTATTTCACTTAGCACAATGCCCTCCAAGTCCACCCATGTTGCTGCAAATGGCAAATTTTCATTCTTCTTTATGGCTGAGTAGTATTCCATTGTGTATATATACCACATCTTCTTTATCCATTCACCTCTTGATGGACACTTAGTTTGTTTCCTTGTCTTGGCAATTGTAAATAATGCTGTTATGAACATTAGGGTGCACCTATCTTTTCAATTAGTGTTTTTTTTTTTTTTTTTTTTTAGATATATACCCAGGAGTGGAATTGCTGGGTCATCTGGTAGTTCTATTTTTAGTTTTTTAAGAAACCTCCATACTGTTTTCCACAGTGGCTGCGACAACTTACTTTCCCAAGAACACTGTACAAAGGTTCCCTTTTCTCCACATCCTCGCCAACATTTGTTATTTGTAGACTTTGATAATAGCCATTCTGACAGGTGTGAGGTGATATCTCTTTGTGGTTTTGATTTGCGTCTTTCATAATTAGTAGTTTTGAGCATCTTTTCATGTGCCTGTCGGCCATCTGCATTTCTTCTTTGGAAAAATGTCTCTTCAGTTCTTCTGTCCATTTTTTAATCGGGTTGTTTGCTTTTTTTGATGTTGAGTTGTCATACTTCATTTATAGTTATTATACCCCATTTACAGTTATTATAAAATATTGGCTGTATTCCCATTGTTGTACAAGATATCCTTGTGGCTTATTTTACACCTAATAGTTTGTACCTACTGTTGTACCCCTACTCCCAGATTGACCATTCCCCACTTCCCTCTTCCCACTGGTAACCACGTTTGTTCTCTATATATGTGAATCTTCTTTTTTGTTACATTCACTAGTTTGTTGTGTTTTTTAGATTCCACATATAAGTGATATCATACGGTATTTATCTTTCTCTGTCTTACTTATTTCACTTAGCAATAATGCCCTCCAAGTCCGTCCATGTTGCTGTAAATGGCAGATTTTCATTCTTTTTTATGGATGAGTAGTATTCCATTATGTATATGTGTGTGTCTCTCTCTCTCTTTCTCTCTCTCTCTCTATGGATGCTTTATAAAAATTTCCAAATTTTCTACAGTGAATAAGTATCTTTGTAAAAAACAAAATAAAACAAAAACCTAGGAGCTGCTAGAAAGCTGCTGGACCTCAAAGCCGAGAGAATGAAATCAAAGCAGTTTTATCTAGTACCCCAGTCAGAAGCTAAGAGCTGCTATGCGTATAGCTCTGTAAGGGACAGGAAGAGTTTTCCTTTGTTTAGGTTTAGTTATATAAAACCAATATGGAGAAAAGAAGTTGAAAAAAGTCTGGTTTAGAAACCAACACAATATTAATATATTATTAAATTGACAAAAATTGACAAAAATTTAAGAGCCAATACTCAAAACAATGTGGCAAAATGTTATATATATTCTTATATATGACATACATTTATGTATACATTTTCTTACTGGTGATGCATATCAGCACAACCCTTTTTGAAAGCAATTCAGCAAAATGGATGAACAACCATAAAATGTGCATGTTCAAAATGGTAGAAGCCACTGTGGAAACAGTTTGGCAGTTTCTGATAAAATTAAGCATACAACTATCATTCAACCCAACAATTGCACTTGTGGGCATTTATCCCAGAGAAAGAAAAACTTACACCAAAACCTGTACATGTGTGTTCATAGCAGCTTTATTTGTGATAGCCCCAAACTGAAAACAACCCAGATGTTCTTCAAAGGATGAATAGTTAAACAAACCGTGGATATTCAGCAATAAAAAGGAATGAACTAGTTATACGTGCATGATACATGCAACAACTTGGATAATCTCCAGAGAATTATGCTGAGTGAACAAAGCAGTCCCAAGAAGTCACATATTGTATTATTCCATCTTTGAATGATTTCCACTCTGGAAATAACAAAAGTATAAGATAGAGAACAGATTAGCAGCTGCCAGGGATGTGTGGGAGGGAGGGAAGTGTGGCTGTAAAAGGGCACTAGAGGATCCTTGTCGTAATGGAAATGTCTTGTATTTTTCCTATCAATGTAGATATTCTGGTTGTGATGGTGTACTGTAGTTTTACAATATGATACTATTGGGGAACCTGAGTAAAAGGTACTTGGGATCTCCGCATTATTTCTTACAACTGCACGTGTATCTACTATTATCTGAAAATAAAAAAAATTTACTTAAAAAAATAAAGTACGTCTTCTTTTGGCCAATTATCAGAAGTCTGGAAATTTGTTCTAGGAATATAATCCAGAAGAAAAAATTTTAAAGGCACCAGATGTTCACTACAGTGGTATTTACAACAGGGAAAAGAAACAATTTAAGTGTCCAAACAGGAACACAGGCAAATCGTGGCATAGCCACCCAAGAATTATGCAGTCGTTTGATGCATCAACAAAGCAACGTTATTTGAAAAGGGAGGATTCAAAATTGTGGTACAATGTGAAATCTCTGTGAGGGGGATTGTAATATATTACAGAAGTTTTAATAGTCAGTCTATGTGAAATTCTAACAAATGTTTTCCTTCCCTCAAGCTATCTGTAAAGTTACATGGTTTTTCCATGGTTTGCGGGTGGAGGGAACGACAGTAAAGGACATTTTTTTATGTTAAATTACAAATGTTGGAGTCACGATAAAAGTTCTTTAAATCTGTCCCTCAGAACCAACAGAACAAACTTCGTTTTTCAGGTTCCGGGGTGGGAACAAGAGTGCATACAAGGGTCCACAGTCACGAGTCCAGGGCAGGTGCCATTAGGCACCCGATTCATCCGCTGCAGCTGCTCCAGCGCTATGACCACAGCCCAACCCCAGGATCCCACCAGGAGTCCGGGGAAAGGACCCCCGAACAAGGGCGACGATGCAGCCCGGAGGTGCAGTGACCACTCCAAGGTCACCAGCCCAGAGCTCCCCGACTCTGAGTCGGGGTCTCGCTCTCTCCTCCGCATCCCCCGCCCCAGCCCAAGCTTCGACCCCAAGGCTCCGCAGCGGCGAACTCCCACGTTGCGTCCAGGCGGCCACCCGGCCCCCAGCCCCTGAGCTGGCGCCCCCACCTCACGCCGCCGGCCAAGACACCCCGAGCGCTGCAGCGTGGTGTGACCTAGACCATTCCCCGCTTCCTTTTTCGCCCTCTCAACCCAGCTTTTCCCGACTCCGGGAAGAACCGGGAAGAGAAGGCGGAGGGCAGCTAGGCGCCGCCGGATAAATACTGTGGCTCGACCCCGCCCACCGACCTCACTTCCGCCCCGCGACAAGATGGCGGCGCCCGCGCCGTGCCACGCAGACTTCCGCCCGGCGCCGAGGCCCGGGGCTGACCGCGGGTCGCCTCGGAGGTGAAGTCGGGACGTGCGTGGTGCGGAGCTGCAGCCTGGGTTCGCTGGGGTGCGTAGTTGCCTAGTTCCTGGTCAGGAGCTTCGGGAGACGGCGAGCCAAGGGGTCTGGCCACGGTGGTCCGGGGAGTCTCGCCACGTGGGAGGGGGAGGAGCTGAGACGCTGCGGGAGGGACGCGCTGACGGGGGGCGGGAGGCCACGTGGGTGGGGTTCCGCCCAGGGTCCGCGTGTCTTCCTCCTCGAGTGACTTCGTTACCCCATTCCTCCTCTCCCAGGCACCATGTCAGAAGGAGACGGCGCGGGCGAGCCCAGTGCTCCAGGAGGGCCCCGACCCCTCCTTTCTGGGGCGCGGGGGCTTATCGGGCGGAGGCCGGCGCCTTCCCTCACCCCGGGCCGCCTTCCCTCCATCCGCTCCAGGGATCTCACCCTCGGGGGAGTCAAGAAGGTACCCGACGGCACCTTTCTAAAGAAACCCAACTACCCTGAATTCCAGGCACCTGGGGGTTTGACTGATGTTCCTGTAGGGCCTAGCGTGGTGTTGGGCCTCATGAATCTTGTCCTCAGACTTACGCCTACAATTTCTAGGGAGCCTACCCTACCTTCAAATCAAGATACTGGGTACAAAATGTTGACATGGCTCTCAGAGATGACTGCAGAGCAGAGAATCCTAATTAGCTCAAAAGCAACTTGAGCAGTGTTTATTTCGTTTTTGTGTGTGTCTTGGATACCTTTAACAAACCCATGAAAGCCACGCAGACGTAAACTTTGCCTTCAATTTAAGAGAGTTCTGACCTGGATTTGACCTGGATCCCAGTGTGCAAACTTCTGATCCAAAGTATTATGATTCTTAGACATGGTATCAGAGGCTCTGAGTTCTTTCCTATTATGTTTATGACTGTAGGTGTAAAGGATGGCCCTTAAAGAAGATGGGGAGGATGACAGCATAAAGCAGCCAGTTTTTGAACCAAAGTTTACCTTTGGAAGTTCTGTTGGCAGTCTAACCCGATCCTCTGTTTGTGAGTGCTGGCAGATCTGTCTTCCCTACTTGAGCCTTGCTGCTTGAGCTCTTTCCC
>NW_006776652.1:1539422-1592933 GCF_000442215.2 Lipotes vexillifer
ATGATACTGTCTGGTCTCTATAGCAGTTTGGAGACAAGGGGTGAGGTTAGGTTAAATTGCTTTGCTATTAGAAGTCCTGAGGGCTCTCCTTTCAGGGGGCAGAAGCTGAGGCTGCTATTTAAATGTTTTTTGATGCCCCTTTTCTTCTATGTGTAACTCCACTGTCACCGTGACATGACATTCCTCCTTTTCATGTCCGTTTCTGTAAGTCTTTGACAACAGTGTGGAATGTGCAGAAGAGAGCCATGTTGGTCTTTGTCCACAGAAGATGCCCCTTTGGAAGTTCTTATTTCCCCCTGTACTTTGGGATCAGAATTTACCAAATCAGTGACTCCTGTATTTTACTTTCAGAAAACCTTCACCCCAAATATCATCAGTCGGAAGGTCAAGGAAGAGTAAGTAGCTAGGCCTTCTGAATGCTTGCCCCTTATTTACTTGTTCTGAATTTGGGCCTTTGGGGAAATAACTAAGTATGTGGCTCAGAAATTTAAATTTGTAGATTTAATTCTCTTCAGTAGTGATTTTCAACCGTGGCTCCCAGGTGATTCTAGAGTGCAAGCTTTAAAAAAAAAAGGATGCCTGGGAGTCCGTCCCTAAAATAGTGGTTTAACTTGTTTGCAATGAAACAGAGTGATTATCTTTTATAGCCAGAGTTGAGAGCCAGTAGTTTGGGCAAAGATGTATCAGGTTTTCCCTTAAGTTCTTTTGCAATGCAGCTTTCCTACTTTCAGTCAATACCCCAAAATCCACATTTTGGGGCAGTCTCTATAATTCAACTTTTGAGTTATAGTTCTAACGTACATTCTCAAACAAAAAGGTAAAGTACAGTAAACTGAAAGGACTCTGCTTCAGCAAGGAAGTGAAAAAGGTGCTAGACTTAAGATTGGGTGTTCTGCTTCTCACGATGTAGTTGTTGGCTCATGTGGAGCGGAGTGTATGGGAGAGTAAGACCAGTTCTCAGAGGCAGGGGAAGTGAGTGGTTTCCCTTAATCCAGTGTCTTTTCCAGGCCCAAGGAAGAAGTAACTGTCAAGAAGGAGAAGCGTGATAGGGATAGAGACCGACAGCGAGAGGGCCATGGACGGGGCCGGGGGCGCCCAGAAGTGATCCAGTCCCACTCTATCTTTGAGCAGGGCCCAGCTGAAATGATGAAGAAAAAGGGTACAAAGCTGCTGGGGCCCCGGGAGGAAGGAATTGCTGGATTTCAGTTCAGACTGCTCGAGAGAAGAGCAAGGGCGGTGGCATTCCCCTGCTTGCTCCCAGTTTAGTGTTCCTTGCTGTTGGCCCCTTCCTTACTCCTGGTGAACTGGGTGGTTTCCCACAGGGAACTGGGATAAGACGGTGGATGTGTCGGACATGGGGCCCTCTCACATCATCAACATCAAAAAGGAGAAGAGGGAGACAGATGAAGAAACGAAACAGATTCTGCGTATGCTGGAGAAGGATGATGTAGGTACCAGCAGGCTGGGGGCATGGGGCTTCTTGGTGTGATGAAAAGCGCTTCAGGGGAACCAAGTTGGGGGAAGCAGAGCGCTCTGATGTCCCGGAAGCCTGGTGAGCAGTGGGAATCTTCGATTAGAAAAGGACTAAGGTGGACTGCACTCCCAGGTATTTGTGTATGCTGGCCCCGCCATGTGACCCCCGACTTTTCTTTGGCAGTTCATCGATGACCCTGGGCTGAGGAATGACACTCGAAATATGCCTGTGCAGCTGCCACTGGCTCACTCGGGCTGGCTTTTTAAGGAGGAGAATGAGGAACCAGATGTTAAACCTTGGCTGGCTGGCCCCAAGGAAGAGGACATGGAGGTGGACGTGCCTGCTGTGAAAGGTACTCTGTGTCAGTTAACATCTTGTCTCCTTTTCTCCAGCTGTCCCCCAAGAGCAAGTTTCCCAGACTGCTGCTGCTAAGCCGGTCGTCTCCCACTCCACAGGACCTGAGCACGCTCAGCAGGTTCATGCTGACGGGGGTCGGTGGGCCCAGCCTGCGATACTCCTTTTTAAATAAGTCACACAGCTCCTGGATCCCTCTTTCAAAGCAGAGTTTCCTTGCAGTTTCCTGGCTGAGTGACAGTGGAGCAGACCAGGCCGAAGGGATGGGTGCAGTGAGATGGCATAGGGGCTGGTCACTGATAGCCCTTCCAATTCTGTTATCTTGGGCAGTGAAAGAGGAGCCACGAGATGAAGAAGAGGAGGCCAAGATGAAGGCTTCCTCCAGAGCAGCCAGGAAGACCCCGGGCCTCCCGAAGGACGTATCTGTGGCAGAGCTGCTCAGGGAGCTGAGCCTCACGCAGGAGGAAGAGCTGCTGTTCCTGCAGCTGCCAGACTCACTCCCTGGCCAGCCGCCCACTCAGGACGTCAAGCCTATCAAGACGGAGGTGCAGAGCGAGGACGGACAGGTGGTGGTTATAAAGCAGGAGAAAGACCGGGTATGTTCACGATTGAGTTCTGTGAAGATGCAGGGGACCAGGAGAGGAAAGAGCCACCTGTAGGGGGAAGCAAAGGTGTGCCGCCCGCCCACGCTGAAATGCGAGAATAATATGCATTTGTTCTTTCTGCCCGCGAGGGCCTTGGGGCTTTGTACTTCAATCCCAGTTGTATGTGTGTTTTTCACAATGAAATATTTTGAATGTGTACAAATCAGAAAACATAAACTCTCATATACCATCACCCAGCTTTATCAGTTACTGATATTTTGTCCGTTTATTTATGTTTGCTGTGGTTTGGGTTTTGTTCTGTTTTCTGACCAGTGTCAGGCAGCCCCAGGAAAAGGCCCTGTCTGGGGAGCTAAAGGATGGAGGGAATGGCTCCTTACCCAGTGTCCATCCCCTCATTGTCTTCACAGGAAGCCAGGCTGGCAGAGAATGCTTGTACCCTGGCTGACCTGACAGAGGGTCAGGTCGGCAAGCTGCTCATCCGCAAGTCGGGGAAGGTGCAGCTCCTCCTGGGCAAGGTGACTCTGGACGTGACAATGGGGACCACCTGCTCTTTCCTGCAGGTGAGAACCTGCTGGGTCGGGACGGAGGCTCTTCAAGACATTGAGGAGTGTTGAGGACTTGGTGCTGCATATGGAGGAAGGGTTCTTGGGATTATCACGTTGAAATCACAGGACTGAGCGAGTGATAGGCTATGCGGTTTTGGTTCTCATCTCTCTCTCGTCATTGGCAGGAGCTGGTGTCCGTGGGCCTTGGAGACAGTAGGACGGGTGACATGATGGTCCTGGGACACGTAAAGCACAAACTTGTATGTTCTCCCAATTTTGAATCCCTGTTGGATCACAAACACCGGTAAAAGGAGCAGATGGAGGATGGTGGTGATTGTGTCCACGGCTGCTGCCTGCTCCAGACGTTTTGTTCTCAAATCTGTTCAACCCAGAAGGCGCCTGTTTAGCCCACCCACTCCAGCCATCGTCCCAGTTTTCCCCACGTGGCTCCTTCCCGCAGCAGCTGTGAACGGCGCAGTGACCTTCCCACAGCACGGAAACTGCACGCCCTCGCTGCTGGGGGGCTTGTCCCTGCTATTTATTTTTATATTTATGGCTTACCTCTTCAACTGACTGCACCCTCCCGAGGTGGAGAGGCGGCACGGTCTGGGAAGGGACGGGCTCCTTCTCTTGGTGATGTCTTTGTTCTCAGGGTAGGAAGTGTAAGGACAGCTGCTGCTGCTGCTCCCGCCTTCCTCCCAACAGGCGGCACCAGAGAGAGAGCAGGGACTTCTTGAGTCTGAGACTCAGCCCCAGCTCTGTCCATTACTAGTTGTGTGATTGACAAACTACCTAACGTTTCTGAGCCTCATGTTCCTCATCTGACAAAAATGAGGACGATACCTACCTCACAGGGTTGGCATGAGGATGCAGTGGAATATTGTCGATGAAAACTTGCACAAGGCCAGACATACACAGTAGGCGCTCAATAAATGTTAGTTTAGTTTCCCTTCGACTGAATCTATTTTCAAACAAAAGAGAGATTCTGAGAATCTCAGATAAAGTGAATGGAGCTGCTTCATCCCACATTCTTACTCCGTGTCCTATCCCCCCAGCCTGATGCTCTGAAGGTTTGGGTTTGGGCCCTTCAAGGCCCTTTTTTTCCTAAGCATTCTTAGGCAAGTGCTTCCTGTTCATTGCTGCGAGGCCCTAGCTGTAGGTGACATCAGAAGTGACAGAGTCAGAGACTCACTCCTCCCAGTGCCCTGCAGATGCCTTCGGGTGACACGGTGGTCCCAGGACTCCCTCCACCCTCACTCCTGCAGTAAGTAGCTGCTACTCTTCCAGTAGCAGCTACTGGAAGAGTAAATGCTTCCACTATTTCTCAGAAGAAACCTGTGACCACTCCTGGAGAATTATCACCACACCGAGTCAAATACTGCTGAAAAACAACCCTGGCTGAGATAGTAAGTAGAGATTTATTGAATAATGGCCTCACTTTGAATTTGAGAGGCCCATATCTGTCTCCTGTCCTGGCATCAACTTGGATTCCACTGACACTGGCTGCGCTGGCCTTGTAGTTCATTGGTCTGTGGTCTTGTTCCTTGCAGCAGCTCACCACACTCTTGACCCTTCCAGTGTGTGGTCCCTAAGGAGCAGCTTCTGTTTCCTCGTCCCTTGGCTGCAGGGCAGGGTCAGGGAGGCGCCTCGGAGGTTGGGGAAGGCCTCCTGTTGCAGTGTTCGTGGTCATTAGACACCGGCAACTCAGCTCCCTTTGCTGTGAGCTTAGCAGACCACCTCTGGAACAGGTGTGAACCACACAGACTCCTCTTAACTTAGGTGGCCCAAGAGGTTTTGGAAGGATATGCCTTTCTTTAGTCTCGCCTTCTTTCTGTTCCTTGAGCCTGTTTATCATTCATCACCACTGGGGCTTCTCCACTGAGCCCCTCAAGCTGCCTAGCCAGCAGCTAGGAGGCAGGATTGACTGTGTAGTCCCCACATTACCCCTTCTGTAGCTAAGAGCTCACGTGAGCTCTGTTGGATGGTACTGTTCTGGTCTCTGTTCTCACTGTAGAGGACAGGTGAGCAGAAGGGGTCTTGGAGATGTGTGCCATGGAAGTCCTGTTTGGTCTAATGCTGAGCTTTGATGAACCAACTCCTTTTTTGTTCTCTGGGCTTCAGTGTTTGCTGCTTCTCCTTTTCCACAGCTAATGCACTGCCAGTGAGTCTCCATTGTAATCCTCTCTTTCTCTCGGTTACTTTGGTTCAAAAATACTCTTCTGCTTTTCCCGGCTAGCTCACAGGCCCTGCCTCGTTAGATGTTTGTTGTTTTGCAGTCTTTAGTTCTTTGACTCCTCCACGGAAGCTTGAGGAAGAGTGTGTGCCACTTTAACGTTCACCACTTTGCCATTTCAAGTATCTTGGGGATCGACCGTTACGACCCTGCGTCACAGTCCCCATGATCTGTCTCTACATTCCTGATAAACAGATTGAACATCGTCAATAAAAGTGTGGCAAAAAGACTGAGGCAAGTCTGCTTTCTTGGCCAAGCCTCCAAAGCATACATTTCTACCAACAAATAAATGCAAATGACGGGAGTAAAAAGCCCAAAGCCAAATTCATGTAAGAGTGCAAATGGATGCAAATTTATTACTACCTGCATCTGTGTGTATGTATTTTGTTAATGTTAATGCTGAAAAGCAAGCTGTAGGCTTGTTCATTTCTTAATTACATGATTAAGTGACAGAGTGTGGGCCTTAGAGTCAGGGTGGGGTTTGAATCTAACTCCACCAGTATAACATTGAGGAAAATCATTTATCCTCCCTAAGCTCAGTTTTATTCATTTTCTGTAAAAATGAGATAATAGTAGCTTTTTAATAGGGTTGCTTTTAAATTACAGTGGATTTATTTCATGCCAGACAGAAAAGTGCTTCTGTCAGGACGTGATCAGCACAAGTAACAGAAAACTAGACTGACAGTGACGTAAGCAATAAGAATGTTTAATTATCTCATGTAACGGGCAGTCTGGAGATAGATGGTTCCAGAGTTGGGTGGCAGCCAAAACATCAAGATTTTCTTGGATGCATTTGTTCTGCCATCCTTGGTGTTACAAAGTGGCTGTAACAACTCAGCATCATTTCTTCAAATGACAGTGTCCAGAGCCAAAGCAGGAAGCAAAGTAGACAGCAGTTAAGGAACTTTCTCCTCATTCTGCTCATATCAGGGAGGAATATCCTTCAGAGGCCCAAAGAGACTTGCCCCTATGTCTCTCTGATAGAGCGAACCACATAACCACCCTTGGATGGGCACTGGCAAAGAGGGATGGGTGGACCAGTTTGTCCCCTGGCAGTGACGTCTTGTTGCCTTTGAGACGGTTTTGTTAGTAGGGAAGAAACAGGAATGGCACTTAGGTATAAACAGTCCATGATAGTTGCCACCATGATTAAAAAATACTGTGTATTGTACTAAACTCTATATCTAGGTAGAATTTTTTTAATGTTCAATTTACCTTTTATTCTAAATAAACCAGTTTTAACATTTTAGTGCATATTCTTTCAGACTACAAAATTGTGTATGTTACATATAATGATATAAACATGCTGTTTTATCACATTTCATCTCACTCAAAAATACAGTTCTTCCATGTTAATAGTAAGCCTCTTGTACTTCAGATACTTGTGATCTAGCTGAAAATATCAGAGACAGCACCCTTTAATCCTCCCAGACCTACCCACATGGTCCAATTGATCACTCACACTTGGCTATTTAAAGGAAGAGCCTTATTTCCAAGGTATAGTCACAGTGCAAAAAGTGACGTCCATTGCCTGTTCATCCCACCCCCAGCCTAGTGCAGGATACTTCCACAGTGCGGGCATCCCCCTCTTAAGAGGGCTACAGCTATAGTGACAGATGCCATGTTGACAGCTGCTCTTGGACTGTGGTTCAGCTGCCAGAGTTCTACTGATGGAGGGTCGGAACTGGAGTGGGCTTAGGTCTCAAGGGCATCATCTGAAAAAATGGGGATAGAATGCCAATTCTAGGAACCCCTCTGTGTGGCCAACTTCTAACTCAGCTCTTCTGAAGCATTTCTTCTGTCCCCTTCTGTGGGAGCAGTCACTGGTCCAACTCCCCGAAAGCTGAGGCAGAGGTTAGACTTCCTTCTATTAGGCTCATTTACATTTAAGACCCAGTCAGTTGGAAAAAATGCAGTCTTGATGATCATTGGCCCAACGGCTTTATCTTGTGTACTTTTCAGGATTCAGTGGAGAAATAGAAACCGTTCTAGGTACTCTAAGCAGAAAAGTTTAATACAGGAAGATAAGTATTTTTAGACTCATTGGAAAGCTGGAAGAGTGAGCCATAGGTTGAGTCTCCAGGATTCAGAACCCTAGAGAACTGATTTACCAGGGGAGCTACACCCTCTGCTAGAATCAGGAAGGCGGAGGACCTGGATCGAGCTGTGAGGACACAATGCACGGCCGCAATCTAGGGATCAGGCAGTGCCCGCAGTCTCAACTGCCTGGAGGACCACAGAGCTAAGGTTGCACCCTGGAACACCTGAAGAAAACCCCCCACATGCTGAGTGCCCTCTGTGTGCTAGGTACAGTTCAAGCATAGTATTTGTCAGTGACAAAACAGAAAGGTCTCTGTCCTGGTGGAACTTGCATACTAGTGAGGGAGACAGACAATAAATATAAGTAAGTTACATAGTATTTAGAAGGTGAAGACTGCTTGGGAATTTTTTTATTTTAAGGGTAAGGGGAGTCTATGGGTGGTAGTATCACAGTAAGTAGGGTAGGCTTCGTTGAAAAAATATTTGAAGTGAAGCAGCCGGATTAGGCAGTGGGGACAGCTAGGAGCTGACACTGAGAGAGGGGACAGTATCAGAGGTAGGGTGGGCAGCCCAGGTCCTGCAGGGCTTCGAAGCCATCATAAGGACTTTGGCTTTATTCTAAGGGAAATGATTAGCTGTTGCAAGTGTCTCTTAGGTTTCAAAAGGCTCCCATTAGCTGCTGGGTTGAGACAAGGGTAGAAGCAGAGGCACCAGTTTGGAGGCTGCTACATTAACCTAGGCAACAGACGGCAGTGGCTTGGACCAGGGTTAATGGTGGAGGTGTTGGGAAGTGGTTGGATGCTAGATACTTAATTCAAAGGTAGAGCCACCTCGATCTACTGATAGAGTAGATGTGGGGTGTGAAAGAGCAGAATCAAACAGCCAAAGCAGTAGGAAGGTGGGCCGTACTTCCACCTTTCAAATCCTAATTGGTAGAACCTAACTCACACCCAGCATCCTCGCGCAAGTGATTTTGGGAAATGTAGCATCCCCCTTCTAGCCCCAGTAATCCAGGTTGGCACTTTATAAAGTGGTGGTTGATGCGCGCATGTTCAACCACATCCAGCAGAGTTGGCTTAAGGATCCAAAATTTGAAGGTGAAGCATTCTGTGGCCGTGTCGTGCTGCCAACACAAAGTTCTCTGATTCATTTCCTCAAAACAGTATACTCCAAATGAAAACACAATACCCAAGACTGACTGTACTAGGTGTGACTCATGCATTTTCCCAGGGCAAGATAATACAGGAATCCTTTTGGAAACAGCTCTTACACTGTACAACATAACATTAATGGCTATATTAGAATGCATCTTTGGACTATCAAAATTGACCCAGATATTCCCTGATTTCTGGACAATTTTGGCTTTTCCAATTTTTCATGATTTTAAAAGTGATGTGATAAACAATTTTGCAGTTAAATTGTTTCTGATATCCTCATTATTTCCTTAGGATGTTTTTAAATTAAAAATGGCTTTTTTGACATTAAAAGTGTCAAATTCTATGCCATCTTTAAGGCTTTTGGTAGATAACGCCCTCCAGAATGCTTGCACCTGTCCACATGCCCATCAACAGTGTGTAAGAGTTGCTTGTGCATTTGTAAAGTTAATGTATTAATCAAGATTCTGGTTTTGAACTATATAAATGTAAAAAGATGCTGAGTAGAGACCTGACCTGTACTCAGCTGACCCTCAGGGTAGATAACTAATGTTTTCTCTCTTCCCTCTGTCAGACATCAAAGGGGGTTGATGTGTAAAGAACACGCTGCCCCCGCGGTTGGGTTATATGCTTTCCAGAAGTCTGATGTGTTTTTCCCAAGCTTTTGCCAGTTGTATTCACTACTGTACTTACATAATTCAGTTAAACATGGTATAAACTAATAAAATATGAGGATTAGAAGGAAGTATTTCTGATGAAAATAAGGTAAGTACATAATTTAAATATATAAACTGATGAAATATAAGTGCTAAAATAAGGTTCTTATTTCTGTGTAAACCAAGGTAAATGCTTTGGAAAGAATAAACGTGAGTCACTAAATACTACCATTGAATTAAGTTTAGGCAAGATAAACGTAAAGACGGGGGCAATCATAATTATCTAAAGTAATTCTGCATTCACATTTCTCCGCAAGGTCTCTAGTGCTTTGACTTCACATTCAGCTTTTGGAGATATCAAAACTGGTGATCTTAGCAGTGCATTGTAGGTGTGTGTAATTTTCATGGAATGCTAATCAGTGGACCCATACTCAAAGAAAAGGACTTGTCCCTACACCAAAAGGGGATGAATGTCCATTTATAAGTGTTAAGTTAAAATATTTAAAATAGATACATTTCTTGTATTAAAAATTTTCCCCAAAATATCAGTTAAGATCAGGTTCAGCTAAGAGAAATAGAGCCCCATAATAACAGTGGCTTAACCAAATAGACTTTTGTCTCTCATAAAAATCTAAAGATGCACAGTCTGAACTGGTATGGCAGCTCTGCTCTACAGAGCCCCAAGGGTCTCTGCTCCTTCTAGCTTACCTTCCCATGGTGTCTAGGGTGTGGCTCAGCCTCAGCTTCTAAGTTGAAACCAGACCTCTGTTCATTGCATCCCCACCCCTGGCAGGCAGATAAATGACAGGTTTACATATTTCCCCATCCCCCCACCCCTTGCCAAATGACAGGGCATGTATTCAATATTATATCTTCTTTAAGGAAGACACCTAAGAGCTGTCCCATAACGTTTATGATTACAGTTGACCCTTGAACAACACAGGTTTGAACTGTATGGGTCCACTTATGTAGGGATATGGAAGGGACTTGAGCTGACTGTAAGGGAATTGAGAATCCATGGATTTAGATGTCAGCAGGGGGTCCCGGAGCCAGTTCCCCTGGGATATGGAGGGGTGATTGTATGCACCATTGTCCAGAAAGTAGTGACATAGCCTCAGCCTCCAAGGAGGCTGAGAAATGTGGTCTTGATCTGGAATGAGCAGGTACCCTCCTAAAAGTCAAGATTCATTATCATGAAAGAAGGAAACTGGATACTAAGGATCAACCAGCAGCCTCTGGCACATCTATTTCACTTACTTTAAGAATAACTGAACATCTACTGGTCTCAATTGTGACAGAGAAGACCTTCCAATTTACATCACGTGTGTAAGCAAACCCTCAACTGCCGGCACAGATATAGTGTGCTGTTGTTATAACCACTTCCCTGCATACACTCTCAGTGTCCTTGCCCCTCTCTCCTGTTTTACTCATAGGACAAAAGCCCACTTCTGGGTAAATCTAAATCTCTGCCTACTCTGCATCTCTCCTGAGGGCTTAAACCTGGCTGGAGAAGCACCTGACACCACGCTGAATCATCTCACTTTAAGACCAATAATCTAGCACATTTTCCTTGAACATTTACTCCTCGCACTCCCCAGAGAGTACTGTGTTCTCAAACCTCCAACACCCCACTCTCAGCTGGTGACCCTGCTTCTTATCGCAGTAAGAAAATAGAAGCAGTCAGAACACCACATGTTCCCACTACTGTATCTGTCAGTCTGTTTGCAGCTGTGTCCAGGTGCACCATCTGGCCTGTTACTATGGATGAACTGTCTGCCCTCCCGGAGATCAGACCCTTCACAGGAGCCCTAGATTCCATCCTTCTTACCTACTCAAAGGTTAGTGTTCCAGCAACCCCCTACACACACATCTAGTTCCCTCTATTAGGTCAGTGTCACACAATCCAAGTAGGCTCTTAGGGATCCATCTTGAAAATAAATTTTCTTCTGAGGTTGCATTCATCTCCAATTATCGCCTCTTTTCTCTGCTTCCGTTTGCAGCAAAACTTTTTTTAAATATATTTATTTATTTATTTTTGGCTGCATTGGGTCTTCGTTGCTGCGCACGGGCTCTCTCTAGTTGAGACAAGCGAGGGCTACTGTTCGTTGCGGTGCACGGGCTTCTCATTGCGGTGGCTTCTCTTGTTGCGGAGCATGGGCTCTAGGCGCATGGGCTTCAGTAGTTGTGGCATGCAGGCTCAGTAGTTGTGGCTCGTGGGCTCTAGAGCACAGGCTCAGTAGTTGTGGCGCACGGGCTTAGTTGCTCTGCGGCATGTGGAGTTTTCCTGGGCCAGGGCTCAAACCCGTGTCCCCTGCATTGGCAGGCGGATTCTTAACCACTGCACCACCAGGGAAGCCCTGCAGCAAAACTTCTTGAAAGAGTTGTCTTTGTTTATCTCCACTTCCTCTCATCCATTCTCTCTTGAACCATTCTAACCTGCCTTCACCACTCCTCCCAACGGCTCTTCTCAAGGTCACCAGTGCCAAACTCAATAGTAAACTTGCCATCCTTATGTTACTGAATCTATTATCACATTTGACATAGTTGATCACTCTTCCCTTCCTTAAATACCTTCCTTTCTTGGCTTCAGGGTCACTGTCCTAACTGTTCCTTCTTGTCTCACTGGATGTGCTCTCCATCTCCTTTCCTGGTACCTCCCCATCAGGCCTTAGAGCATTTCTCTTGCCTGTCTACTCTCGTTCCCTCAGCCATCTCACTTAGAATCATGGCTTTAAACTCTCCATGCCTATGACTCCCAATTTATTATCTGCAGCTGAGACCCCTCTCCCAACCTTATATCCAACTGCCACTCCCTCATCTCTTCTTGCATGTCTGGCAGGCAACTCACCCCTGACTACCAATTTTGGGAAATACAGGGACAAAGAAACGTATTAAAATAACCCATGAGAGTCGCATCAGCAAAGCCTGGAATCTGTGGGACAAATGACAGGTTCTTCAACAAATTATAAGGGAAAAAAGAGGAATGAAGGAGGAACCTACAGATAAAAAGAGGTTTAGGATATAATGTCAATCGGTTGCAAAGTATGAACCTTATTTGTACTAATTTTATTTTTTAAAATTTATTTGATCGAAGCATTGTTGATTTACAATGTTGTGTTAGTTTCTGGTATATAGCAAAGTGATTCAGTTATACATATATATATATATATATATATATATATATATATACATTCTTTTTCATATTCTTTCTCATTACAGTTTATTACAGAACATTGAACATAGTTCCCTGTGCTATACAATAGGACCTTGTTCTTTATCCATTCTATATATAATAGTTTGCATCTGCTAATCCCAAGTTCCTAAACTGTCCCTCCCCCAACCCTCTCCCTTGGCAACCACAAGTCTGTTCTTTATGTCTGTGAGTCTGTTTCTGTTTTGTAGATAAGTTCATTTGTGTCATATTTTAGATCCACATATAAGTGATATATGGTATTTGTCTTTTTCTGACTTACTTCCTGAGTGTGATAATCTCTAGGTCCATCCATGTTGCTGCAAATGGCATTATTTGTATGAACCTTATATGGATAGCGATTCTGAGAACTGCAATGAATCTCAGCGTGAAGACTCCATTCAAACTCCTGCACTGGGAATTCCCCGGTGGTCCAGTGGTTAGGACACTGCACTTCCACTGCATGGGGCATGGGTTCCAAGCTGCATGGTGCAGCCAAACCAAAACAAACAAACAAACAAAAAACCCTGCACTAGGAGAGTCTCGACCAAACTTTAACATGGCCTCTAGCAGTTTAAGGCCATGTCTCTGGGACCACCCACCCCCTTTTGAGTTCCTGTTTGGAAAAGCTCAGAGCTGTCCAAAAAAATTTGTTGTTTGTCAAAAAAATTTGCTGTTTGTTTTAGCTAACACCTGACATAGTCCCCTGGCCTCCCTTTATTAGAGCATTTACTCAAAAAGGGCTTATAATTGTGAATCCTTCTTCTGTCCCTTTGAGATGATATGTATATTCTATAACTGTGGAGTGTCTTGTCTTTAGGACCTGAAAGCCATTCCTTTGAAATGTAATTATCAGGAAGGAGAGGGCTTCCAGTCTCTGGGAGGATAGAATCCTAACTTCCATAATCGCCAGCAGTCACTGCTGGCCTAATCACGTTTACAGTGACCAACCCTTTGTAATTTTTCACTTGAGTCCTGTCCCCATTCTCCCTTTACAATTCCTCTTTGCAAATCAGGATGGAGCTCAACTTTTTTTGCCTACTGTCAGTAGTTACTGAATAAAACCTGTTTTCAGCATTTTAACTAATACCTGGCTTTGTTTATCTTTGATATTTTTAACAAATTTTTTAAAAAATCATGAGGCAATCAGGAATGTTGGCACGTTGACTAGATTTTTTTTTTTTTTTTTTTTTTTTGTGGTACGCGGGCCTCTCACTGTTGTGGCCTCTCCCGTTGCGGAGCACAGGCTCCGGACGCGCAGGCTCAGCGGCCATGGCTCACGGGACCAGCCGCTCCGCGGCATGTGGGATCTTCCCAGACCGGGGCATGAACCCGTGTCCCCTGCATCAGCAGGCAGACTCCCAACCACTGTGCCACCAGAGAAGCCCCTTGACTAGATATTTGATGATACTAAATTATTATTGTTTGGTTTTTTTGGTGCGATAATGGTGGTGTTATATTTTCAAGATAATCATTAAAAAAAAATCTATCCCAAATGTTATCACTTCTTACTACTTATCCAGCATTATTACCCTTGACCAAACTAACATCCTCTCTTGTGGGATTTTTTTTACAATTGCTTCTTAAATGATCTGCCTGCTTCTACACGCCCCCCCACGCCACCAGTCTGTTCTCAGCACAGCAGCCAGAGACACCCTGGTAAAATGTGCCATATTATTACCACTTCCCATCTCATTCAGAGTAAAATCCAAGTCTGTTCAAGCTACAAGACCTCATGGGATCCTCCTATGATCCCTGTGACCTCGTGTCCAGCTCTTCTGGGTCATTCCACTCCGTCCATTTCTTATGTAAAAGAGTAGGCAGGCTACAGCTTCAGGGGTTTTGCATTATTTTGCCCCTGCCTAGAACCCACTTTCCCCAGAAACCTTCATGTCTTGTTTCCTCATTCCCTTCAGGTCTCTGAGACTCTACCTGACCATCCTGCTTAAATTAGGAAAGTTCCACTTCTGATACTCCTTCTGCCCCTTTCCTTGCTCTTTTTCTCCATAGCATTTATCACCATCTGACATATTATCTATTTCCGTTTTTTGTCTGATATTCCCATTAGAACATAAGCTATGAGAGACTGTTTTGTTCGTTACTGTGTCTCCAGAACTTAAAATAGTGCCTTGTACATAATAGACACCAAACAATGTTAGTTGAAAGAATGAAGGAATGACTGCTATTGTGTGAAGGCTGTGTGTGCTAAAGTATTGATAACTGCATTTCTCAGCAAGTGCAAAAAAGACTTTTGAAGTCTTCCAGGCTTCCTCCCAAGGGAAGAATGGCCCTCACTTTTCCAGGGACAAGAAAGGAGCTGGCCAACCTCGTGGGCAGGGCTTTGGGCCAATTCAGTGGTCTGTCCTCGTGGCTTCCGCTGCTGGGTGTGTAATTGGCATTGGTGTTTTCCATGAACAGCCCGTGAACGCTCATAAACGCCATAAGGGATGATACCTGTGGGGAGTTGCTGCATGTAGAGAGGTGCTAGTGCCTTTGAGACCCCATAACCCTATGATCCCTTTTTTTAAAAATTAATTTATAATTAATTTATTTTTGGCTGCGTTGGGTCTTCGTTTCTGTGCGAGGGCTTTCTCTAGTTGCAGCGAGCAGGGGCCGCTCTTCATCGCGGTGCACGGGCCTCTCACTGTCACGGCCTCTCTTGTTGCAGAGCACAGGCTCCAGACACGCAGGCTCAGTAGTTGTGGCTCATGGGCCCAGTTGCTCTGCGGCATGTGGGATCTTCCCGGACCAGGGCTCGAACCCGTGTCCCCTGCATTGGCAGGCAGACTCTCAACCACTGTGCCACCAGGGAAGCCCCCTATGATCCCTTTGAGCTAAAAATCTTTCTGATTGATCATTTTTCTGATCAGAACATTTGGGAGGCAGCCTCCCCTGGGGGGCATCCATTGATGGGGTTTGTTGCCTCCCTAGTGATGCTAAGAGGTACACCTCTTTTGAAAAGCATCTCTTACCTTGTTCTTGGGTTCTTGTCAAAACTGAACACCCGAGAGTGTTAAACACACATAGAGGCCTTGTGACTGACATTTTGAGGGGTAGGGTAACTGGGACTCAATAACTAACAGTGTGGGGAGAGCCCAATAAACCTCCCTTGTCAGATGGAAATGGTATATTTAGGTCTCCAGCTGGCCTGGCCCCAGTGGCGTTTTCAGCTTTACATGACAAACAGACAGCCATCCCTTTGGGGGAAATGTTATCCTCCATTCCACAGCCTGAAACAAAGTCACTTGCTCAGTGGGGCTTTCATTCCACAGTGGTTCTTCTAAATGCCTGGGCCTGGTTCGCTGATGGTTCGGCTAAGCTAAAACCCGTGGTGTCCACTGGGTAGACACCATGCAGTGGCTGTTCAGCATCTGCGCCATCTACTTGGAACAGAAAACAGATGTGGTCTCTCTGCTCGGTAGGCAGAACTCAAAGCTGTCCTCACGGCTCCAGCCAATACTCCTTGATGAAGCTTGTTATATTTTTGCTAACTCTTGTTTGGGCTGTTGACAATGTCCTAGCCATTTGGTCTGCCACTTGGAAAACTACAGAGTGGCAGATTAAAGATTCCCGTCTTTGGGGCCATCAACTATGGAAAAAAATCACGGCTGCTAATGGAACCATCTGGCTGACTCCTATAGGTGCCCATGGTGAGGACCCATTCTCTGATGAAACCGACTGGATTCAAGCTGTGCATTGAGCCTGCACTGCCCAGGCAGCCACCTTTGCTGCCTGGACCGATCACTGAACCAGACATGCAACATACCCACCACCGTAGACTGGGCACCAGGCAAATGACTCTATGTTTAAGATGCACACACTACTACTTCATGCTGGGCCCGCACGTCCTAATAAAAGTTGAACTGTTGGTCTCGGTGAGGGAGGCCTATTGCACAGGGCAAAGCTATCGAACCTGTGCCCCACTCCTGGGGCTCACCACTGTTGACAGTTTTTCAGGTTGCAGTGTTGCTGTCTCAGTACAATCAGCTGACTCTGCCCAGACCACTGTGGTCCTTGAAACTAATCTTTGCTACATTTCTGGCTTTCCAGACATTTGCAGTCTGATGATGATGCATCTTTGATTGCAATGGACTCTCAAGCCAGTCACGGTATTTGATGGACTTTCTGCACAGGCCACCATCCACAGGCATCTGGGCTTGTTAAGCATTGGAAGAGCCTCCTCAAAAATCAACTCAAAGGGATTTCTGACCCCTATGTCTATCACCTCTTCCTGATCCGTGTGTGTTAACAAGGCAGCGTGGCCACTAACTGTGACTGTTCTTAGAAAACAAGGTTTTGTTCTTGACCACGCCCTGGGTACTAATCAGGATGAGAAGGTGGAGTGTTATGTAGACCTATTTTGAGAAATTGGGATTCCCTTCTATGTCCAATGTTTCTTTCTTTCACCTAATGGCAACCCCAGCAGGCCTGATTGCTTCACCCTCTAGTAGCTGCCCAGCCAAAAGAAAGACCTAGGGAATTCAAACTTGATGCTAAGTTTTTTTTAAAAATATTAACTCTTCGTGCAGTTTGCTGACATTCAAACTACTAAGTAATATCAAGTGTGACAATCTGATTTTGAATTTTTTCCCCCAAGAATTTTGTCCCCCAAACTGAATAATAATTCTGTACTAGACCCACAGTTCCTAAACTGTGTTCTGAGACACCCCAGGGTGCCTCGGCAGCAAGCCTATGGAGCACCATAGAATACAGTTGACCCTTGAATAAATGGGCTTGAACTGCACTGGTCGACGTGTATGTGGGTTTTTTTCAATAGTAAATACTATGGTACTACACAATCTGTGGTTGGTTGGATCCGTGGATATGGAACCTTGGGTACAGATGAATCACGTATAGAGAAGACTGACTATAAATTACACGCAGATTTTCGAATGTGCAGAGGGTTGGTGCCCCAGCCCCACATGTTGTTCAAGGGTCAACTGTATTTTAAAAGTGCAAGGGAAACACAGTGATACTCATCATCTGTCAGAAACTACGCAAATTACTACTACAAGATAGATCATGACTGCAACGTTAGATTGTTTTCCTTTTGATAATGTCATATCTTTGCAAAGTTGAGTTTTCTGAAGTTGGTGTGATAAAAAGAAAATACTGCATGAATATCAGTGTGGTACAGGAGATGAGTATGGTAGTGCCCAATCTGATTCCAAGGTTTGAGAAGTTGTATGGCACCCAGCACATCCCAGGGAAGTAAATATGATTGCAGTAGTCTCCACTTATTTTGTGCTTTCTCTTTGTCCAGATTTATCTGTGACTTATTTTTCTTCTTTCTTGCCTTTTTAATTTGGATTGATTGTGTTTTTCTCATTTTATTATTTTTTTCCCTCTACTGATTGGATAGATATGTATTTTATTTCTTTTTAAAAAATAGAACAACCATATAATCCAGCAATTCGATTTCTGGGTATTTATCCAAAGAAAACAAAAATGCTAACTCCAAAAGATGAATGCACCCCCATGTTCATTGCAGCATTATTTAAATAGCCAAGATATGGAAACAACCTAAGTATCTACTGATGGATGAATGGATAAAGAAAATGTGATACACACACACACACAATGGAATATTACTCATTCATAAGAAAGGATGAAATCTTGCCATTTGTGACATGGTTGGACCTTGAGAACATTATGCTAAGTGAAATAAGTCAGACAAAGATGAATACTGTATGACTTCACTTATATGTGGTATCTAAAAAGACAAACAAATAAAAACAAAAAAACAAGCACATAGATAAAAAGAACAGATTGGTGGTTGCCAGAGGTGGGGGGCAGGGAGGTGGGAGAAATGATTGAACGGGGTCAAAAGGCATAAACGTCCAGTTATAAAATAAAAAGTCCTGAGGATGTATACAGCATGGCAACTATAGTTAAAAATACTGTATTGCATATTCAATATGTATTCAAATATGTATTGCATATTGTTGCTGAGAGAGTAAATCTTTTTTTTTCAGTTAACACACTTAGTTATTCCTTACTATGAAAGTAATATATAATCAATATACAAAATTTTGAAACAACAGATTTGTGACTTGCCTAAGGTCATGCTGTTCTAATAAGTTTCACCGTCAAGGCTTAACCTTCCCTGGGAATCTATGCTGCCAACCACAGTTTTGTATGAAACCATTTCCCTATGTTTGTCTCCTTTGGCTGACTCACATACAGGGTCAGATTCATTGTGATTTAACATACTGGCACATCTCAGTTCAGGGCGTTTGTTTGTTTTGCACAGTTCCATCTGTGTTTAACATAGGTTAACAGTATGGAACTTCTCTTGGCCAAAAAGGCAGCCAATAGTAGTAGTATTGGGGGATAGTAGTAACATCCTCATGATAGCAAATGTAACTGGAGAAGCTATTGAGGCAAATGGAATGATACATGATAAACTGGCTCATTTCAGAGACTATCTAGTGATCTGAAAACTTAGTCTAGCTTGATGGCAATGCTGTCATATTATATGCAAATTAGTAAATTTTTGGCATACTGTTTGGCCAGGGGAGGTCCCGGGTCACCTCCTCCTTTCCTTGTGTTTCCCCAAGCTCTACTTCTGCTGATGGGGATATTTGTTTGCTTTGTTGAGAATCATACTTTAAGATGATGCCTGCATATGAGCTTCCCTGGTGGCACAGTGGTTGAGAGTCCGCCTGCCAATGCAGGGGACACGGGTTCGTGCCCCGTCCGGGAAGATCCCACATGCCGCAGAGCGGCTGGGCCCGTGAGCCATGGCTGCTGAGCCTGCGTGTCCGGAGCCTGTGCTCCGCAACAGGAGAGGCCACAACAGGGAGAGGCCCGCGTACCGCCAAAAAAAATGATGCCTGCATAAATACATCATCGCATTTGTTTCCTTGGTAAATATTGGCTTACTTCTCTTTTTAGTTTACATTTAAGTTCAAAGTAAGCCCTATAAAGTGTTGGAGAAACTATGTATCAGTGTCTCAGCCCCTTCATCCATAATATTAAGGGTTAGGTTAGATGATAACTGAAGACTTTTCCATCTCTCAGGTTCCTTAAACTTTCCATTAGTCACAATGGAAGAAATTTCAGGACCTGGGATCACATTAACAAAAAAATTTTTTTGTTAATCTGGGTGTATTCCAGGAAATGTTGCTAATTCATTTCCTGCCAGCTGCAGAGAGTGGAATTTGTGATTTTCGTCAGTTGATGAGTGTCAGATAATATTCATGACAAACTGAAATCAGAAGGGAAGCTGACTTTTAGTGAGGACATCAAAATGATAGGAGGTTAGGAACTGGACCCCATTTCTCATGTGTGAAGTGGAATAAAGTGAAATAAAGTTCTCTGCCACAAACATGTTCAGTGGAGTATAAAAAAATCTCCAGTTACAATTTTGGCTTATAAAAATAATATCGCACTCATTTCCTTTACTCTCAGAACCTGAATGGAATGTAGACAGAATAATAACTGTCCAATTACACGCCGCAGTGGTGCTCCTTTGAGGAGGTGTGGTAGGAAATGCACTGGTGGTAGAGGTAAAGAGACTTCCTTCGCTTCTTGATTACCCCTCTTACTGGTGTGTGAGCTTAGTCATGTTATTTAATTTCTTTGAGCCTAAATTTTCTCATCTATAAAATGAAAATAATAAAATGTTCCTGAGAGGTTTATTGAAAATATTAAATTTTAACATATTGGTAATGGCTACTGCTCAACAAATCTAGGTCCACAGCTTCGTATTCAAAAGTTTGCAATCTAAAAGTTGTAAAAATTATTTTCTTGAAAGCTCCTTGGTGGCAAAACCTCAACTGTCTGATCTGATTTCACTTGGTAGAAATTTTTACCTGATCGTGTGAAGCTATTTACAGTCTTTACGCTACTTGAGGTGAATATTCATGTTTTACTGCATAAATATGTGTTTGATTATTTGTGCTGTCTCAGACCACTCTAGGGGAGGTATACAATGTACAATTTAATATCTTTTTAAAATTTAAAACTTCCTGAATTCTGAAATGTACATGGCCCCAAGGATTTCTGATAAGGGATTTTAGGCCTATTGAGAGAGTAAATCTTAAAAGTTCTCATGATACACAAAATTTTTTGTAATTGTGTAAGGTGATGGATGTTATCTAGACTTATTGTGGTGAGTATTTTGCAAAGTATACAAATATTGAATCCTTACGTTGTGCACCTGATACTAATATACCATTATATGTCAGTTATACCTAAATTAAAATATTTTAAATATATATTTAAAAAATTTAATATGCATGCTGAGAGAGTGTAGAGTTAATTATTATTACCCTCCTCCAGAACCTTATAATGCTTTTATTCCAATTACCTCCCTCCTGACTTATATGCTATTTTTCTTAACCTCTTAGCTCTATCATTTTTTTAAAAATTTCACTGTATTGGACACCTCTTATGCTCCATTACAGATCCTTTCGGTCTTACCTGTCCCTTTATATAACCCGTACTATGGTGAACAGTTTTCTGTGAGCACGCACCAGGTCTACAGGGATACAAGCTGATAATGCCTAGCCTCAGGCTTGCCCTGTGCATCTCCTGCTTTCTGCCCTGAGGCTTCTGTGTTGATGCCAAGGCATGGAGTAGCATGGGAACATCGTGGTGCACCTAGAAAGTATAAGGGGTTAATACTCATTTTTCTTCATTTTAGTGCTTGGAAAGTCCTTTACAGAGGGTTTATTAGAGGTAAATCTCTGTGTTTGTCTGAAAATGCTTTATTTTACTATTGTTCTAGCAAGAAAATTTCACTGGATATGCATTATCTAGGTTGACAGTTCTTTTTTTCCCTTAAACTTTCAGGCCTGTGGAGGTGTGTGTGTGTGTGTGTGTGTGTGTGTGTGTGTGTGTGTGTGCCAGTGTCTTCCAAGCTTTTTCTTTTTCTTTTTAAAAAATAATTATTTATTTTTATTGGCTGCGTCGGGTCTTAGTTGCGGCACATGGGATATTTCGCTGTGGCGCGCAGGCTTCTCATTGTGGTGGCTTCTCTTGCTGTGGAGCACGGGCTCTAGGCACATGGGCTTCAGTAGTTGTGGCACACGAGCTCAGTAGTTCTGGCTTGCAGGCTCTAGAGCGCAGGCTCAGTAGTTGTGGCTCATGGGCCTTGTTGCTCTGCGGCATGTGGTATCCTCCCGGACCAGGGCTCGAACCCATGTCCCCTGCATTGGCAGAAGGACTCCCAACCACTGCGCCACCAGATTTATCTTCTAATTCACAATGTCTTCCTTCAGCTGTGTCTTTTCTCTTGTGTTACTTTTCTTCTGAACATTTAATTTCAATTTTTATATTACTCATGTGTAGAAGTCCTATTTTGATTCTTTTTCAAATCTGCCTATAGTCAATTTTGATAACCTTTGGTCTTACTCATGGTTTTAATTGCCACCTTTATTTCTTAAAACGTATTCAAGATTTATTTATATTCTGGGTCCAGTGATTCTTTTTTTTGAAATCTTTGTGGATCTGGTTCTGTTCACTGTAGTTTCTGCTTGTTTGCTAATGTTTTTAAAGGAGGTTTTATTAAGATCTATTTTACATATCATAAAACTTACCCTATTAGAGTATTCAATAATTTTTGGTAAATTTAATGAGTGGTACCGACATCACCACAAATCAGTTTTAGAACATTATTATCACCCTAATAAAATCCTCCAGATTAACAGTTCACCTTCATTCTCACTTCCAGCCCCAGACAACCACTTGTCTACATTCTGTCTCTATACATTTGTCTTTTCTAGACTTCTCATATAAATGGAATCATACAATATATGGTTTCTTGTGTCTGGCTTCATCTTTTAACATAATGTGTTTTGAGGTTCCTCCATGGCATAGCATAGTAGTTTGTTCCTTTTTAATGCTGAATCTGTCCATTGTATGAACACACTACATTTTGCTTATCCATTCACCAGTTGGTGAGCATTTAATTGGTTTTCAGGTTTGGGCTCTCATAAAAATTGATGCTATGAATGTATGCATGCAGGTTTTGTGGGAGCATATGTTTTCATTCCTCTTAGGTAGTTACCAAGAAGTGGAACTCTTGGTTCCTAAGGAAAGTTTTTGTTTAACTTTTTGAGAAACTGCCAAATGTTTTCCAAAGTGGTGCACCCCCTAACCTATCTGCTTATATGACCTGAGCCACTGCTGTGGCTGGACTGGCCGTTGGGTTCTTATTACGACTGCAGGATGCACCACAGCAGCAACCATCAGGGAATTTTGAAAAATCAAGTGCTGGAGGGTACATGGCATGCCTGAGGGCCACACAGCAAGGTCATGGGGTAATATATATGTATATATATATATAATATATATGTATATACATATATATATATATATAGAGAGAGAGGGACAGACAGACAGACAGACAGAGACAGAAGAGAGACAGAGAGACAGAGAGAAAGACACAGAGACAGAGAAAGACAGAGACAGAGACACAGAGACAGAGAGAGAAACAGAGAGAGACAGAGACACAGATACAGAGACAGAGACAGAAAGTGAGAACCTGCCTTTATTAAGGTTGAGAGTGGGGTGGCTAGGGTTTTGCAGGTTCACTCTTCATTGGTGAATTTAAAACCTAAGATCATGGACTCCCACAGGAACCTGCAGCAAGAGTAGACATGGTGGGGGGGCACCTGGCCAGGCGCTAGCTGGGTGTTGCATTGGGGGAGCCTGACCCCCTCCAGATGCCCACCTTCCCACCCGACTATGGCTTCCTCAGGCTCAAGGAGCATGGGATAGTAGCCCCTCAGCTGCAGTTGGAGCAAAGTGCAGCTGGTGCTTCATCCGCATGACTACTGTGCTCACTACCTCATCAGGCTTCTCAGGTGTAAGCTGTCACATTCCCTGACTTCCTGGCCTACAAGCACGACAGCACAACTGGGACTACTGCGAGCACATGGACTACGGGAAGCGCATGAAGGAGTTTGAGTCAGAGCCCCGGCTGCTCCAACAACAGCAAGAGCAGAAGAAGGCAGACACAGCCAGAGCCAGGGGCCCGATGAGGTGCCCTGAGAGGTGGCCTGTAGTGCAACTGCCTACCACCCCGTGGACCAGTCAAGAAATAAAACCTGCAGGCCCCGCCACCCAAAATAAATGAATGAATGAATGAGTCCCAAGAGCAGGAATCAGGGCATAGGGAGGTAAAAGCAGGAGCACTCAAGAGGTCAGCGTCACCCAGGGCTTTCTAAAAAGGGAACTTCTTGGGTGGAGGTGTCCTGGTTCCTTATCTAGTTATTTAGATGGCAGCATGTTTATTTGAGATGGACGTCTTTGAAATGGGTGTCTTGGCAATGAGAAGCTTAATATCAGGCACTTGAATTACAATGAAAAAAAAGCTTAATGTCAGGCACTTACAGCACAACATCCTTGCTGACTTTATTATTGCATTAGTCATCTAGGGTTGCCATTACAAAATACTGCAGACAACGTGGCTTAAACGACTGACATTTATCTTCTCACAGTTCTGGAGGCTAGAAGTCCATGACCAAGGCACTGGCAAATTTGGTTTCTGGTGAGGGCTCTCTTCCTGACTTATAGACAGCCACCTTCTTGTTGTATTGTGTTTTCACATGGCCTTTCCTCTTTGCTCACAGGGAAAGAAAGAGAGATCTCTGGTGTCTCTTCTTCTAAGGACACCAATGCTATGAGTTGGGCCCTACCCTTATGACTTCATTTAACCTTAATTACCTCCCCAGAGGCCCTGCTCCAAATACAGTGACATTGGGGGTTAGGTTTCAACATATGACTCTTGGGGGGACAAAATTCAGTTCGTAACATCCTGCCCTCTGGTCCCGCCAAATTCATGTCCTTCTCACATTCAAAATACATTCACCCCATCTCAATAGCTCCAAAAGTTTTAACCTACTCCAGCATTAATTCCAAGTCCAAAATCTCATCTAGACATCATCTAAATCAGATATTGGTGAGACTTGAGGTATGATTCATCCTGAAGCAATATTCCTCTCCAGATGTAAAGCTATGAAGAGGAAATAGCTTTGTCACATAGGCTTGTGGTGACTGTGGCAGCACTGGTGATGGCTGAATCACCTTTGGGGTTATTCTTCCCTTTTCTTAAAGGATTAAGCATGTTGAATCGCTCTATTGTCCTGTCCTGTAGAATCCCAGAAGTCCAAAAGCCATCCTTTAGAAAGCTTTCCTTTATTTCATCCAGTCTCTGTTCCCTTTGGTCCAAACTGGCAGTGTCTCTGCTGCTGTTCAACATAATCCTATTTTTGCTTCTAGCTTCTGCTGAGATAGCTGATTAGCTTCATAGTTAACCATGGATAATCTCCTAGTAGAGTGATTGTCTAGCCACACCCTTGGGTGTTCTCTCCAGAACAAGCTTTCTCACTTTTGCACTACAGATAGGCTGAGAACTTCCCAAATCTTCAAACTCTGATTCTTTTTTGCTTAATCTTTCTTTCAATTTATCTTTCTCCTCTTACATTTTACTATAAGCAGGAAGGAGAGGCCAGGTCATGCCTCAACAGTTTGCTTAGATATCCCCTCAGCTACATATCCAAGTTCATTGCTTGTGAGTTCTACCTTCCACAAAGCACAAGACTACAATTCAGCCAGTTCTTTCCCAGTTTATAACAAGGATCACCTTTCTTCCAGTTTCCAATAACATGTTCCTCATTTCTGTCTGAGACCTCACCAGAAGCACCTTTAACATCCATATTTCTACCAACAGTCCTTCAAGGAAATCTAGGCTTTTTCTAGCACGTACCTCAAAAGTCTTCCAATTATACCCGTCACCCAGCTCCAAAACCACTTCCATATTTTTATGTATTTTTTACATCAGCACCCTACGTCGTGGTACCACAATCTGTATTAGTCAGGGTTCTCCAGTGAAACAGAACCATTAGGAGATTATATATATTTATATTTATATTTATATATACATACACTTTCTACTAAGGAATTATAATATGTGATTATGGAGGTTGACAAATCCCAAGATCTTCAGTGGAGTTGCAGGAGAGCCAATGGTGTAGTTCTAGTCCAAATCCAAAGGCCTGAAAACCGGGAGAGCCAATGGTGGTGTTCCAATCTGAAGGCTTGCAGACTTAAGACCCAGAAGAGCCAGTGCTTTAGTTTGAGTCAGAAGGCAGGAAAAAGATGATGTTTCAGTTCCATGGCAGTCAGGCGAGAAAAATTCTCTCTTAATCCAGAGAGGGTAAGCCTTCTTGTCCTAGTTAGGCCTTCAATTGATTGGATGAGGCCATCCACATTAGAGAGGGCAGTCTGTTTTACCCCCTCTCCCAATCCAAATGTTAATTTCATCCAAAACACCCTCCAAGAAACACACAGAATAATGTCTGACCAAATATCTGGGTACCTGTTGGCCAAACTGATACATAAAAGTAACCATCACAATTATTATCTGTCCTATGTATTATAGCCATTCTAGTGGGTGTGAAATATCTTACTGTGTTTTTGTTTGTCTGTTTGTTTGCATTTCCTGAATGGCTAATGGTGTTGAGCACATTTTCATGTGATTTTTACCCATTTGTATATCTTCTTTGGTGAAAGATCAGTTCATATCTGTTGCCCATTTAAAAAATTGCATTGTTTGTCTTCTTATTGAGCCTAATGTGTGTTTTTAAAATTAAACAAAACAACCCAACAAACAATCAAAACAGTTCACCAATTTTATTGACCCTAATGTGTTTTGGGATTTATTTTTTCTTGTGAGTTCCTGTGTGGGAACTTTGAGGGCCAGGTGGAGGGTGTATTTCTCCTGGGAGGATCTGTGTTTACCTCTGCCTGGAGCCCAGAGGTACTATAGATGTAGGTCCAATTTCACTTAAATCTTCCCTGTAGTTTCTAGGCCAAACAGGTAATGTCATTTTCTGCCATTCGTCTTACTGTGGCTCTGGTGACTTTATTTTCTCAACAACAATAACAACACTGGCAAGGCCAAGTGGACAGAATTTGCTGTTATGAAAATATCATCTTATATCATCTGTAATTTAATTTTAAATACTTTAAACAGTACAATATGTGTGTGCTCTTTTATTTTTTTATTTTTTATTTTTTTCTTTTTTGCGATATGTGGGCCTCTCACTGTCGTGGCCTTTCCCGTTGCCGGACGCGCAAGCTCAGCGCCCATGGCTCACGGGCCCAGCCGCTCCGCGGCACGTGGGATCCTCCCGGACCGGGGCACGAACCCGTATCCCCTGCATTGGCAGGCGGACTCTCAACCACTGCGCCACCAGGGAGGCCCGTGTGTGCTCTTTTAAATCAATATCCTAGGTATGGCTAATTAACAACTGAAGTGTTGGGGAATGTAAACTCCAGGAGAGGTTGATTAGCTTTTGAAAGCTTCTAAGCAGATGTGCACTCTTTAGAGAGCTTCAACTATCTTTATTTCCAGTCAACACTGAGACTATGTGGATTTTCCTTTGGTGAAATAACTAGTATTCATTATGTGTGGGTTGGCTAGAAATATTGTACAGGGCTATATCTTGTCTACTCTTTTTTTTTTTGGTATGCGGGCCTCTCACTGTTGTGGCCTCTCCCATTGCGGAGCACAGGCTCTGGACGCGCAGGCTCAGCGGCCATAGCTCACGGGCCCAGCCGCTCCGTGGCATGTGGGATCTTCCCAGACCGGGTCACGAACCTGTGTCCCCTGCATCGGCAGGTGGACTCTCAATCACTGCGCCACCAGGGAAGCCCCATGTATAACTATTTTTGAGTGCACTTGCTACTAAATGTTGGCATGAACAATAGAATTCAGTATACATGTTATTATAACATAACATTGTAAAGTAGGAAGGCTGTGAGGTAGAACTCACATATAGTGTTAAACAAATAACATCTACAAAGAGGGAAGGGGTATCCCACCAATTAGATTCCCGCTTTGGAAATTCTCCTGCTCCAATAATTTTCAAGCTATTCTGTTTTGGGAAGGAGAGGAGAGTCCTTGAATGTATGGATTAAAACGAGGTATGAGATATCTGAGGCTTGGAAAAGCTGTGTCTAGCCCTATTCCATGTAGAGTATTTACATGTCTCTACAACATCAGCCAAGGTCTCTGGAAGCTTGACCCCAGGCACCTCAGAAAACTCGGGGTTGGAGAGGGGTGCAGTTATTTGCCAAAATGATTGGAGAGGGAGAGAAATCTTTATTTATTTGGAAATTATACCGTTGCTGCAGAGTTAACCACCAATGCTTTTACATAGTTTGAAGAAAGCTCTTCTTGGCTCACAGATTCAGGTATTAATAAATCATAATAGGCAACATTTATTGCAGGCAATCTTCTCCTTGTGCCAGGTATTTTACACGCATCATCTCATTAACGTATGTACATTTCCATACAATTCTATGAATGGATGATTTTATTCCAGTTTTATATATAAGTACAGTGAGGCTTAGAGATCACATCATTAGGTGTTTGAATGTCAACTCAAGCTCTTTCCTATTCATCACCCACATCCTTATATCCTCTAACTGGGAAGGATGGGGCAAGTCAATCTCTACATGAGCGTGTAAGCTAACTGTTTACAGGAGTTGCCAACGGCATGGGAGTCAGGATCTTAAAAACATAACACATTTTAACGCTTAGGTTCACTCCTAACTTCTGGACCCCGACTTGGAGCACCCCTTTCGGATGAACCTAGTGCTATAGCGAGCGAAGCTGCTGGAACGGGAGAGGGAGGCACTCTTTGCAGAGGAGCCAATGAGACCGCTGGTTCTTGTGAGTGGCACTTCGTTTGGCCAATGGGTTCAGCCCCGGAGGCACCGCGAGAAGACGGGAACTTGGGGTTTGGAGCATGTGGGCCTGTGGCGCTGCGCGAGCGTTGAGCGCAGGGTTCGCTTGAGGACTCTCTGAGCTGCGCGAGTGCTCGAACGGTGGTGAGAGGAGGGGACGCAGGTGTGGAAGGCCGGGGAGGCCAAGGTCGCTCTGCTACAGGCCAGGTGCGCTTTCGCTCAAGCTCTTGCTGGTGAACGGGGGCCCCTCCGGCCCACTCGGACCCTCCCCTGTCCTCTCACCCGTCCTCTCACCCCATATCCCTGGGGAGCCGCGAGGGCCTGTGGGCCCCTGGGTGGAGCCTGGGCCGGGGGCGGGGGCTGGGAGTTGTTATTTGAGGCTGGGGGTGGGTGGGGGGGGAGGAGGAACGCAGGACCTGGGAGGGGTGGGAAGGTGGTGCCTGGGGAGGGAGGGGACTCATGGGGAGAGGGGTTTGGGCGGGCTTGAGTGTTACTCGCACACAAGGTGTGGGCAGGACCCCCAGGGGAGTTTTGGTTTGGGGAATGATGCTTTCTCAAGGGTGGAAGGGATGTAGTATTTGCCTTCAGGAACCTCTTTTCTGGTTAGGCCGAGTCATATGCCCCAGCCCGGAGCTCGCACTTGGAGGGGTGGGGAACGTAGGCCTCGCCGGTCCTGGGACCTGCCTGTCCTTGGACTCTCCCCGCTTGTACCTTATAGTCAGCCAGCCACCTGCTAACTAATCAAAGGAGAAAATCCACATTAAGGGAGGGCCTGAATCTGTAGAAGTGATGGTGGAGGTGAGGGAGGGGTGGAGAAAGAAGAGGATTCCAGAAGTCCTGTAATTGGTAGGTGTTATAGTGCCTCTCAGTGTGTACCAGTTAGGCTACTGATTGTTCTGGTTTCTTCCAGTGGTGGTGAGAAGGTGTGAGTAAAGAGGCCAAGCTAACTGAAAAGGAGTTTAAACCATTAGAGGGGAGAACTGTAGTAGCCTTTGAGTAAGGGAGGCATATCCTCCCATTTTAGTGTGAAAGATAATAATTTATTTAAAAAATTTTTGCCAGATCCTGAACTGCCTTCACCTATAGTTGACTTAGGAATTGTATGTCAGTCTTTTCTTTATATGCATGGCCTGATTTCTCTGTAGCTAATACTTAAGACACGTTTGCAGAAGTTAAGAAGAGGCTTACTTGTTGGTTACAAAAGATTCTTCAGGGATCAAGGGTGAGTCCAGACAATGAAGGGAGCCCCTGAAAGAAGGAGTCCTGAAGTCTACAGATTATAAAGTGATTTTGAAGAAGCTTAGTGAGTCTGAGACTTGAGGGGCGAGAAGAGCATCATCCCTGGTTACCTTGGGGGGTGGAGGGAGGTGTTAAATGTCACCTGTGAGACTCAGCAGGAATCATAGGCTCAAACCAGAAAGGGTCTGTACCCTGGAGACCTCAGTTCTGGTAGAGTTTGAAAGAAGAGTTTTATAGAAAGGAATTGGATAAAGATTCAGAGAAGCAGCTAAGGAACCAAGGAGGAGATGGAAAAGTTTAATGTGAAAATAGACTGGAAAAATATTAGGACTCTGGTAGAAGAAAGAGTGACCCAAAATGAAGCAAAACTCATAAATGTTTATGGACAAAAAAATTTTATGATATGGCTATGTTAACTATAAACTTATAAAGCAAAATCATGCCCATACATAAAAAGCGTTTCCGTCTACAACTGGTAGTTAACTTACAGGACTGAGTTCTCTAAGAGGCCGTTTGGGTAGAAAATATAAGTAAATTCAAGGAGGGCTTGGCCTTTAAGAGATTGCTGATGGAGAGTGTTTAGAATATTCTGTGCTAAACAGAAGCTTTTGAAGTGAACATAATATAGGAGGCTGGTTGTATCACTGGTCTGATCCAAAGTAGCTATTTTTTTTTTCTTACTGCTTTGTGAGTCTGTCTTGAAGGAAAAGGAAAACAATTGGGAATCATCTAAATTATAAAATGATGGCAGATAATTAACCAGAACAGATTGACACCTGTGTCCTCTGCAGCCTTGCAATGGATCCTGTCCGACCACCCTTCAGGGGCCCGTCTCCTGTGCACCCATCTCAGTCTGTTCGGATGCCGGGCCCTTGGCAACAGGCTCCAAAACCTTTGGACCCAGCTCTGGGCAGGGCAGGACCTGCAGGCAGAGGCCATGTATTTGAAAAGCGAGAGGAGCCAGGCCCACAGAGTGGGCCAGTGCAAAAGGTAAGACCGTGTCTGCATACGTAGTAGCAGCACACAGCTTATCATCAGGGCAAATAAGGGATTTCAAGGTATTTAGGAAACTGGGAAGCCCTATATGAAAGCAAGGGTTTGTTTTTTTTTCCCCCTTGAACAAGTGGTTGCCTCTTGGAATATATTTCAAATTCTTGAGTTGAAAGTCTAGAAAAAGGGCCTCGTAATGAATGTTAGATGGACCTGGGTAAATGCCTTAGTTCTCTAGCTTCTATAAATATAAATATATACATACATGAATGATAGGTTTAAAGGTACAGCCTTGTTTTTTTGTGAGTGTTTAGATTTCCACTCTGGGTTTGACTCTATGGTATTAGCAGCCACTTTTGCCTCTAAGGTCATAATTGTTAAGAATGGTTCCTTTCAGAAGGCTCTTTGCCTAAATCTTAAAGAAAAAGAGGATCTTCAGCTATTGTTAGTGCTGTGTGTATACTCGCATGGACATGCATTCTTAATCTCCTAATTATATAGTAATTTTAAGAATGGTATTTGTCTATAGTTAATCTCAAAGAATAAAGAGTTAGCAAATACAGGAAGAACCTAATAGTGCAGTTATGACAATTTTAAGTAGGTTGACAATATCAGATGTAACGTTCTGTAAGAAGAAACATAATTGACAGTAATCCTGTATTTTTACTCAAATGGATTGCTTGAGTCTATATGTGGCAACTCTAATTGGTGTAACAGTAGTAAACGTCCAAGACTGCTACAGGAAAACAGTAGCAAGTTTTGTTGAGGTTGTTTAAAAAAAACCCCAAATTCTGATACCCTTAAATGATCCATTTTGGGGGAAAATTTATTAGCCAGTACACTTGTTCTCTCTTACCTTAGGTATACAGGAAGTGAACTAGAAAAATAATTCTGTTGCATTTGTTATACTGTATATCAAATCATGAACTGTAACTGTTTATGCTTGAAAACCTAATATGACATAAGTGGTTTTTTTTTTTTAACATAAATTTATTTATTTTTGGCTGCGTTGGGTCTTCGTTGCTGTGCACGGGCTTTCTCTAGTTGTGGCGAGCGAGGGCTGCTCTTTGTTGTGGTGCGTGGGCTTCTATTGTGGTGGCTTCTTTTGTTGTGGATCACAGGCTCTAGGTGTGCGGGCTTCAGTAGTTGTGGCTCGTGGGCTCTAGAGCACAGGCTCAGTAGTTGTGGCGCATGGGCTTAGTTGCTCCACGGTATGTGGGATCTTCCCGGACCAGGGATCGAACCTGTGTCCCCTGCATTGGCAGGCGGATTCTTAACCACTGTGCCACCAGGGAAGTCCGACAGAAGTGTTTTTTTTTAAGACCATAAGGATTTAAACAATTTTTATAAGGTATTTTTATTCTTGTAACATTTATAGAATTTGAAGTGGATGATTTTTATTATTTAATAGGACTTGAAGAAAACCAACAGTGTTTCTAGGGTTTTAAACTACATCTTAGAATAACTTTATTGTTTGACTTTCTGTAGGAATCTGTGGGTTTGGTCTCAATGTTCCGAGGACTGGGCCTTGAAACAGTGTCCCGGACCCCTGTGGAACAGGAAATGCCTCCTTTAGGTATGTGGAAAACTAACTTGAGAAAACGTGGTGTTATATATGATTGCTTTGTTCTTAAATTCACACAGTTTATCTTCAGAAAAATTACTGTACTTTATAAAATGTTCAGCTCATGGTTACAGCTGGGGTTTGACCCTTCCGTTTAGGTAGAGGCATTTTAGGTCGAGGTTTGTCTACCAGTATGGCACGCAAGGACAAAGAAGAACCCCATCCCACTTTTCTGGATCCTTCAGTGTTGGCATCTGGAGATAGCAAGATGGCAGAGGCCTCCGTTGGTTGGAGTAGGTGGGTAAAGTTGCCTTCTTGGGTAGCCATCAAATTCAGATGAAATATCTGTAAGTCCACAGAGAAACTCTAAAGTGGGTTGTATTATCTCACAAAGAAACAATGTATGGTTTCATGGTAAGAATGGGTATTTTCCAAGAGTAGTCAGCAGCTACTGATGCAGTCAGTCTTTGGACGAGGGTAAAAGCAGTCGAAGCACAGTTCACCACGCTGTTTGCCCTCTTAAGAATCCAGCCTGGTGGTAGTGGTTCTTTTACCCAGGTGGGTCAAACTTCCATCTCAATTTCTGCTATGGAAGTTGGCCCTGAGAGTCAATATTAATAACAGTTGATGAATAAGTCATGTTAGCATATTGGATTTGGAGAGAATCCCCATGCTTGGGTCCCTTTTGCTGACTCCTCCAGGAAGAGAATGTAGATTTGGGGGACTCATTTAGATAGGGCATAGATAGAAGCATGATTGAGAAAGTTCTGATTTGCCTCTTTTCAACATTTCAGAACGCTTGGAAGAGGGAATTTGGATGCCTTTTTATTACCGATGGGAAGAGCAGCTGGTGGTATAGGCAGAGGAGTATACAGGCCTCCCGGTGCTCTCAGCCTGAATTCTCAGGATCCTGCCCAGCTGTCGTCTCCACCACCTCTGCCCCCGGCCCCACTGCATTCTCTGGATCGCCCACCACTTGGGACTGCAGAACACAAGGAAAAGTAAGTCAGGAGTGCTGCCTTCCCTGCTTGGTGATGATGTGGAGGAGGCCTTCACATAGTATTCCAAACTCTGTTCTGTTGTGTCTAAAGTCCTCCTTGGATGGTAGGTACTGCAGGGTTGTTTTGTTTTTTGCCAGTGGGGAGAGTGACAAAGAGGTGGGGCAATTCCTGATGAGGTGAAATGGGGTTAGTGATGATAGTATGTATCTGTCTAGAGTCTACTCATGGCTTTTCATTTCCTTCCCAATTCAGACATAGATAATTCTTTGTCGAAGATAAGGAAATTATCTAGGAAATACATTGCAGCAGTTCATTTTTCTCTGTAGAACTAATTCTTATGTTCTTAGTTAGCTGGCCTAGTTATTCTAGTGACATTACTAGGACAGGTAGGGTGACCTTGCTTCTCTAATTCGAGATTGCTAAGAATTTGCCTTCTGGCTTTCAAAGCTTCTTTTGTATGTCTTGATTCTTGGTCTGTGTACCTGTAAGCAGAGTGTGAAATACTGCTTCCCCCAATCTGTCTTTCCTTTCCTTTTCTTTCTTTGTATTTTTGTGGCATGGATTATTTGTATGTTTTTGGCATATGTGGGTGATTTCGTGTTTTATTTTTATTTTCTAGAGAGCCTTTTGTGAAGCAAGGATCAAAAGGAACACCTCAGTCTTTGGGATTGAACCTTATCAAAATACAGTGTCGTAATGAAGCAGTTTATCAATATCATGTGGCTTTCAGGTATTCACAGCTTTTTTTCCCCCCTGTATTGTTCACTTCTTAGAGAGCAGTAATGAAATAGTTCCACAGGAATAACTGAATTGTTTTTGTGTATAACTCCTGATGCAGCTCCCCCTACAGTAATTCATATATTCAGATCCTTGCAATAAGTTTAAAGTTAACACTTTTTGTGTGTGTTTAGCTATATTACCAATCCACATTTTAACTTAATAGGTGCAATTTTATGCATGAGGTTAGAGGTGGATTTTCTGTAAAGTTAATGAAACTTAAGTTCAGGGCCTTTTACTTGCATAGACCCCTTCATAACCTTTTTAACTTACCTTGTATCTGTAGTTTTGTATTCCTCTTCTTAAAGAGACCCCCCCCCACACACACACAGTGGTATCAAATACACACCCCACAATACCTGGATCCTCCCTGCATGAGTGCTATACCAACATTTGATGGCTCTCCAGTGATAGTCTAGGGTTAAATTTGAGGGTGAAAAAAACAGAGAAAATAACTTTAATTTTATATCAGTAACTTTAGGATTTATCATACTTATTTAAAAGTTAAGAATTTATATTAGTCTGTGTTCTTTTTTAAAATCTCAGGAGAGCCATTAACTGAAGGTTATTAGCTGGAATTGTGAAAATAAATGAGTGTTCTGGAATATTTATGGAGAAAAAGGAAGATGGAAGACTGAATTTTTGAAGCACAGCTATTAATTGGTACAAGAAGAAGAAGTGGAATGACAGAGAGAAGAAAGGAACAGTTAGGGGAACAATACCCCGAAGACAGGGTTATAAAGCCAGAAAGACGGACCCATTTGAATGAGGGAGAGGTGGTTGACTTTGGCCACGGGGAAAGAAGTTGTTGAATTTGCTTTCAAGAGGCACCCTTGGTGATTTTCTAGTAGCTTTATTAGTGTTATGGGGAAAAAATGAGACTAAAAGAACAAAGGACAGCCTGGGCCATGAGAAATAGCCAGTGGATTGGCCACTTATTTTAAAAGTATGTAAGAGGAATGAGAAATGGAATGATAATTGCTTTAAAGGTTTCTGTGAGGTAAGAAACTGGAGGTGAACACATATGACAAGTGAAGAGAAGGAGTCAGGAAACCAGGTGAAATTGAACTAGCAAGAGGGGAAGGTGGTGGGAATGGGCCTGTTCTGGAATGTAAGGGTTGGAGATGGGTGTTAATGAGAGGGAAGAGTACTTGCTGTGGAAATGGATTGACAACTGATAATGAAACAGAAAGGAGTGTGAGACTCCTCACGGGTCTCTGCATTGACCAGGCTGTGGAGAAGACGTGGATTCTATAAATTTCGAGATTGTAGATGCGGACCTTTGAAGCCACAATGTGAAGAGGATGAGAGAATACCGAGAGGATGTATTACCGTGACTGGTCATCCTGTAGCTTCCTTGACATCATGGGGCTCTAAAAAGACAAATTTAAATATAGTATCTTGGGCATAATGCCATGTATGTGTGAATTTTTTAGAAGAAGCATTTTGGAATGTGATGTTAGCATGTGAGTGCTTAGTTTTGGCGATGACTGTATTGGATTACCGCTTGATTTTTTTGTTGATGTTATCTTTCTTCATTCATGTACTTGAACACGCTTGACCCTTTTTAGCCTTGGATTTGTTTAAACTTCGAAGTTGTAGAATGGGTTGTGTTACTGTGATCTGTTGGGACAGTCATTGTACAAAGTAGCTACTGGACTTTTTCAAAGCTGTAAGATTTGTGACAGTCAATCGATAAAAAGTTGAAATTGCTGTGAGTGAAAAATGGTTAGAGTAAAATCCTATATTTTTTTAAAATATATTTTTTAAAAGAGTGTATATTTCTATAGATGCTAGAGCAGGGATTAGCAAACTGTGGCAGGCCTGCTGGGCAAATCTGGCCCACTGCCTGTTTTTGTAATAAAGTTTTGCTGGAACATAGCCATACTTATTGGTTTACATATTGTCTACAAGGCTTTTGTGCTATGTTAGCAGAGTTGAATAGTTGTAGCAGAGACCATATGACCTGTAAAATCTTTCCATAAAAGTTTTCTGACCCTCTGGTCTAAACTCTCGAAGAATGTACACAGACATGATAAGGCAGTTGTGTTTGGGTGGTGGAATTATGGATTATTTTTATTTTCTGTGAGCCAGTATCCTTGGGTCAGAGTCCTTTTTTTTAGTCAGATGTATTTCAATATTTTAATATGACCACTAGATGGAGCAGTAGTCATAAGTGACTGCGTCTCTAACAGACCTACCACACAGCTGTAAAGTCAAACTGAAATAAAATCCTCTTTATTATTTTCTAGCCCCAATGTGGAGTGCAAAAGCATGAAGTTTGGCATGTTGAAGGACCATCAAGCTGTCACCGGAAACATCACTGCTTTCGATGGATCCATTCTCTATCTGCCTGTTAAGCTTCAACAAGTGAGACCAAATAGGAAATGCACTTTGGGGCGAAGCACGGGTGGTGGGAAATCATAGTGTCCCTGAACATTTGAGTTGTACTTTCCTATTCTGAGAGGAAAGGCAGACTTCTCCATAACAGAGAAATTGCAAACTGAGAAACTTTTACATCTGAGTTCTTTCTAGTCCCTTCTCTCTTAAGAGGAGTGGTTGGAAGCCTTTGACCTTAGTGACAAAGAATAGTTCAAGATTGCACATTCGAAGGGCTCTATTGCTAGTTCTCCATTGGGTTTCTCTTACCAAATCCTTTCATAAATCCTACTTGTCATGCTGTGATTTTGTCTAGTGTGGACAGCAAAGTAACAGTAAAGAATAAAACATGTTTAAGATATTATAGTGTTCTAGAACACAGTTGGATTAGATTAGCGCTTGGTAGTGTTGTCATTTCTCTTTACTTGCATGTGTTTATTTGTTAGGTTCTTGAGTTAAAAAGTCGAAGGAAAACTGACAGTGCCGAGATCATCATTAAGATTCAGTTGACAAAGATCCTGGAGCCCTGTTCTGACTTGTGCATTCCGTTCTACAATGTTGTTTTCCGTCGGTGAGAAACAGCTGAAGTCTTATTTTCTTTAACTTCAGTCTTGTATTTGTAACAGAGCTCTTCAGGAAGCTTGGATGGTATTAAAATACAGTGCGTATATAGATGAGTTTGGAAACATTTAATAAATAAATGGATGACATTAAGACTAACTTATTAAAAGTTATCTCAAGTGATTGTCCAGATTTGGGTATATGAAAGTAGGTTTGAAGTAGCTGGACAGAGGGGGGTGGTTTCCTTCCATTCATTCAGGAACTTTAAAAGCAAATGTTTACGGTACATATTTAATGGTGTCAGTGATGGGGCTACTTGAAGAGGTAGCATGTAAAAATTTTTGCTAGAATTTTTCCCAGTCCTTTGAATTTTTGAATACAGACAGCTCATAATTTTTTAACTTTTCTGAAGACTCCCAAATTTTCATAAAACTGTTATTCCCAAACCAGCTTTTTAAAAATGAAACATAGAACCTGATTTCTACTTAGTCAGCTGAACTGCCAGGAACAAACATAACTTCCTATGCCTGACTGATAGTCACAAATTTAGAAGTGGACTTTCTTTTTTTTTTTTTTTTTTTTTTGCGGTACGCGGGCCTCTCACTGTTATGGCCTCTCCCGTTGTGGAGCGCAGGCTCAGCGGCCATGGCTCACGGGCCCAGCCGCTCCGCGGCATGTGGGATCTTCCCGGACCAGGGCACGAACCCATGTCCCCTGCATTGGCAGGCGGACTCTCAACCACTGCGCCACCAGGGAAGCCCAGAAATGGACTTTCTTATGCTCTTTTTAGTTAATGGGGAAAAGTAATGTAAATCGAGCTTGGGAAGTCAACTTGATTTTTGGTTACCTAGTTAGTAGAAAAAGCTGCAGTCAGTTGCATGTACTGCAAGATAAATACTTTGGTAATTTTTAATTTTCTTTTGGCAAGAGTGTTCTCAGCATAAAAGCTATATTGTGCAAAGAGCATCAACATTTCTGCTCTTTTAGGCTTCCAAAGGAAAATGTAGCTAAGAGCAATTGAACTGAATTATTTTTAATTCTTCTACTAGAAAACCCATTCTTGCTCTTTATTTCAGGGTAATGAAACTTTTAGATATGAAGCTGGTGGGGAGAAACTTCTTTGACCCTACAAGTGCTATGGTACTACAGCAACACAGGTTGGTGGTATTTTCTTCTTCCTCACTTTTGAATGTTCTGGAAATAAATTTTTCATTGCAATCACCATATTAGGATTTTATGATAGTGAGTACAGTTTATGAGTTAATTGTTTTCCATAATTTAGGTTTTCAGTAAGTTCACATTGATGTTGACTTAATTTGTTTCCTGTTGCTTTCTCATTGTTATTGGGGAGGGGCAGTATCTGCTCAAAGTATTGCCTCAAATGGAGGCATGGAAATATCTGTGGTTCTTTTAGAACCCCAGCGTAAAGGCCACGTATGTCTTCAGATTGCAGATCTGGCCGGGCTATGCAGCTAGCATCCGGAGGACAGATGGAGGTCTTTTCCTGCTAGCTGATGTCTCCCATAAGGTCATTCGGAATGATTCTGTGCTGGACATCATGTGAGTGGATGGTGGCATCTACATTTAACAAACAGTTTTCTGAGAAGTTCAGTAATAGCTGGTAATAAATACAGATAAGCCATTGTTACGTTTGGGTTTTAAATTGTAGAACAGATTGAGAATGCTGAATTGATGTGCTCTTTCTGTGAGTCCTACCAGGATAAGCATCTGAATAGAGACCTGCTGCACTTAGACTGAGGAGGAATGTATGTAAGTCCCTGGTTACGAAGACTTGGTTTAATGTACACCTACCCTGAGTTCTTGTTTAAGTGTATTACTCTAGTAAATATTTACTGTAGTAAATATAGATGTGTATAATTTGTAATCATTACATGAAATCCTGTCTTATACATAAATCTGTGTGCATCTATGATTTTTTTAGGTTGTGTACCTAGAAGTGGAATTACTTAATGAAAAGGTCGAACATTTTAAAGACTTGAAATATTTACTATAATAAGATGTTTAAATATATATCGACCGATTACCCTCTAGAAAATTTACTTAGTTTATTTTCTCACCAGCTATGTATAACTACTGTGTGTTACCAAGCTTATGAATCTTTGCTTATCTGATAAATTCATTCATTCCATCAACATATATGTATAGCGCTCCAGTTTGTACCAGAGTTTTGGAACTTAATCAGTTAACAAAACAAAGATCCCTCTCCTCATTGAGTTTGCATTGTAGTCAGGTGAGGTAAATAGTAAATAATAAGCATGATAAGTAAACTGTATAGGGTACTAGAAGTGATAAGAGGTATGGAGGAAAGAAAAGATAGAACACAGGGTAGGAGAGATCAGGAGTACTAGGGGTGGGATGGAGAGGGGAGAGAGCTGTCATTTCAGTAACATGTCAAGCTCATTTGAACCAACACTTGGAACAGGTGAAGGAGTTAGCCAGGTAAATAATTGGGCTAAGGGAATTCTTGTTAGAGGAACAGCTGAGGTAAAGGCCTAAGCCAGAAGTATGCCTGGCTCTTCAAGGAGCAGCAGGGAAGCCAGGGTGGCTAGAGCAGAGCAAGTGAGGTGAGGGCAGTGGAAGGATGGAGTAGATGGAAGGAAGAGCTGAGGATATAGAGCTTTTTAAGTCTGTTGTCAAGAGTTTCGGTTTTAGTGTGAGTGAAACATAGGGCTTGTAGCCAAGGAGTGACACAATGTGACTTGAGTTGTGAAAGGATCCCTCTTGTTACTTACTGCGTGGAGAATAGACTTGGTGGGATGGGGTAGAAGTGGGAAGACCAGCCAGGAAGCTCTTGTAATAATCCAGTGGAGAAATGAGGGGGTGGCAGCAGTAAAGGTGATGAGAAGTGGCTGGCCTCTGGATATGTTCTCAAAGTAGCGTTCAGTCGATTTCCCAACTGGGTGGTGGAGTGTGAGAGAAAGAGAGAGGTTAAGGAAGACTCAGACCTTTTTGACTGAATTTGTAATTATTTATTTTGTCTCTCCTAGACTCTCTCTCCTTGATGGTGGGGACCGTCTCTCTTTCTCTCACATGGTACACCCAGACATGGTTTATTCCTAGCCTGTAGTAAGTGTTCAAGAATGTTTATTACATAAAAATAGATGTCTTTAAATTCGCTCTTTCTTTATGGTTACTGTCTTTGTTTTTCTACTTAGAAAGGTCTACTTGTTTTAATTTCCAATGTTTTAAACCTTCTGGAACTTGGTGTGATGTTAGGATCATAATGATTGTTTTGGTACGGTTACACAATTTATTGGAAAACATTTTTCTTTAGATTTAAATCACTATCAAATGCTAAAATACTTGGATTTATTTCTGAATATTTCATTTTGAACCACTGGTTAAAACCAGTGTGATACTGTTTTAATTATTGCAGTTCTATTAAGTTTTATTATTTGTCAAGGAATTCTGTTTTCAGAATTTTTATTCTGTACCCCCCCCTTACTCCTTCATGTGAAACTTTGAAAATTTAGTGAAAATAAGACAGAAAGTCAATTGGCAATTTGATTGATACTGACTAGGGAGAGTGTTCAGTGACACTGGACTGGTTGCTCTCCAGTGTAGCTGATAGTTACTGTCTGGGATTCCCCTTCACTGTGGCGAAGACTACCTTTCCCTCTCACCACAGGTATCCTGTAGTTCTATCCCATGACGACTTCTTCCTGGTTTACTCTTGTTTCTGAGCTCTTACGTGTTTGAAATCTCTTTATTTTACCTTAGTTTGATTGGGCATAAAATTTGAGATTGGAGATAATTTCCCCTTGGAATTTAAAAATCATGGTTCCATTGTTGTTTTTTTTCCTTCGGTATTATCTTTGTTCATGTTCACATATTCTTTAACAATGAGACTATTTCCTTATTTAAATTTAACTCTTTGGGTGTTCTCATAGTAACGCTCTATTTGAATACACCTTATTTCTGAATTTTTCCACTTTTTCATTCTGTAGGTGAGTAAACAGTTACCATCCTAATATCTTTTTTACCTTACTTGTACCTTTTGAGCAAGCCCAAACTTGATTTTAAGATTGCTTCATCACTTCTTTTTTTTCATATTTTAATTTTAGATTTGATATGTTAAATGCTGTGTAGGTACTACACTTCTAAAAAATTATTATGGTTAGTAATATATTTTTGTATTGGTAAGGCAAGTCCTTCCACCTTGCTCTTATACCCACTATCTTCCTTTTTCTTTTCTATAACTATTTTTCACATTTATTTTCCAGATTAATTTCAGGATATTTTTGTTGAACTCTCCAGAAAATGCCACTGCAGTTTTGCTCCATTTTCTTTTTGCTTTCAGATTTACTGTTGAAAAAATCTAAAGCCATTCTGATTTCTTTTTTGAAATTAAGTTTATTTTTTTTTGAGGTAGAGTTGATTTACAGTATTATATTAGTTTCAGATGTACAGTGAAGTGATTGAAAATTTTTATAGATTATACTCCATTTAAAATTACTATAAAATATTGACTATGTTCCCTGTGCTGTATGGTATATCCTTGTAGCTTATTTATTTTGTACATAATAGTTTGGACCCCCAGAATCCCATACCCTTATCTTGCCCTCCCCACTTCCCTCTACCCACTGGTAACCACTAGTTTGTTCTGTGAGTCTCTTTCTTTTTTGTTATATTCACTAGTCTGCTTTTTTAGATTCTACGTGTAAGTGATAAAATGCAGTATTTGTCTTTCTCTGACTTATTTCACTAAGCATAATACCCTCCAGATCCATCCATATTGTTGCAAATGGCAAAATTTCATTCTTTTTTCATGGCTAAGTAGTATTGCAGTGTGTGTATGTGTGTGTGTATGTGTATGTATGTATCTCAGTTCTTCCTTATCCATTCATTTGTTTGTGGACACTTAGGTTACTCCCATATCTTGGCTATGTAAATAATAATAATAATAATGCTGTTGTGAACAATGGTTTGCATGCATCTTTATGAATTAGTGTTTTCTTTGGATATGTACCCAGGAGTGGAATTGCTGGCTCATATGATATATTTTTAGTTTTTTGGGGAACCTCAATACTGTTTTCCTCAGAGGCTGCACAAATTTATATTCTCACCAACAGTGTACAGAGGTTCCCTTTCCTCCACATCCTTGCCAACATTTGTTATCTGTGGTCTTTTTTTTTCTTTTTTAAATTTATTTTATTTATTTATTATTTTTGGCTGCATTGGTTCTTTGTTACACGCGGGCTCTCTCTAGTTACAGCGAGTGGGGGCTGCTCTTTGTTGTGCGTGGGCTTCTCACTGCAGTGGCTTGTCTTGTTGCAGAGCACGGGCTCTAGGCACACGGGCTTCAGTAGTTGTGGCACACAGGCTTCAGTAGTTGTGGCTCGTGGGCTCTAGAGCGCAGGCTCAGTAGTTGTGGCTCAGTAGTTGTGGTGCTCGGGCTTAGTTGCTCTGCGGCATGTGGGATGTTCCTGGACCAGGGCTCGAACATGTGTCGCCTGCATTGGCAGGCAGATTCTTAACCACTGTACCACCAGGGAAGCCCCATCTGTGGTCTTTTGGATGATAGCCATTTTGACAAGTGTGAGGTGCTATTTCATTGTGTTTTCAGTGTTTTTTTTAAACATTTTTATTGGAGTATAATTGCTTTACAGTGTTGTGTTAGTTTCTGCTGTATAACAAAATGGATCAACTATATGCATACGTATATCCCCATATCCACTCCCTCTTGCATCTCCCTCCCACCCTCCTTATCCCTCCCCTCTAGGTGGTTGTAAAGCACTGAGCTGATCTCCCTGTGCGATGCAGCTGTTTCCCACTAACTGTTTTACGTTTGGTAGTGTATATATGTCAGTGCTATTCTCTCACTTCGTCCCAGCTTACCCTTCCCCCTCCCTGTGTCCTCAAGTCCATTTTCTATGTCTGTGTCTTTATTCCTGTCCTGCCCCTGGGTTCATCAGAACCAATTTTTTCTTTTTAGATTCCATATATATGTGTTAGCATATGATACTTGTTTTTCTCTTTCTGATTTACTTCATTCTGTGTGACAGACTCTAGGTCCATCCACCTCACTACAGAGAACACAGTTTCGTTTCTTTTTATGGCTGAGTAATATTCCATTGTATATATGTACCACATCTTCTTTGTCCATTCATCTGTCAATAGACACTTCCATGTCCTGGCTATTGTAAATAGTGCTGCAATAAACATTGTGGTACATGACTCTTTTTGAATTATGGTTTTCTCAGGGTATATGCCCAGTAGTGGGATTGCTGGATCATATGGTAATTCTATTTTTAGTTTTTAAGGAACCTCCATACTGTTCTCCATAGTGGCTGTATCAATTTACATTCCCACCAACAGTGAAAGAGGGTTCCCTTTTCTCCACACCCTCTCCAGCATTTATTGTTTGTAGATTTTTTGATGATGGCCGTTCTGCCCAGTGTGAGGTGATACCTCATTGTATTTTTGATTTGCATTTCTCTAATGATTAGTGATGTTGAGCATCTTTTCATGTGTTCATTGGCAATCTGCATATCTTCTTTGGAGAAAAGTCTTTTTAGGTCTTCTGTCTATTTTTGGATTGAGTTGTTTGTTTTTTGATGTTGAGCTGCATGAGCTGCTTGTATATTTTGGAGATATTCCTTTGTCAGTTGCTCTGTTTGCAAATATTTTCTCCCATTCTGAGGGTTGTCTTTTCGTCTTTTTTATGATTTCCTTTGCTATGCAAAAGCTTTTAAGTTTCATTAGGTCCCATTTGTTTATTTTTGTTTTTATTTCCATTTCTCTAGGAGGGGTTCAAAAAGGATCTTGCTGTGATTTATGTCATAGAGCGTTCTGCCTCTGTTTTCCACTAAGAGTTTTATAGCATCTGGCCTTACATGTAGGTCTTTAATCCATTTTGAGTTTATTTTTGTGTATGGTGTTAGGGAGTGTTCTAATTTCATTCTTTTACATGTAGCTGGCTGGTTTTCTGAGCCCCAGGTATTGAAGAGGCTGTCTTTTCTCCATTGTATATTCTTGCCTCCTTTATCAAAGATAAAGTGACCATATGTGCATGGGTTTATCTGTGGGCTTTCTATCCTGTTCCATTGATCTTTATTTCTGTTTTTGTGCCTGTACTATACTATCCTGATTACTGTAGCTTTGTAGTATAGTCTGAAGTCCAGGAGCCTGATTCCTCCAGCTCCGTTTTTCTTTCTCAAGATTGCTTTGGCTATTCAGGGTCTTTTGTGTTTCCATACAAATTGTGAAATTTTTTGTTCTAGTTCTGTGAAAAATGCCAGTGGTAGTTTGATAGGGATTGCATTGAATCTGTAGATTGCTTTGGGTAGTAGAGTCATTTTCACAATGTTGATTCTTCCTCTCCAAGAACATAGTATATCTCTCCATCTGTTTGTATTATCATTAATTTCTTTCATCAGTGTCTTATAGTTTTCTGCATACAGGTCTTATGTCTCTTTAGGTAGGTTTATTCCTAGGTATTTTATGCTTTTTGTTGCAATGGTAAATGGGAGTGTTTCCTTAATTTCTCTTTCAGAGTTTTCATTATTAGTGTATAGGAATGCGAGAGATTTCTGTGCATTAATTTTGTATCCTGCTACTCTACCAAATTCATTGATTAGCTTTAGTAGTTTTCTGGTAGCATCTTTAGGGTTCTCTATGTATAGTATCATGTCATCTGCAGACAGTGACAGTTTTACTTCTTCTTTTCCGATTTGGATTCCTTTTATTTCTTTTTCTTCCCTGATTGCTGTGGCTAGGACTTCCAAAACTATGTTGAAAAATAGTGGTGAGAGTGGGCAACCTTGTCTTGTTCCTGATCTTAGAGGAAATGGTATCAGTTTTTCACCATTGAGAACAATGGTGGCTGTGGGTTTGTCGTGTATGGCCTTTATTATGTTGAGGTAGATTCCCTCTATGCCTATTTTCTAGAGAGTTTTTATCATAAGTGGGTGTTGAATTTTGTCAAAAGCTTTTTCTGCATCTACTGAGATGATCATATGATTTTTATTCTTCAGTTTGTTAATGTGGTGTGTCACACTGATTGATTTGTGGATATTGAACCATCCCTGGAATAAGGCCCACTTGATCATGGTATATACATCCTTTTAATGTATTGTTGAATTCAGTTTGCTAATATCTTGTTGAGAATTTTTGTACCTACATTTTTCAGTGATATTGGCCTATAATTTTCTTTTTTGGGGATATTTTTGTGTGGATTTGGTATCAAGGTGATACTGGCCTTATAGAATGAGTTCAGAATTTGCCTGCCTTTGCAAGTTTTTACAGCAATTTGGGAAGTGTAAGTGTTAACTCTTTTTTTTTTTTTTTTTTTTTGGGTAATTTGGGAAGTGTAAGTGTTAACTCTTTTTTTTTTTTTTTTTTTGAGGTAAGCGGGCCTCTCACTATTGTGGCCTCTACCGTTGCGGAGCACAGGCTCAGCAGCCATGGCTCACAGGCCTAGCTGCTCCGCGGCATGTGGGATCCTCCCGGACCGGGGCACAAACCCGCGTCTCCTGCATCGGCAGGCAGACTCTCAACCACTGCGCCACCAGGGAAACCCAGGTGTTAACTCTTGTATAAATTTTTGATAGAATTCACCTGTGAAGCCATCTGGTCCTGGACTTTTGTTTGTTGTGAGTTTTTTTATTATTGAAATTTCATTCCTGGTAATTGGTCTGCTCAGATTGTCCATTTCTTCCTGGTTCAGTCTTGTGAAATTGTACATTTCTAGGAATTTGTCTGTTTCATCTATGTTGTCCATTTTATTCACATAGTTGTTTGTAATAATCTCTTATAATCCTTTGTATTTCTGTGGTGACAGTGTAACTTCTTTTTCACTTCTGATTTTATTGATCTGGGCACTCTTTTTTTTCTTGATGTGTCTAGCTAAAGGTTTATCACTTTTGTTTATCTATTCAGAGAACCAGCTCTTAGTTTCATTAATCCTTTCTGTTGCCTTTTTAGTCTCTGTTTCATTTATTTCTGCTGTGTTCTTTATGATTTCTCTCCTTCTACTGACTTTGGATTCTGTTTGTTCTTTTTCTAGTTCCTTTAGGTGTAAGGTTAGGTTGTTTCTTTGAGATTTTTCTTGTTTCTTGAGATAGGCTTGTATCACTATAAACTTTCCTGTTAGAACTACTTTTGCTGTGTCTCATAGATTTTGGATCATTGTGGGTTTTTTTTCATTTGTCTTCAGGTATTTTTAAAATTTCTTCGTTGACGCCTTTTTTAGTAGCTTATTGTTTAGCCTCTACGTGTTTGGTTTTTTTGCAGTTTTTTTTTCTTTGTAGTTGATTTCTAGTCTCATAGTGTTATAGTCAGAAAATATGCTTGATATGATTTCAGTTTTCTTAAATTTACTGAGAATTGTTCTGTAGCCTAGCATGTGATGTGCCCTGGAGAATGTTCCATATGCACTTGAAAAGAATGTGTATTCTGCTGCTCTTGGATGGAATGTTCTATATATATCTATTAAGTTCATCTGGTCTAATGTGTCATTTAAGGCCAGTGTTTCCTTACTAATTTTCTTTCTGGATGATCTGTCCATTGATGTACGTGGGGTGTTAAAATCCCCTACTATTATCGTGTTACTGCCAATTTCTCCCTTTATGTCTGTGCGTATTTTTTTGTGTTTAAGTGCTTCCATGTTGGTTGCATATATATTTATAATTGTTTTATCTTCTTCTTGGCTTGATCCCTTGATCATTATGTAGTGTTCTTCTTTGTCTCTTTGAACAGTCTTTGTTTTTAAAGTCTATTTTGTCTGATATATGTATTGCTACCCTGGCTTTCTTTTGATTTCCATTTGCACAGAATACTTTTCCATCGTCTCACTTTCAGTCTATGTATGTCTGTAGATCTAAAGTGAGTGTCTTGTAAGCAACATATACATGGGTCTTGTTTTTGTATCCACTCAGCTCCTCTGTCTTTTGATTGGATCATTTGGTGCCTTTACATTTAAAGTAATTATTGGTAGGTATGTACATATTGCCATTCTTTAATTGTTTTGGGTTGTTTTTGTAGTTCTTCTTTGTTACTTTTTTCTGCTTTTGTTCTCTTCCCTTGTGATTTAATGACTATCTTTAGTGTTATGTTTGGATTTCTTTTTCTTTTTTGTGTCAATCTATTATGGATTTTTGGTTTGTGTTTATCATGAGGTTTATATATATGATTATATATATGATTATTTTAAGTTGCTGCTGTCTTAATTTCAAACACATTTTATTTTATTTTATTTTTTTTTGGCTGTACGCGGGCCTCTTACTGTTGTGGCCTCTCCCGTTGTGGAGCACAGGCTCCGGACGCACAGGCTCAGCGGCCATGGCTCACGGGCCCAGCCGCTCCGCGCCATGTGGGATCTTCCCGGACCAGGGCACGAACCCGCATCCCCTGCATCGACAGGCGGACTCTCAACCACTGCGCCACCAGGGAAGCCCTCAAACACATTTTAATAGCTCTGCATTTTTTACTCCTCTCCCCCAATGATTACTGTTTTTGATATAATATTTTTATCTTTTTGTTTTGTGTATCACTTAACTACTTACTGTGGATATAGATGATTTTACTGCTTTTGTCTTTTAACCTTCCCACTAGCTTTGTATGTGGTTGATTTACTACTTTTACTGTATATTTACCTTTACCAGTGAGTTTTCTTCTTTCATAATTTTCATGTTTGTAGTTGTGGCTCTTTCTTTTTTGCTTAGAGAAATCCCTTTAACATTTCTTGTAAAGCTGGTTTGGTGGTGCTGAATTCTTTTAGCTTTTGCCTATCTATAAAGCTTTTGATCTCTTCATGAAACCTGAACAAGAGCCTTGCTGGTCAGAGTGTCCTTGGTTTTAGATTTTCCCCTTTCATCACTTTAAATATATTATGCCACTCCCCCCCCTTTTTTTTTTTCTGGGAGAGGGAAGGATTTATTATTACTTGCAGCAAGTAAGGAGAACACCGGGGTTGTTTCCCAAAACAGTGTCTCCTGTGCCACTCCCTTCTGGCTTGCAGAGTTTCTGCTGAAAAGTCAGTTGATAGCCTTACGGGAGTTCCTTTGTATGTAACTTGTTGCTTTTCCCTGGCTGCTTTTAGTATTCTCTTTTTATCTTTAATTTTTGCCATTTTAATTACAGTGTGTCTTGGTATGGTCCTCTTTGGGTTGATCCTATGTGGGACTCTGTGGTGCTTCCTGGACCTGGATGTCTGTTTCCTTTCCCACGTTAGGGGGATTTTCAGCTATTATGTGTTCAGATACGTTCTCTATCCCCTTTCTTTCTCTCTTCTCCTTTTGGGACCCCTATAATGCGAATGTTTTTGCAATTGATGTTGTCCCAGAGATCTCTTAAATTGTCCTCATTTCTTTTTATTCTTTTTGCTTTTTATTGGTTCAGCTTCAGTGATTTGCACTACTCAGACTTAGAGCTTGCTGATCCATTCCTCTGTATCATTTAATCTACTGTTGATTCCATCTAGTGTATATTTCATATCAGTTACTGTATTCTTCAGCTCCTTTTGATTTTCCTTTATGTATTCTAACTCGTTTTTAAACTCCTCACTCTGTTCATCCATTCTTCTACTGAGTTATTTGATCATCTTTATGGTCATTACCTTGAACTATTTACTGGGTGGATTGCCTGTCTGCACTTCACTTAGTTCTGGTTTTATCTTGTTCCTTCATTTGGGCCATGTTCCTCTGTCGCCTCATTTTGCCTAACTTGCTATTTCTATGTGTCTGGTAGGTTGGTTATATTTCCTGACTTCGGTGGAGTCGCTTTTTTTGGAGACATTCTATGTGTCCCAGCAGCTTGGTCCCCTCTGGTCACCAGAGCTATATGCCCTATGGGTGTCCCCACGTGGACTGCATGGGTTCTTTGGTTGTGGTGGACTGACTATTGGGGTGGTCTGGTAGGCGTGGCTGGCCCTGGTCCAGTTGGTTGCCAGGCCCTGCATTGTGCAGAGGCTGCCAGCCTCTGATTGGCATGACCAGTCACAAGGTGGCTGGCTGTGGAACTCCAGGGTGTCCTGGGACGTGTGCTGGCTCACTGGTGAGCACAGCTGGCTTCTGGCATGGGTGTTTGTGAGACTGGTGTTCCCAGATGATTGGGGCTGGTTCCTGACACAGCTGACTGCAGGTTCTGGGGTGTCCTAAGGCTGATGCCAGCCTGTTGGTGAGTGGGACTGGATCCCGGAGTGGTTGGCTGAAGTGTCCAAGGTATCTTAGAGCTGGTGTTGGCCTGCTAGTGGGTAGGGCTGGGGCCCATGACTTCCTGGGGCTGTGTCAGCCTGCTGGTATGCAGGAATGGGGCCCAGGGGGTCCTAGGGATAGTGCTGGCTCACTGGTGTGTGGAGCCAGGTCATTGGCCATCTGGTGGAGAAGGTCATGTCCAGTGGTGGCTGTGAGCTCAGGCGGGTCTTAAGGTAGCCTGCCTGCTAATGGATGTGGCTGTTTCCCTGCCTGAGTAGTTGCCAGTCCTGAGGTGTCCCAGTACTGGTGCCTACAGGCTGGTGGGTGAGGTGTGGGGTTGGGTCCTGAGGCTGACAAGCTAGAGGGAGGATTCCAAAGTGGTGCTTTACCAGCACCAGTGTTCATGTGGTAGAACAAGCTCCCCAAAATGCTGCCAGTGTCCGTGTGCCCAGTGTGAGCTGCAGTTGCTTCCTGCCTCTCTGGGAGACTCTCCAGATAAGCAGGTAGGTCTGGTCCAGACTCCTTTCAAATGACTGCTTCTGCCCTGGGTCCTAGAGTATGTGAGATTTTGTGTGAGCCCTTTAAGAGTGGAGTCTCTATTCCCCACAGCCCTTTGGATCGCCTGAAGATAAGCCCCACTGGCCTTCTAAGCAAAACATTCTGGGTGCTCGTCTTCCTGGTGTAGGACCCTTGTGCAGGGAAGCCCAATGCAGGGCTCAGACCTTCACTCCTTGGGGAGAACCTCTGCAACTGTAATTATCCTCCTGTTTGTGGGCCACCCACTCAGGGGTATGGGACTTGATTATATCAGAACTCCATTCCTCCTACCCATCTCATTGTGCTTCCTTCTTTATATCATCAGTTGTAGAAGGTATTTTCTGGTAGAGTCCAGTCTTTCTTATCAGTAGTGCTCAGTAAATAGTTGTAATATTGGTGTGTCCATGAGAGGAGGTGAGCTCAGAGTCTTCCTTCTCTGCCATCTTCCATTCTGATTTCTGATTCCAGAATCTGTGTTTCTCCCACATGCTCCCTTGGGAGTTTTGGGAGCCCCTCTTTACTCCAGTATTCTGAAATTTTATTGGTTCTTCATTTCTTCTGCATCTCTTAGGATTCTATCTTATTTTCCCTTTGCTTGAAGAACCCCCTGTAGTATTTCCTTTAGTGTGGAATCTGCTAATGACATATCTGGTTTTTTTTTTAAGGTATTATATCTTTTTTTTTTTTTTTTTTTTTTGGCCTTTGGTTTTCAGCAGTCTCGCTATTCAGGCATACCTCATTTTATTGCGCTTTGCATTATGGTGTTTTTTACAGGTTGCAGGTTTGTGGCAACCCTGCATCAAAAAAGTCTCTTGGCACCATTTTTCCAACAACATTTGCTCGCTTCGTGTGTCTCTGTCACATTTTGATAATGCTCACAATATTTCAAACTTTTTATCATTATTATGTTTGTTATGGTGATCTGCAATCAATGATCTTTGATATTACTGTTGCAAAAAGATTACAACTCTCTGAAGGCTCAGATGATGGTTAGCATTTTTTAGCAATAAAGTATTTTTAAGTTAAGATATGTACAATTTTTAGACAACGCTATTGCACACTTAATAGACCACAGTATAGTGTAAACACAACTTTTAAAAAAGTGTTTATTTCACTTTCTTTTTTTTTTTTTTTTTTTTTTCGCGGTACACAGGCCTCTCACTGTTGTGGCCTCTCCCGTTGCAGAGCACAGGCTCCGCAGCCATGGCTCACGGGCCCAGCCGCTCTGCGGCATATGGGATCTTCCCGGACTGGGGCACAAACCCGTGTCCCCTGCATCGGCAGGCAAACTCTCAACCACTGCACCACCAGGGAAGCCCTCACTTTCGTTTTTGAAAGATATTTTTGATGTGTATGGAATCGTAGCTTAAAATGTTTTTCTTCCAGAGCTTCAAAGATGGCACTTCTCTTCTGGCTTTCCATGTCTCCACAAAGAAGTTTGCTATCATTCTTATCTGTGTTATCCTGCATAATTTTTCTTCTTAGACTGTTTTTCGGATTAAACCAACTTGATTTAATCAATTTGATTAAAAACTGCCTTTAGTTTTCTTCATATTTTTTAAATTACTGGGGCTTATTGAACATCTGTGAGTTTACAGTTTCATCAGATGCAACTTTTACATGCACTAGGAAACCAAAAATTTTGAGTGACTTGCTTTATAATACTCGTTTTATTGCAGTTGTCTGTAACTTAACCGCAGTATCTCTGAGGAATACCTGTAATGTGTCTAGATGTGGTTTCCCAGTATTTCTGCTGCTTGGCCCTTCTGTAATCAACTCCCCCTGCCCCCCTGAGTGTGGACTGGATTTATTGACTTGTTTCTAATGAATGAAATATGGCAACAACCAACCCAATTAAAAAATGGTCAGAAGACCTAAATAGACATTTCTCCAAAGAAGACATACAGATGGCCAACAGACACATGGAAAGATGCTCAAAATTGCTAATTATTAGAGAAATGCAAATCACAACTAGAGAAATGCAAATCAAAGCTACAATGAAGTATCACCTCACTCCGGTCAGAATGGCCATCATCAAAAAGTCTACAAATAATAAATGCTGGAGAGGGTGTGGAGAAAAAGGCACCCTCCTCTACACTGTTGGTGGGAATGTAAATTGGTGCAGCCGCAATGGACAACAGTATGGAGGAACCTCTGTTACTTAAAAAACTAAAAATAGAGTTACCATATGATCCACCAGTTCCATTCCTGGGCATATATGCAGAGAAAACTCTAATTTGAAAAGATACATGTACCCCATTGTTCACAGCAGCACTTTACAATAGCCAAGACATGGAAGCAACCTAAATGACCACTGACAGATAAATGAATAAAGATGTGGTGTGTGTGTATACACACACACACACTGGAATATTACTCAGCCATAAAAAAGGATGAAATAATGCCACTTGCCGCAACATGGCTGGACCCAGAGAGTATCATATTAAGTGAAGTAAGTCAACAGAGGAAGACAGATATCATATGATATGACTTATATGTAGAATCTTAAAAAAAAAAGTTACAAATGAACTTACGTACAAATGAGAAATAGACTCACAGACATAAAAAAACAAACTCATGGTTACCAAAGGGGAAAGATGGGGAGGGATAAATTAGGAGTTTAAGATTAATATATACACACTACTGTATACAAAATAAACAACAAGGACCTTCTGTATAACATAGAGAACTATATTCAATATCTTGTAATAACTTATAATGGAAAAGAATCTGAAAAAGAATAGATATATATCTATGACTGAATCACTTTGCTGTCCACGTGAAACTAACACTGTGAATCAACTATACTACAGTTTTAAAAAAAAATATGGCAGGGCTTCCCTGGTGGCGCAGTGGTTGAGAGTCTGCCTGCCGATGCACGGGACACGGACTCGTGCCCCGGTCTGGAAGATCCCACATGCCGCGGAGTGGCTAGGCCCGTGAGCCATGGCCGCTGAGCCTGCGCGTCTGGAGCCTGTGCTCTGCAATGGGAGAGGCCACAACAGTGAGAGGCCTGCGTACCACAAAAAAAAAAAAAAAATGACAAAAGGGATTGGATAGAATATTACTTTAAAAAAAAATTGAGATGTAATTGACATATGTCATATTAATTTCAAGTGTACAACATAATGTATGTATATATTGCAAAATGATCACCACAGTAAGCCTTGTTAACATCCATTACCAGACATGAACAAATTTTTTCTTGTGGTGAGAACTTTTAAGATTTGAAAGCAACTTTCAAATATACAGTATACTATTATTAACTATAGTCACCATGTTGTACATTACAACCCCAGGACATATTTATTTTATAACTGGAAATTTGTACCTTTTGACCACCTTCACCCATTTTACCTATTTCCTACCCCCTGCATCTGGCAACCACCAATCTGTTCTCTGTATGAATTGAAGGTTTGGTTTCTTCCTTCCTTCTTTCCTTCCTTCCTTCCTTCCTTCCTTCCTTCCTTCCTCCCTCCCTCCCTCCCTCCCTCCCTTCCTTCCTCCCTTCCTTTCTGTTAGATTTCACACATACATGAAATCATACAGTATTTGTCTTTCTCTGTCTGCCTTATTTCACTTAACATAAATGCCCTTGAGGTCCATTCGTGTTGTCACAAATGGCAGGATTTCCCTCTTTTCTTTATAGCTGAATAATATTGCATTGTGTGTGTGTGTGTGTGTGTGTGTGTGTGTACACATATATGTACATTTCCTTTTTCCATTCATCTGTTCATGGACACTTAGGATGCTTCTAGGTCTTGGCTTTTGTAAATAATGCAGCAAATATGGGAGTGCATATATCTTTTTGAGTTAGTGTTTTTATTTCCTTCAGATAAATTCCCAGAAGTGGAATTGCTGAATCATATAGTAGTTCTATTTTTAGTTTTTTGAGGACCCTCCATTCTGTTTTTCATAGTGGCTGCACCAATTTACATTCCCACCAAAGTGTATAAGGGTTCCCTTTTCTGCACATCCTCACCAACACTTGTTTCTTGTATTGTTGATAATAGCCATTGTAACAGGTGTGAGGTGATCTCGTGGTTTTGATTTGCATTTCCTGATGATTAGTGATGTTGAGCACGTTTTCATGTACCTGTTGGCCATTTGTATGTCTTCTTTGGAGGAATATCTGTTCAGATTCTATGTCCATTCTTTAATCAGATTGTTTGCTTTTTTTTTTTGCTATTGAGTTATGTGAGTTTTTTATGTATTTTGGATATTAGCCCCTTATCAGATATTCGATTTGCAAATACTTTCTCACATTTTGTAAGTTGTCTTTTCATTTTGTTGATGGTTTCCTTTGCTGTGCAGAAGGTTTTGGGTTTTCTTTTTTTTTTTTTTTTTTTAAG
>NW_006776652.1:1593083-1609970 GCF_000442215.2 Lipotes vexillifer
TGTATGGGCTTCAGTAGTTGTGGCTCGCGGGCTCTAGAGTGCAGGCTCAGCAGTAGTTGTGCACGGGCTTATTTGCTCCACGGCATGTGAGATCTTCCTGGACCAGGGATTGAACCCATGTCCCCTGCATTAGCAGGCGGATTCTTAACCACTGAGCCACCAGGGAAGTCCCAAGCTTTTTGGTTTGGTGTAGTCCTACTTGTTAATTTTGCCTTTGTTGCCTTTGCTTTTGGTGTCAATGGATGTCACTTCTGAAGTGAGATTATAAACAGACTATGGTGTCTGTCTTGGGTGCTCTCTCTTGCTGTCTCAGGTCACTCACCCTGGGGAAGCCAGCTGCCAGGTTGTGGAGCACCCCAGTGAAGTGAGCTTAGAACCAGATCCTCCTTCAGTTGAGGCTTGAGATGTCTGCAGCCCTGGTTGACACCTTGCTTGCAGCCTTGTGCAAGATGCTGAACCAGAGGCACCCAATTAAGCCACACTCAAATTACCAACCCAGTGAAACTGTGAAGTAATTAATATGTGTGATATATATATATTTTTAATATTGACATATGTCGTGAATTTTTAAATTAATTAATTAATTAATTTATGGCTGTGTTGGATCTTCGTTTCTGTGCAAGGGCTTTCTCTAGTTGTGGCAAGCGGGGGCCACTCTTCATCGCAGTGCGCGGGTCTCTCACTATCGCAGCCTCTCTTGTTGCAGAGCACAGGCTCCAGACGCGCAGGCTCAGTAATTGTGGCTCACGGGCCCAGTTGCTCCGTGGCATGTGGGATCTTCCCAGACCAGGGCTTGAACCCATGTCCCCTGCATTGGCAGGCAGATTTGCAACCACTGCGCCACCAGGGAAGCCCTATGTGTGATATTTTTTAACAGCTTTATTAAGACATGATTCACACACCATTCAATTCACCCATTTAAACTGTGGTTTAATATATTCACATAGCTGTACATCCATCTGAACAGTCAATTTTAGAACATTTTCATGGCCTCAAAAAGAAATCCCGGGGCTTCCCTAGTGGCACAGTGGTTAAGAATCTGCCTGCCAATGCAGGGGACATGGGTTCGAGCCCTGGTCTGGGAAGGTCCCACATGCTGCGGAGCAACTAAGCCTGTGCACCACAACTACTGAAGCCCGCATGCCTGGAGCCCGTGCTCCACAGCAAGAGAAGCCACTGCAATGAGAAGCCCGCGCACCACAACAAAGAGTAGACCCCGCTCACCACAACTAGAGAAAAGCCCGTGCACAGCAACAAAGACTAAACACAGCCAAAAATAAGTAAAATAAATAAATTTATTAAAAAAATAGAAAAATCCTGCACCCCTTAGCCATCACTTTTTAATTCCCTCATTTTACCCCAGACATAGGCAACCACTGATATACTTTCTATATCTATAGATTGGCTTATTCTGGGCATTTCATGTAAATAGGATCACATAATATATGTGTAATAATCTTTCACTTAGCAATGTTTTCAGGGTTCATACGTGTTGTGGCCTGTATAGGTACTTCATTCCTTTTCAGTGGCTGAATAATATTGCATTGAATGGTTGTATCTTATTTTGTTTTATACATTCATTTATAGACAGACATTTGAGTTATTTTCACTTCGGGGGCTATTATGAATAACGCTGCTGTGAACATTCACGTGCAAGTGTTTCTTGTAGACTTACGTTTTCATCTCTTCTGTAGATACCTACAAGTGGAATTGCTGGATCATGTGTTAGCTTTATGTTTCACCATTTGAGGAACCGCCACACTGTTTTCCAAAGTGGCTGTACTGTTTTACATTCCCATCAGCAGTGTGTGAGGGTTCCGATCTGTCCATATCCTCACCAACACTTATTATTATCTGTGTTTATGATTCTAATCATCCAAGTGGATGGGAAATGGTGTGGTTTTGATTTGCATTTCCCTGATGATTAATGATGTTGAAAATCTGTTTCTGTGCTTATTGGCTATTTGTATATCTTCTTTGAAGAAATGTCTATTCAGATCCTTTGCCTGCTTTTTAAATTGAGTCATTTGCCTTTTTATTATTGAGTTGCAAGATTTCTTTATACATTCAAGATACAAGTCTCTTATCAGATACATGATTTGGAAATTTTTCTTATTCTGTAGGTTTTCTTCAGTTTCTTGATAATGTCATTTGAAACACAAAAATTTTCAATCTCATGAAGTCCAGTTTATCTATTTTTTCTTTTGCTGCTTGTGTTCCTGGTGTCATGTAAAAATCCATTGCAAAATCTGAGGCCATAAAAATTTAACCCTATGTTTTCTTCTAAGAGTTTTACAGTTTTAGCTCTTATATTTAGGTCTTTGATTTATTTTGAATAAATTTTTGTATGTGGTATGAGGTAGGGGTCCAACTTCATTCTTTTGCGTGTGGATATCCAGTTATTTCAGCACCATTTATTGGAAAGACTGTTCTTTCCTCCACTGAATGTTCTTGGCACCCTTGTTGAAAATCAGTTCAACACATGGGTTTATTTCTGGACTGTCAGTTCTGTTCCATTGGTTTATATGACTGTCTTTAATACAGTGCCACACTGTCTTATTACTGTTGCTTTGTATTAAGTTTTGAAATTGGGAATAGAGTCTTCCAACCTTGTTCTTTTTCAAGATTGTTTTGACAATTCTGACTCTCTTGCGCTGTATATGAATTTTAGAATCAGCTTGTCAAACTCCACCAATATGTCAACTGGAATTCTGATAGGGATCTGTTGAATTGGTAGATTAACTTGAAGAGTATTGCCATCTTAACAAAATTAAGTCTTCTGACCTATGAACACAAGAGTTTTTCCATTTATTTAGATCTTTAATTTCTTTAAACAGTGTTTTGTAGTTTTCAGAGTATAAGTTTCACATTTATTCCTAAGTACAGGTATTTTAGTCTTTTTGAGGATTTTGTAAATTGAATTTTTAAATTTCATTTTTGGATTGTTCATTGCAAGTGTATAGAAATACAATTGATTTTTGTATATTGATCTTTTATCCTTTGGCCTCTTTTTTTTTTTTTTTTTTTTCGGTACGCGGGCCTCTCACTGTTGTGGTCTCTCCCGTTGTGGAGCACAGGCTCCGGATGCGCAGGCCCAGCGGCCATGGCTCATGGGCCCAGCCGCTCCGCAGCATGTGGGATCTTCCCAGACTGGGGCACGAACCCGTGTTCCCTGCATCGGCAGGCGGACTCTCAACCACTGCGCCACAAGGGAAGCCCCCTTCAGCCTCTTTGAATTCATTTATTCTCATAGTTTTTTCATGGATACCTTGGAATTTTCTATATAAGAGGTCATATCATCTGAAAATAGAGATATTTTTACTTCTTCCTTTCCAATATGGATGTCTTTTTTTTTTTTTCTTGCTGAATTGCCCTGCTGGGACCTCTAGTACAGTGCTGAATAGAAGTGGGGAGAGTGGACATCCTTTTCCTGTTCTGATTTTAGGGGGGAAAAGCATCCAGTCTTTCATTATTAAGTATGATGTTAGTTATGGGTTTTTGAAGATGCCCTTTATCAAGTTGAGGAAGTTCCTTTTTATTCTTAGTTTGATGAGTGTTTTTATCATGAAAGGCTATTGGATTTTGTTGACTGCTTTTCCTGTGTCTATAGAGATGACCACTTTAAAAATTCTATCTGATTTTTAAATTGAGTTTTGGATGTTAAATCCACCTTACATTCTTGGGATAAATCCTACTTGGTCATATTGTTTAATTCTTTTCCTGTGTTGCTGGATTTGGTTTGCTTGTATTTTGTTGGGAATTTTTGTGTCTGTATTCATAAGAGATATTGGTCTGTAGTTTTCTTGTGATGCCTTTGTCTGGTTTTGATATCTGGGTAATACTGACCTTATAGAAAAAAAAAAAATGGGAAGTATTCCCTCCCTGTTCTATTTTTTTGAAAAGTTGTAAAGGATGGGTATTCATTCTTCTTTGAATGCTCAGTAGAAATTCAACAGTGAAGCCATCTGGGCTTGGGTTTTTCTTTGTGTTCAGCTTTTCAATTACTAATTCATTGTCTTGTTAGGGGTTTCTTCACATTTTTAATTTATTCTTGGGTCAGTTTTGGTAGTTTATGACTTTCTAGGAATTTACCCATTCCATTTAAAGGGATCTAATTTGTTGGCATACTGCTGTTCCAAGTATTCCCTTATAATCCTTCTTATTTCTGTGAGGCCAGTAGTGATGTCCCCTCTTTCATTCCTGATTTTAGCAATCTGGGTCTCCTTTTTTCCACAGGTGGTCTAGCTAAAGGTTTGTCAGTGCTGTTGTTCTCTTAAAAAAACAACGTTTGGTTTTGTTGATGTCCCTGTTTCATTACTTTCCACCCATATTGATTATTTCCTTCCTTCTGCTTGCTTTATTTTTAAATGTTTTAAAACTTACTATTGCTGGTTCATTATAAAGGGTGCAAACTCAGGCAGAGCCAAACGGAAGAAATGCTTGGAGCAGTGGAGGAGAATAGGGGGTCGGGGGCTTCCATCCTCTTTCCAGGCACACCCACCCTCCCAGCACTTCCATGAATTGAGCAATCAAGAAGCTCCCCCAAACCCATCAGTTAGAGGTTTTTATGGAGGTTCTGTTATGTAGGCATTATTGGTTAGATCATTGGTCTTTGGTGACCAAGTTCAATCTGCATCCCCCTCTCCCCTCCCCAGAAATTGAGGGGTGGGGCTGAAAGTTCTCAGTTATGGGGCTGAAAGACTAGGTTATGCCTTAGTCTTTCTGGGGACCATCCCCAATCCTGAAGCTACTCATGGGCTCCCAGCCCCCTGTCATCTCATCTTCTGCTTGTTTCAGGTTTAGTTTGCTCTTCGTTTTCCAGTGTCTCAAGGTAGAAGTTTTGGTTATTTATTTGAGGTATTTTTTTCTTTTTAATGTAGGAATTTACAGCTATAAATTCTCCTGTAAGTATTGCTTTAGATGTATCCCATAAATTTGATTATGTTGTATTTTCATTTTCATCTAACTCAAAGTATTTTTTAATTTCCCTTGTAATGTCTTGTTTGACCCATTGATTATCTAGGGTAATATGTTGTTTAATTTCCACATACTTGTGTACTTCCCAAATTTCTTCCTGTTATTTATTTCTAATTTCATTCTGTGGTTGTCAGAGGACTTACTTTGTATATTTCTTTCCTTTTATTGAGGTTTGTTTTATGATTTAGCATGTGATCTATACTGGAGAATGTCACATGTGCACTTTGGGCATTTTAACTTTAACTCAAAAAAATTTTTTTTCTATTTACCAAGGAAAGTGCAAGAGTTAGGATTGTAGTGTGTCTTTATATCAGAAGCAGGGAGATGTTAAGACTTTGACATTAGCAAACCCATGACAAACAAGAGAAAGAAGCACTAAGGTCGTCTAAGGATGTGTGTTTGTGAACCGTATCTCAGGTTCCAACCACAGATAGGAAGGGGCCATGAGATCAGTGACCCAACTATCATTGACCCTGGAATTTGAACTAAATAAACAGTCACCTTCTTTCACAAATTGACAAGGAATGCCTTCATGAAATTTGAGAAATTTGCTTTTTTACAAATTGGTTGCTGATCTAATGGACCTCCAACCATAATGTCTCAGGAGTAGGTTGGCTTGTTTTCAAGACTTATCTGGCTTATGCCTCTGTCCATTCCTTATAGAACACTCCCTTGTACATTTAACAGAGACAAGGAAATCCAGGACAAAACGAAAACAAATGAAAGAAGACTTTATGCCTATTGACAAGTAATAGCAAAAGCAAAATAAGCAAATGAAGAATAATCAGTTTAATAGCAAAAATATTTTCAAATAGTGTATCTTCGAAACAAAAAGCCTAAAAACGTTGTACAAAGAGCTAGGTCTAATTATATACCAGATAATGCACTTCTAAACTGAAAGGTCAATATTATTAAAGCAACTAGAGCCTAATGAAACTAGTTAGACGTCAGATGGTGGTTGGGATTGACTAACTTGGCAGCAGATCTGAAGGACAGTGGAATTAAGCATAAGGGGCCCAATGAGTGCATCTATTGGTTTGAGACTCCCTGGAGTGTTGCCTGGGAAGAGTTTTCACAGTTATCTTGCTGAGACCTCCAGAATTATCAAAGGATGATGAGACCTCTTAGAGAAAGCTGATTTACTGCTTACTACAGTAAGAGACTGTTGATCTTATATAGAGTACTGTATTTGAGAAGTGTGTAGTTCAGGACTGCAGACTTAAAACGGGCCAAGTAGGTCAACATCATCTGTAAAAGCATTGTTGCTCAGGTGAGACTATTGACTGATTAGCGCTTGGTGGGATGCTTATTGGATTATCATTCCCTCATTTCCAGAAACAAGGGGATGACACTGGTTGAGTTGGCTTGCGAAAGTGTGTTTTCTGAGGTGAGTTGATGTAGATTAATTAAGCAGGTTTAAAATTGGTTCTTATGACTACTTGTTACCAGTACTACAGAACAATCCATCTCTTCTGAAGTTTGTGGGGATTTTTTTTATTTCCAAGAGTGTATGAATATCTATGTTTTCATCCAGTTTTATTGTTTAATTTTTTACATATTAATTTTTAAAAATATTTTTAAAATTTATTTTATTTATTTATTTTTGGTTGTGTTGGGTCTTTGTTGCCGCACGTGGGCTTTCTCTAGTTGCAGCGGGTGGGGGCTACTCTTCGTTGCGGTGCGCAGGCTTCTCATTGTGGTGGCTTCTCTTATTGTGGAGCATGGGCTCTAGAGCGCCGGCTCAGTAGTTGTGGCGCACAGGCTTAGTTGCTCCATGGCATGTGGGATCTTCCTGGACCAGGGCTCGAACCCATGACCCCTGCATTGGCAGGTGGATTTTAACCACTGTGCTACCAGGGCAGCCTCTACATATTAATTTTAAATTCATAAAGAATTTTAATTTTTAAATGAGTAGGAAATTATTCTATTTTTTTCTTTTTTTAACATTGAAGTATAGTTGATTTACAGTATTGTGTTAGTTGCAGGTGTACAGCATAGTGATTCTTCTTTTTTGCAGATTGTAGTCCATTATAAGTTATTACAAGATACTAGGTATAATTCCCTGTGCTATACAGTAAATTCTTGTTGCTTATCTATTTTATGTATAGTAGTTTGTATCTGTTAACCTCATACTCCTAATTTGTTCCTCTCCCCCTCTCTCTCCCCTTTGGTACCCGAAAGTTTGTTTTCTATGTCTGTGAGTCTGTTTCTGTTTTGTATATAGATTCATTTGTATATTTTTTTAGATTCCATATACAAGTGATTTATGTTTCTCTGCCTGACTTGCTTCACTAAGTGTAATATTCTCTGGATACATCCCTATCGCTGCAAATGGCAATATTTCATTCTTTTTTATGGCTGAGTATTTTTCCATTGTGTATATATACTACATCTTCTTAAACCAGTCATCTGTTGATGGGAATTTGAGTTGTTTCCATGTCTTGGCTATTGTAAATAGTGCTGCTATGAACATTGGGGTACATGTATCTTTTCAAATTAGAGTGTTTGTTTTTTTCTGGATATATACCTAGGATTGGAATTGCTGGATTATGTGGTAGTTCCATTTCTAGTTTTTTAAGGAACCTCCATAGTGTTCTCCATAGTGGCTGAACCAATTTACATTCCCACCAACAGTGTAGAAGAGGGTGCGTTTTTCTCCACACCCTCTCCAGCATTTATTATTTATAGACTTTTTGATAATGGCCATTCTGACCAGAGTGAGGTGATACCTCATTGTAGTTTTGATTTGCATTTCTCTGATAATTAACGATTTTGAGCATCTTTTCATGTGTCTGTTGGCCATCTGTATGTCTTCTTTGGAGAAATGTCTATTTAGCTCTTCTGCCCATTTTTTGATAAGATTGTTTATTTTTTTCATATTGAGCTGTTTGTGTATTGGAAATTAATCACTTGGCAGTAGCATTGTTTGCATATGTTTTCTCCTGTTCTGTAGGTTGTCTGTATGTATTGTTGATAGTTTCCTTTGCTGTGCAAAAGCGTTTAGGTTTGATTAGGTCCCATTTCTTTATTTTTGCTTTTATTTATTTATTTATTTTTGCCTTGGGAGACTGGTCTAAGAAAATATTGCTACAATTTATGTCAAAGTTTCACCTGTGTTCTCTTCTAGGAGTTTTATGGTGTCATGTCTTACATTTAGATCTTTAAACCATTTTGAGGTTTTTTTTTTGTATATGGTGTGAGAAAGTCTAATTTCATTGTTTTCCATGAAGGCCAGTTTTCCCCAACACCATTGTTGAAGAGACTGTCTTTTCTCCATTGTATATTCTTGCTTCCTTTGTCATAGATTAATTGACTCTAGCTGCATGGGGTTATTTCTTGGCTCTCTGATCTGTTGATCTATGTTTATTGATCTACAGTCTGTTTTTGTGCCAGTGTCACTGTGTTTTGATTACTGTAGCTTTGTAGTATAGTCTCATGTCTGGGAGGGTGATACCCCAGCTTGTTCTTTTTTCTCAAGATTGCTTTGGCAGTTTGGGGTCTTTTGTGAAATTTTAGGATTATTTGTTCTAGTTCTGTGAAAAATGTTCTGGGTATTTTGATAGGAATTGCATTAAATCTGTAGGTTGCTTTGAGTAGTATGGCCACTTTAACAATATTAATTCTTCTAGTCCAAGAGCATGGGATAGCTTTCTATTTTCTTTGAATCATCTTTAATTTCCTTTATCATTATTTTATAGTTTTCAAAGTGTAGGTCTTTCACCTCCTTGGTTAAGTTTATTCCTAGGTATTTTACCTTTTGTTTGATGTAATTTTAAAATAGATTGTTTTTTTAGTTTCTGCTTCTGATATTTCATTATTAGTATATGTAATGCAACAGATGTCTGTGTATTGATCTTACACCCTGCTACTTCACTCACTTCATATATTAGTTCTGATAGTTTTTGTGTGGAGACTTTAGCATTCTGAAAATGGAGTATCATATCATCTGCAGGTAGAGACAGTTTTACTTCTTCCATTCCAATTTGGATACCTTTTATTTCTTTTTCTTGTCTGATTGCTGTGGCTAGGACTTGGCGATACTATGTTGAATGTAAGCAGTGAGAGTGGGCACCCTTGTCTTGTTCCTGAATTTAGTGAAAAGGCTTTCAGCTCAATACCATTGAGTACTATTGTTTGTTGTAAATGAACTTTATTATATTGAGATATGTTCCCTCTGTACCACTTTGATGAGCAGTTTTATCATGAATGGATGTTGAATTTTTTTAAAATACTTTTTCTGTGTCTATTGAGATGATCATGTGGTTTTGGGCTTTCTTTTTGTTAATGTGGTGTATCCCATTGATTCATTTGCGTATATTGAACCATCCTTCTGTCCCTGGAATGAATCCAGCTTGGTCATAGTGTGTGATCCTTTTTATGTATTGTTGGATTTGGTTTGCTAATATTTTGTTGAGGATTTTTGCATCTATATTCATCGAAGGTATTGGCCTGTAATTTTCTTTTTTTGTAGTGTCTTTGTCTGGTTTTGGTATCAGGGTAATGGTTGCCTCATAGAATGATTATGGGAGTGTTCTCTCCTCTTCAGTTTTTTGGAGTAGCTTGAGAAGGATAGGTATAAGTTCTTTATAAGTTGGAAAGAATTCCCCAGTGAAGCAATCTGGTCCTGGATTTTGTTTGCAGGGAGTTTTTTAAAATTACAGATTCAATTTCACTTCTAGTGATCAGTCTGTTTAAATTGTCTGTTTCTTATTTTTTATATATATAAATTTATTTGTTTATTAATTTTTGGCTGCATTGGGTCTTCGTTGCTGTACGCAGGCTTTCTCTAGTTGTGGTGAGCGGGGACTACTCTTCGTTGCAGTGTGCAGGCTTCTCCTTGCAGTGGCTTTTCTTGTGGAACATGGGTTCTAGGCACGCGGGCTTCAGTAGTTGTGGCACACAGGCTAGGTAGTTGTGGCTCATGGGCTCTAGAGTGCAGGCTCAGTAGTTGTGGCGTACAGGCTTAGTTACTCCGTGGCATGTGGGGTCTTCCTGGACCAGGGATCGAACCTGTGTCCCCTGCATTGGCAGGCGGATTCTTATCCACTGTGCCACCAGGGAAGTCCCTCTGTTGTTTTTTTAACTCTATTTTATTTATTTCCTCTCAGATCTTTATTATTTTCTTCCTTCTGCTGACTTTGGGCTTTGTTTATTCTTCTTTTTCTAATCCTTTTAGGTGGTAGCTTAGGTTGTTTATTTGAGATTTTTCTTGTTTCTTGAGGAAGACCTGTATCACTATGAACCCCCATCTTAGAACTGCATTTGCTGCATCCCATACATTTTGTAAAGTTACGTTTTCATTTTCATTTGTCTCTATTTTTTAATGATCCTTTCTTTTCTCACTAATTTGAAATGCCACAAGTAATTACTGTGTACTCAATCCTAATCTGTATTTCAGTCTAGTTCTGGCTCCTTTATTCTGTTATTTCTTTTTTTCATATTTGTTAAGGTACAATTGACACACAATAAACTGCACACATTTAAAGTATACACTTTGGGGCTTCCCTGGTGGTGCAGTGGTTGGGAGTCCGCCTGCTGATGCAGGGGACGCGGGTTCGTGCCCTGGTCCGGGAAGATCCCACATGCTGCGGAGCGGCTGGGCCCGTGAGCCATGGTCGCTGAGCCTGCGCGTCCGGAGCCTGTGCTCCGCAGTGGTAGAGGCCACAACAGTGAGTGGCCCGCATACCACACACACACACACACAGAGTATACACTGATGAGTTTTGACATATTTTTATATCTATGACACATCATAATGAAGAAAATGAACATATCCATTGTCCTGTCAAAATTTACTCATGTTTCTTTGAAACCTCTTCTCACTTTTACTTTTCTTCTGCCATGCGGGCAGCAAATGCTGATCTTCTCTCTGACACTAGAGATTAGTTTGCATTTTCTAGAATTTTATATAAGTGGAATCATATAGTATATACTTTTTTTTTTTTACCATGGCACGTGGCTTGTGGGATCTTAGTTCCCCGACCAGGAATTGAACCCAGGCCCTTGGCAGCGACAGCACAGAGTCCTAACCACTGGACTGCCAAGAAAATCCCAGTATGTACTTAGTTGTAGTTGTAGGTATCAAAAGTTAGTTCCTTTTTTATTGCTGAGTAGTATTCTTTTGGGTGAATACACTATAGTTTTTAAAATCTACTCACCTGTTGTTTCCACTTGTTGGCTATTACACATAAAGTTGCTGTAAATATTAGGGCACAAGTCTTTCTATGGACACATACTTGTATTTCTCTTAGTTAATACCTGGAAAGTGGAATGGTGGGTCATGTGATAGGTGTACATTTAACTTTCTAAGAAACTGTGTTCCAAAGTAGCTGTACCATTTTACATTCCCACCAGCAGTGTATGAGATTTCAGTTTGTTCTACGTTCTCACCAACACTTGATATATTGTCTTTTTAATATTAGAAAATCTGATCAGTATATAGTGGTATCCTGTTGTGGTTTTATTTTGTTTTATTTTATTTCTTTTTGCAGTGAGAACATTTAAGATCCTGTGTTTAATTTTAATGCTTTCTAAAGGTTTTTTAAAAATTTTTATTTTTTATTGGAGTACAGTTGATTAACAATGTTGTGTTAATTTCAGGTGTACAGCAAAGTGATTCAGTTATACATATACATGTATCTATTCTTTTTCAGATTCTTTTCCCATTTAGGTTATTACAGAATATTGTGATTTTAATTTGTATTTCCCTAGTGACTAATGATGTTGAGCATCTTTTCCTGTGCTTATTTGCCTTTCACTTACCTACTTTGATGAAACGTCTGTTCAAAATTTTCACCTATTTTTTTTGGTGTTATTTTTTTCACTGAGTTGTGTAAGAATTCTTATATGTGAGAAATATAATCCCTTTATCAAGATACATTATTTGCAAAACTTCTCTCAGTCTGTGCCTTGTCTTTTCATTTTTATTAATGATGTCTTTTAAGGATATAACATTTTTATTTTGATGAAGTCTATTATTAGTTTTTTCTTTCATGGATTGTGTTTTTGGTGTCATATCTAAGAAATTGTTGCCTAACTCAAGGTCATAAAGATTTTCTGTGTTTTATTTTAGGAGGCATATTGTTTAGCTGTTACATTTAGGTCTGTGATCCATTTTGAGTTAACTTTTGTGGACAGTTTGAGGTAGTGGTCTAAGTTCATTTTGTTGCATATAAATACCCAATTATCATAACACTGTTCCTTAAAAAAGACTTTCCTTTCTTATGATTTACCTATGACACCTTTATCATAAACATGTAGGTTTATTTCTGCCTTTCTTTCTCATATAATTTAAAGCTATAAACTTTCCTCTGACCACTGCATTAGCTATAACTCATGATTTTTTGATATATTGGCTTTTTTGTGTTTTCTTTCAGTTTGAGATATTTCCTAATTTCTCTTGTGCTGCCTTCTTTGAATTATTTAGAGGGTGAAGTTTAATTTCTTGATATTTGGATATTTCCTTTTCTCTCTGTGTTTGGTTTCTAGTCTTATTCTGATGTATTTGGAGAACGTATTTTGTATTATTTCAGGTGTTTTAATTTTACTGAAATTTGTTTTATGGCCTAGTATAGAATCTGTGCTAGAGAAAGTTCCATTTGCTGTTGAAAAGGATATGCATTCTGCTGTTTTGGGGTGGACTTTTTTATATATGTCAGTTAGGTTCAGTTGGTTTAATAGTGTTGTTCAAGTCTTCCATATCTTTCCTGATTTTCTACTTATGGTATCAGTTACTAAGAGAGGAATATTGAAATCTTGTCCAGTTGTTTAATTCTTCTTTAAATCGTCAGTTTTTCCTTTGGATATTTTCCTTTGGATACACACACACATCTATATTTACATAAATATATATATTTATAATTGCTATATCTTACTGACGTGTTAACCCCTTTATCATTGTGAAATGTGCCTCTTCGTCTCTAGTAATGATTTTGTCTTGAAGTCTATTTTGTCTGACATTAATGTAGCTAACCTAGCTTTTTTATGGTTACTGTTTGGTATATATTTTCTGTTATTCTATTTTCAACCTGTTTATGTCTTTGAATATAAAATGTGTATCTTGTAGACAGCACATATCTGGATTTTGGGCTTTTCATCCAGTCTGACAATCTCTGCTTTTGGATTGGCCTATTTAATACTTTTTTTTTTTTTTTCCGGTACGCGGGCCTCTCACTGTTGTGGCCTCTCCTGTTGCGGAGCACAGGCTCCGGATGCGCAGGCTCAGCAGCCATGGCTCACGGGCCTAGCCCCTTCGCGGCATGTGGGATCTTCCCAGACCGGGGCACGAACCCGTATCCCCTGCATTGGCAGGCGGACTCTCAACCACTGCGCCACCAGGGAAGCCCTATTTAATACTTATTAAAAAGTTTATTTATTTATTTATCTATTCATTTATTTATGACTGCCTTGGGTCTTCGTTGCTGCACATGGGCTCTCTCTAGTTGTGGCGAGCAGGGGCTACTCGTCGATGCAGTGTGTGGGTTTCTCATTGCGGTGGCTTCTCTTGTGGAGCACAGGCTCTAGGTGCGTGGGCTTCAGTAGTTGTGGCACGCAGGCTCAGTAGTTGTGGCTCATGGGCTCTAGAGCACAGGCTCAGTAGTTGTGGCACACGGGCTTAGTTGTTCTGCGGCATGTTGGATTTTCCTGGGCCGGGGTTACCCGTGTCCCCTGCATTGGCAGGCGGATTCTTAACCACTGTGCCACCAGGAAAGCCCTGTTTAATACCTTTATATTAAACATTAGTATTTACATTGTTGGCTGTATGTCTGTCATTTGCTATTTGTTTTCTGTATGTCTCCTGTCTTTTTTCCCCTTCATTCCTTCTTTATTGCCCTCTTCTGTGTTAAATATTTTTTAGTGTACCATTTAAATTCCTCTGTTGATTGTGTGTGTGTGTTTGTTCTAAGGACTTCAGTAAGTATCTTACACGTATCATAGTCTGTTTTACATTAATACATAATTCTAGTAAAACATAGAAATTTTGCTCCAATATAGTTCCATATTTCTCCCCTTTATGCATACACACACACACACACACACACACACACACACACACACAGAGTATATATGTTATAAACCCAACAGTACAGTATTTTAGTTACTGTTTTAAACAATCTTAATATAAACAGTCTTATGATTTTTTTAAGAAATGAAGAAAAAATATATTCATATATAGTCTTTTTATATTTACCTACGTATATATCATTTCCAGTATTCTTCCTTCCTGTGGATCCAGGTTGCCATCTGGTATTGTTTTCTTTTAGCCTGAGGGACTTCCTTTAGTATTTCCTGTACAGCAGGTCTTCCAGCAATATGTTCTCTTAGTTTTTGTTTACCTGGGATTGATTTTATGTCACCTTCATTTTTTTTAAACAGCTTTATTGAGATTGAACTATATACCATACAGTTCATTCATTTAAAGGATACCATTAACGTCTTTTAGTATATTCATTATGCATCCATCACTACAGTCAATTTTAGAATATTTCCATTACCCCCAGAAGAAACCCTACACCCCTTAGCCATTACCCACCCCTACTCCCTGTCAAATTTCCCTCCCCAGTTCTAGGCAACCACTAACCTATTTTCTATATCTATAGATTTACCTGTTCTGGACATTTCATATAGGAATCATACAGTATATGGTCCTTTGTGACTGCCTTCTTCATTTGCATTTTTGAAAAATAATTTCGGGAATTCCCTGTAGGTCCAGTGGTTAGGACTCCATGCTCTCACTGCTGAGGGCCCAGGTTCGATCCCTAGTCAGGGAACTAAAATCCCGTAAGCCACGAGGCGTGGTCAAAAAAAAAAAAAAAACGGATATAGATTTTTCTGTTAGACATTTTCTTTTTCCTGCCCTTTTCTGCCCTTTTAAGCATGTCATTACACTGCCTTCTGGCCTCCATTGTTTCAGGTGAGAAGTAGGTTTATCTGTTTATTTATTTTGGGGTGTGTTGGGTCTTCGTTGCTGTGCGGGGGCTTCTCTTGCTGCGGAGCATGGGCTCTAGGGGCGCAGGCTTCAGTAGTTGTGGCACGTGGGCTGGGCTCAGTAGTTGTGGCTCGCGGACTCTATAGCTCAGGCTCAGTAGTTGTGGCGCATGGGTTTAGTTGCTCCACAGCATGTGGGATATTCCTGGACCAGGGCTCGAGCCCGTGTCCCCTACGTAGGCAGGCGGATTCTTAACCACCGCGCCACCAGGGAAACCCGAGAAGTAGGTTTTTAACCATATTGTTGTTCTCCTGTATATGATGTGTCATTTTTCTCTTGCTGCTATCAAGATTTTTCTCTTTGGCTTTGGATTTTGGTCCATGATGTGTCTAGGTGTGGTTCTCATTGTGTTTATCATACTTAAGATTCATTGAGATTATGGATTTATAAGTAATTTCTTTAATCAAATTTGGGAAGTTTTAGGCCACCGTTTCTTTTAATATTTTTCTTTCCTCTCTTGTCGGCCTTCTGGGACTCTCAGTATATTTATGTTGGCACTCTTTATATTGTCTCATAGGGTTTTGTGTCATTTGTCTTTAATATCTTTCACTTCTTTGCATTGAGTACTTTCTGTTGATCTGTGTTTATGTTGTTGGCTATTTATTCTGCCATTTGAAATCTGCTGGTGAGTTCATCTTATCAATTTTTCTTTTTTTGTTGTTGTTTTTTTGTTTGTTTTTGTTTTTGTTTTGCGGTACGCGGGCCTCTCACTGTTGTGGGCTCTCCCGTTGTGGAGCACAGGCTCCGGACGCGCAGGCTCAGCGGCCATGGCTCACGGGCCCAGCCGCTCTGCGGCATGTGGGATCTTCCCGGACCGGGGCACAAACCCGTATCCCCTGCATTGGCAGGCGGACTCTCAACCAGTGCGCCACCAGGGAAGCCCCAATTTTTCATTTTGATTGTATTTTCCAACTTTACAGTTTCTTCTTCCCTTCCCCCTCCCTCTCCCCCTCCTCCTCCTTCTCCCCTTTCTCCCCCCTCCTTCCCCTCCTCCTTCTCCTGTTTTTTTTTCTTCAGTTTCTATTTCTCTATCAAGATGTGCCCTATTTGTCAATTTGTCATCATATTTTCCTTTAGCTATTTGAAGATACTTATAATAGCTGCTTTGAATTCTTTGTGTGCAAAGTCCAACATGTAAACCCTCTTGAATAAGTTTTTGTTGACTGCTTTTTTTCATGATTATTGGCCATGCTTTCCTGTTTTTTTGCACATTTAATAATTTGTAATTGAAAGGTAAACATTTCAGATAACATAGTGTAGCAAATCTGGATCCTGTTTTATTTTTCTGAGTTTTGAAAAATTATGACTTGTTCATACTTAAACTGTGGACTCTGTATCCTCTGTGGAGTGCTGCTGCTGATGTTTCTGCTCAATTTTTCTATTCTTATTTTGATATTTTAGCCTAGCTTCCTTGGGATCACACCTTTGTATAGTTTAGAGGCTCAGGCAATAATTTGGGTAGAGGTTGTACCTTATAGGTTGAACCCATAAGGCTTTCATTCTCTGCTGATGAATCTATGTGTGGGTTGAAAAACTCAATCAAAGTTATGGGTAGTTCTCACATGTGTCTTGGCTTTCACTTTTAGGAAGTCTCTCTTGGCTTTCTCCTGAGCATATGTAAGTTTCCTAGTCAGCCAAAGATGTGTGGTGAGCTTATCTTAAACCTTTCTATTGCCCTCTGATTTCCAGAATCTATTCGTTAAATTTCTAGCTACTCTGCTCCTTGTACTTGGGGTACAGCCTTGGACTAGCAAAACTTTGGTTTTACCCATTACCGTAGGTAGCTGGCTTGCTGTGCATCTCCACTCCATCCTCAGGTTGTATTTTCCCGCTCTGGCAGGTAAAACTACCCTTTCTCGGTGACTGAAAGGGTGGGATAGAAAAGATGGGGACGGTCCCAGGAAAGGTCACAAATTCCTGCT
>NW_006776652.1:1609980-1627697 GCF_000442215.2 Lipotes vexillifer
AATCCCTGCTGTTCTTACCAGAAACTTTAGGTGTTGTTTAAGAAAAAACAATGCTTCTCAATTTGTTATCTGCCTTTGGTTGATTTCCAGTGTATTAAAATGGTTGTTTTTGACAATTTTGTCTAGTTTTATACTTGATTTTTATAGAAAGGAATTGCTGACATCTTCATACTGCTGTAATGAGAGGTCCTTTTTTTAATTTCATTTTTTGTTATTGAGGTATAATTAACATGCCATAAAATTAGCCACTTTTAAAATTCACTGGTTTTTAGTATATACACAAATCACTGTATGTAAAAGATGGTGAAAGCTAAATAAGGTTACTATCTTATTCTAGAACATTTTCATCACAACCCACAAAAGAAACTCCTTACTTATTACCCCTTCTTATATTTGGAATGTAAATTTTTTCAGAACTTTCAGATTCAGGATCCTTTACATTAATTTGCCAGCCATTTTTTGAGCTCTTTCAACTGGACCCAACTCTTTCTTCAGCTTTAAAAAATTTTTCTTTGTTTCCCTTCTGTAAATTATTTTGTATTTATCTTTTATCCCTTGGACTTGTCTTCTGTGTCTGGATATCCTTCATTTTATCATACCCATCTCTTTATTTCCTCAGAGTGCTAAAACAATTTCTTTTTTTTTTTCATGGAAATGCATTTTATTTTAAATATAGCAGGGTGTACATGTCAATCCCAAACTCCCAATCTATTCCTCCCTCACAGCCCTCCACCCTGGTAGCCATAAATTTGTTCTCTAAGTCTGTGAGTCTGATTCTGTTTTGTAAATCAGTTCATTTGTACTGGTTGTTTTTAGATTCTGCATATAAGCGGTATCTTACATTTGTCTTTCTGTTGGACTTCACTTAAGTATGATAATCTTCAGGTCCATACATGTTGCCATAAATGGCATTATTTCATTCTTTTTAATGGCTGACTAATATTCCATTGTATATATGTACCACATCGTCTTTATCCATTTATCTGTCGATGGACATTTAGGTTGCTTAAAACAACTTCTTAAGACCAATTTTTAATTCATAAATTTGATTTTCTAGGCCAAGATTTGCTGCCTCTGTTACCTTTGCTAAAATTTCTAATGGTTGGCACTCTTGCTTTATTTATTTATTTTTTATAAATTAATTTATTTATTTTGGCTGCGTTGGGTCTTTGTTGCTGTGCGCGGGCTTTCTCTAGTTGCGTTGAGCAGGGGCTACTCTTTGTTGCAGTGCACAGGCTTCTCATTGTGGTGGCTTCTCTTGTTGCGGAGCACAGGCTCTAGGCATGCGGGCTTCAGTAGTTGTGGCATATAGGCTCAGTAGTTGTGGCTCGTGGGCTCTTGAGCGCAGGCTCAGTAGTTGTGGTGCACGGGCTTAGTTGCTCCGTGGCATGTGGGATCTTCCTGGACCAGGGCTCAAACCCGGGTCCCCTGCATTGGCAGGTGGTTTCTTAACCACTGCACCACCAGGGAAGCCCTGCTTTATTTTTCATTAAAGCAATCTCCACTGCTTTCAAATTATTGTCCTTTCATAAATTCAGTAGTCTTTTGAATATCATTAAAAATAAGAATTACTGTTAAAATATTTTTTATTTTATAGATGCTTTTTTCTTTTCTAGAATTAGGGAACTTAGTGTTGAGTTTATTTTTCCCTCTTTCCAGTATTTGTATTTATGTTTTAATTACTATTATATATTTTTAATTTATTTTTTTGTGTTTGTTTCTTTTTGATTCATATTTTTTATGTTTAAGAGTTTAGTTATGAAAAATTTTTAACATTTTCAAAAATAGAATAGGATAATAAATCCCCTCATTCCTATTTTACACATTCAACAATTATTAATTCATGAGCAACCTGTTTCTTGTGGTCTTCTACCACTTTTTCCCACTAAACTTAATTATTTTGAAGCCAATCCTGGACATCTTATTTCTTTCACAGATATTTCAGTATTTATCTCCTAAATCGACTCTCTCTTTAAAACATAACCATAATGTCATTATTACACCTAAATTTTAAATTTCTTATGATCATTATTATATTGGTCTATGCATAGGTTCTGCCTGTACCAGATTCTCTTCATAAATCAAAACCAAAACTGGCAAATGTCAGTTCTTTGAGATCTAAAACAATTTGTTTAAAAGTAGTCCTTTGTTTTAAGAACCTTATGTATTTGTATTTACATGGAGGACTATCTAAACTATATTAAGTTAAAAATCAAGTTGGAAAACAGTGTATCTGGTATGATTATACACTTCGGGGGGAAATTATTAGTATTCACAAATTTAAGAAAAGCTGAGGGAAAGTGGGTCTCTCACGAATGGATTACAAACCATGTTCAGTTTCTGTTTTTTTTATAGTAACACTTTTATTTTATAAGCAACATGGAACACTTTTAAAGCAAAACCATAGTAAAGATTAAAGAAAAACAATGATCCATTAAAAATTGGGCAAAAGATATGAACTGACATTTTACCAAAGAGCTGATTTGTAAGTAGGTACATGGAAAGGTGTTCAACATTATTAGCCATTAGGGAAATGCAAATTATAACTACAGTGAGATACCAGTATACATCTATTAGAGTAACTAAAATAAAAACTAGTGAAAATACCAAATACTGGTAAGGATGTAGAGAAACTGTCCTTCACTTACTTTGTGTGGGAATGTAAAATGGTTCAGCTATGCCAGAGAATTTTTTGGCAGTTTCTTATAAAGCTAAGCATATACTTATAAAACTAAGCATGTACTTAACCATATGACCCCAGAGTCACACACTTGGGGCATTTTTCCCAGAAAAATGAAAATTTAAGTTCACACAAAAACTGATACACAGATAGATGGTCGTAGCAGCTTTTATTTGTAATAGCAAAAAAGTGGAAACAACCAAAATGGCCTTCAGCAGGTTAACGGTTAAACTCTAGTACCTCCATACAGTGGAATACTACTCAGCATTAAAAACAAATGCACTATTGATACAACAACCTGGATGGATCCCCGGGCATTACGCTTAGTGGAAAATGTCAATCTCAAAGGGTTGCATAATAAAGTTCCATTTATATGGCATTCTCAAAATGACAAAACTATAGTAGAAAACAGATCTGTGGCTTCTGGGGCACAGGAAAGGGGAAGGAGTGTGACAGTGATGGGATAGCATGAGATAGTTCCCTTTATGATGATATGGAACAGTTCTGTGACTGATTGTGGTGGTAGCTACACAAACCTATAAATGAGATAAAATTGCATAGAACCACACACACACACACACACACACACACACACACACACACACACACGTCAATGTGTGAAGAAATGGTGAAGATGGAATAAGGTCTGCAGTCCAGTTAATGATATTATAACCAGTGCCAATTCCACACATGAAGTTCTCTGTATGAATTTTACAACTTTCTTTGATTTTATAATTATTTGAAAGTAAGACAAATTTTTTAAAAGATAAGTTTTAATGCCACTAGGCTTTCATTACAAGAATCTTAAAGTTCTAATCTTATATATATTTAAAATATTTATTTATTTATTTTTGGCTACATTGGGTCTTCGTTGCTGTGCACGGGCTTTCTCTGGTTGCAGCGAGCAGGGGCTACTCTCCGTTGCGGTGCGTGGGCTTCTCATTGCGGTGGCTTCTCTTGTTGTGGAGCACAGGCTCTAGGTGCTCGGGCTTCAGTAGTTGTGGCACGCAGGCTCAATAGTTGTGGCTTGTGGGCTCTAGAGCACAGGCTCAGTCGTTGTGGTGCCTGGGCTTAGTTGCTCCGTGGCATGTGGGATCTTCCCGGACCAGGGCTCGAACCCGTGTCCCCTGCACTGGCAGGTGGATTCTTAACCACTGTGCCACCAGGGAAGTCCAGTTCTAACCTTTTAATCTAGTGATTTCACTTATGGGAAATCTGTCTCAAAGAAGCAATTTTAAGTATAGAAGAATCTTTATAAAAGATGTTCACCCAGAATTATTTGTTAAGAGTGAAACAATAGAACTATTATTTAAAAAGTAAAACCAGTGAATTAATGTATCCTCCACTTAGTGAAATAGTATTATGGAACCATTAACATAGTTGAAGGTTTTGATTAAAAATACTTTTAATTAATTTTTCTACAATGTTGCATGCATTTAATAGACAGTAGTGAGTTAGACAAGCATAAAATGTATTGATGACTAAAACTGTGCAAATAGGAAGCAAAAATTCATGAAACTATCTGAGATAAAATCTCTAACCTTATTTCAAAACAACTTTATGTTGTAAGTGCTTTATATGTATAAAGTCATGGAGTTCTCTCAGCAACACTGTGAGTTAGGTGGTTTTTTCTGACTCCACTTTCACACAAGGAAACTGAGGCACAAGGAGGTTAAGTAACTTGCTCAGGGTCTCACGTGCTGCTAAGTGGCAGAGCCAAGATTTGAACCCAGGCTTTGGCTCCAGGGTCTGAGTCAGTGTTGAACTGTTTCAAGATTCTGATGTTTTTTCATCACTTACTGCAGCAAGTTCTGCAGGATACTAATTGCCTACAATTAGTATTTGCCTACTAATTGCCTACAATTAGTATTTGTAGTAATTGCCTACAATGGTAATAGATGTTCAGTGAGCTAAAAGGGAAAAGGGAAGGAGTCTGTGGTTCAATAAATTTGTAGGTAAATGAAACTAAATATGTTTCTCTATTTTATCAGCCTGATGTGGTAATGTATGTTGTGAACCTCTAAGAAGGGGTTATATTATGCAGAATGGACTCAACTTTTTTGATTGTAGAACCTTTTTCACCCCCCTCAGGACCTCTCAAGGGACCAGTGTTCCTGAGGGATGTACCCTAGTTGACACTGGCCCATAGAAGAGTCCATGCTCTGACCCACAAAGGAATTCATATCTGGTCCCTGTCTGTCTTCAGCCTACACTGACCACCTTCTGACCCTTTTTCACCTCCTTGCTCGCCCCAGTTCCAGATCCCTGATTGTCCCCTGCATACCTATGCTTCTGCCTAGGGTGTTACTTACCAGCTGCCGTGGTGTCTCTGCCTGGCAGGTTGCTCCTTCAAGTATCACCTGCCTCTGTAAACTTTCCTTGACTCCCCGTGCATGCTCAGACATGCTTTCTGTGAGTTTCTGTTGTTACCTTGTTCATGGCACTGTTACAGAGGTTGGCTCGAGAGTACCTTTGTCTGTGGTGAATCTTTTCATCTCTTCATACTTAGCATCTTCACCAGTGGTATCTTCTGATAGGTAGTTGTAATTTCTTCCTTCAGCTAGAAAGGGCAAATATAGTTTAAAGAATGTTTTATTGTTCTTCTGTAGACTATCTCCTAATAATGATACAAATTATTTTTGATGATTAGTGTACCTTATTTTAAGGAATACAGTGAATTTTATCAATTTATAGTTGCTGTTTTTAATTTCATTTTTATCCTTTCACTTTTTTTTTTTTGCGGTACACGGGCCTCTCACTGTTGTGGCCTCTCCCGTTGTGGAGCACAGGCTCTGGACGCGCAGGCTCAGCGGCCATGGCTCACGGGCCCAGCCGCTCTGCTGCATGTGGGATCTTCCCAGAACGGGGCACGAACCTGTGTCCCCTGCATCAGCAGGCAGCCTCTCAACCACTGCGCCACCAGGGAAGCCCTATCCTTTCACTTTTTCGGGTAATGTTAAAAAGGAAAGAGATGAGGATCCTATCTCTTAAAAGAGACAGCTGGAAACTTTTGGTGCTATATAGTTGCGATTGTGACTCTAAAGTACTTATTTGCATCCCCTGTGCCTTTCATGCTGCTCTGTGTATACTGCATATGATCCAAAGGTCTTTTGTCTCTTTCCAAAGGCATGCCATGTACCAACAGCACAAAGAAGACTTCCAGGACGAGTGCACTAAGCTTCTGGTTGGCAGTATTGTCATAACCCGATACAACAATCGTACCTATCGTGTTGATGATGTGGATTGGAATAAGACTCCAAAAGATAGCTTCACGATGTCTGATGGGAAGGAGATTACATTCTTGGAATACTACAGGTAGAGGGAAGAGACTGGGCTTGGGCCTGCGGGTTGGGGCTGTATTCTCCTGTTCTGTAGCAGGAGTGGCACACAGCAGGACACTTCAAAAATAATTGGATTGGTAATGCACCCAAGATTGATGAGCTCATTTGTGGGATTTGACCTGAATTTGCTACCCTTACAGCTTTATTTCTTTCAGTACTTTTTGGAAGTTATTTCGTAAGTTAATCTCAGGGCTTCAAATTGTGTTTCCTTTGCTGTTTTGGTTACAAGTCTCTTTGGAGAGATTAAATTCAAGTCATTAATCATTTGACTATCATTTTGCCTTTCTAGTTACCTAAGCCCTTGAACCTGATACAGTTTTTAAACAAATTCTTTCCTGGACTGTTATCCTATTTCCCCTCTATTTAATTGCAACGTTAACTTGAGCCTGCTTTTTCCAGTTATGTGTATGCTATGGTGAGTTTCTGATGGATCCTTGACAAGGGTATAATGCAGATTGTGTACCTCAGTCCTGGTTAACACTTTGACTGTGATGCCATAAGAGTGGTGATGCTGCTTCTGACTTTTTCCCCTGCCTCTGTTCGGCTCTAGCAAAAACTATGGGATCACAATAAAGGAAAAGGACCAGCCACTGCTGATCCACAGGCCCAGTGAGCGACAGAATAACCAAGGGATGGTGAGTTGGAGGTGGGGTTCAGGGTGTCAGGCCTATGCTTCTATCTAAGTTCTCCACCCATCAGCCCTGGGAGCCATGGGACCTGTGATTACAGTGGAGCTATGATTACAGTGTGGTTGGGGAAAGCTGTGTAGGGTTTTGTCTATCTCCTCTAGCCAGAGTTGCTTTTGCAGGCTCCTTAGTGAGGAACTAAACATCCATAGAATGAGTTAGGTTAAGGAATAAGGAGAGTTTACTGCTAAAGAAGATGAAAACACTGGGTCCATTAGGGAAGTTACAGGCATTTTAATAGAACTGGGAGCCAGGGAAAAGTGCCTTGGTACCTGACTCCTCTGTCTTCAGAGCAGAGACTGAAGATCAATAGGTTAAGATGAGACAGAGGCACCAGCTTGATAGGGGGTATTGTTTCAGCTTATCTGGAGGCCGAAGTGGAACAAAACTTTTAGTTTTTCTAGTTTTTTTCTCTCCTTTTGACAATTTGAATATTTTTCTCTTTAATACAACAGGCCATCGTGACTTGAGGGAGAAAAGGGTAAAACACTTGTAGTGTGTCCTGCCCTCTTCTCTGGGGTTTTGTGTTCCTTAGTGTGCCAGTGATACACCTGCAAGACCAGCTCTGGGCCTGGGAGGTCTTGTACTGGTCAGGGGAAGAAGATTCTCTTTTATTGCCTTGCTTTCCCTCTGTTCTCTCCTCGAAGCTGCTAAAAGGCGAAATCCTGCTGCTGCCTGAGCTTTCATTCATGACTGGAATCCCTGAGAAGATGAAGAAGGACTTCAGAGCCATGAAGGTGAGAAGTGCCTGCTTTGAACCGAAGACCTTTTTGATAGCAGATGTAGCTAGAACTGGGCCAGGTTTGCACGTCACCTGGGCAGGGTCATTTTTCCTCTACATAAAGCATAATCTGTGTCCCTTCCCACACACTGTGAAAAAGCCAATCAGAACTTTCTTTGGAATGTTGTTACAATAGTAGAACGACTGGATTATAAAGTAAAAGGAAACAAATAGTTCTGGCATCACCCTCGCCAATCAGATGGACGACTGTAAGCTGGTCATATGACCATAAAATGAGGTTCTTTGAGAGCACTGTATTTTTTTAACATTTCTGTAAGCCTTCAGTTTATTTGAAGGGAGGAGGAGATAATGTAGCAAAAAGTTAACAAGTGAGAGGATGAAATTAAAGGATAGAAGTTTACGCTGTGGGGCTCGGGGTGTCCTGGAAGTCTCATGTTGGGCACAGTCTTGTAGGAAATAGCTGGGAGGCAGAGATGTCTGCAGCATTGTGGGTCTAGACCCCAAGGGCTTCACCTCCACACTGTCTGCTTGGGGCTTTCTACCCTCACACTGCTCTACTGCCTCTCTCTCAGTCCTTGTCTGTCCTAGTTTTGGAACCCCGGCCCTGTCTCAGATGCCACATATTGTTTTTAGTAACATCGTAAAGAGCTGAAATGAATTTCTTTAAGAGATGTCTTTCATGTTTACCTTCTGATACTTCTGCTTTTAGTATGTAGGTCAAGGCTCCTTCCTTACAACTCTCAGTAATGTAATGATTTTATGATCTATGGGGCTATCTGTATAGCCCCATAGACTCAATGCCCTAATGACTGCCACACAGGGAGCAACTGCTGCACAGTTCATTAGTCCCAGAAGAATGAAGAAAGAACTTACTTACGTGATTCAGAATCTTCATACACACCTATTAGATATTCATTCAACAATAAATATTTAGAAAACACCTATTATGGGCCACACACTGGACCTAACAAGTGTCTTACGGTGACATTAAGTGGCTAGTATCATGTGACATAAAGTATAAGACTGGATGTGTTTTTCCGTTCCATTATGTTTGCCTGCATGCCTGGCATAGGGCATTTCCCCCCACCCCAGATATTAAATAGATGTAATCAAGCCCCCTTACATGGCTTTGAGAAAAAGAATAAGATTTAGATGTCATAAGAAAAATACAGTGACAATTTTAAATACTTACTTTTAAGTATGTATGTATATGTATAACTGAATCACTTTGCCGTACAGCAGAAATTAACACATTATAAATCAACTATATTTCAATAAAAACCCCAATGGTTAACATTTTAACCTCATACTTCATTCACATTCATGAGATATTTATTGAAGTCCTTGGAGATATTTTTAAATTCTATAGATTTCAATGAGAAGGAGGTTTTCTATGAAAATTTGTTATACATTAGGGTTTATTTAACCTCATACTGGAGAAAGTAATAACTTAGTATCTCCGTTTTGATTCTATTTAGGATTTGACCCAGCAGATCAACCTGAGCCCCAAACAGCACCATAATGCTTTGAAATGCTTGCTACAGAGAATTTCAAAAAATGAGACAGCCAACAGTGAACTGACACGTTGGGGACTCTGTCTGCAGAAGGATGTACATAAGGTAAACCAGAAAATATGATGGTAGGAAACAGCATTAACCAAAGATTTTAGAGCTTTGTGAGACTAGGTGATAACTTCCTATCTTGTCTTTATTTTGCAGTTTTTGCTTTATAATTACACTTTTTTTTTTGGTCCTAGTCATAATACTTAAATTTCCTTGACTTAATTTGCTAGTATCTCTTACAGATTTTCTTTTCTATTTCCCAGGATCTGAGCTGTTAATTTCCAGTCAAGCAAAAGGAATATTGACTTAAAATTTACCTCATTTTTAGTTTTCCAACCCAAATTATTCTTAAAGTTCTCTATGTCTTTTTCCTTTTTTCCCCCTAAGTTTTTCTTTATCTTTCCCAGTAATTAACTTGTGTTTCTTTGAATATACTACTTTCATTCTTTCCGTAGGCATAAAGTCTCAGACTTGTACATTTTAATTTTCGCATGGCCCTTTCTGCCTGCAATTTGCTTGAGTCCATTCTGTTGTGTTTTGTGCAGCGTGAGCCATAATGCAGAGGCAGCATGAGGTGGTGGTGAAGTCCTTGGCTTTGAATCTCAGTTCTACCACTTGCCACCTTAGTTACTTGGAACAAATTGCTTAGTATCTCTTACTTTCTTTATCTGTGAAATAAAGATAATGATTGAGTTAAAGAAATTAAATGGTAAAATCTTCAGCATACTGTCTGACACATAGCAAGTGCTCAGTAAATATTAGCTTTTATTACTTTTAATTTTCTTTCTGGGTTATACCAAAATAATTAATTTTATCTTTTCTCTAGTTCTCTTGCACTCTGAATTGACTCCTTGTTAAAAACTTTCTTTTTTCTTTTTTTTTCTTTAAATAAAAGTAATGGAAAGTCAATAAAGAAAATGTGGGTACTGTGTAGAAAATGTAAAGAAGGAAATAAAAACATCAGTAGTTTCATCACCCAAAGATATCTTAGTGATTTATTTTAGACACATAAGAGATAATATTATTTTCAACATATTTTGTTTCCCTAAACTTTTTTTCTGTGAGGATGAATCTTTTCTTAAAAAATTGTGCTTATAACTGTATATGGTTTTGCATCTTCTTTTTCATTTATTATTATATCTTGAACATGTGTTCATGTTATTAAATATTATTTGAAGAGGCAGAAAACTTAAGCCAGAGAAGAGAAAAGTTTATCCATAATCATGCTGTATCAGAATAAACACTGTTAACATTTTGGTATATATCCTTCAGTGTTTTTTGTCTGTGTGTATGTGTATCACACAATCACATGCAGCATGTTTTCAGATGGTTTCCTGTTTTGTTTTGTTTTTTACTCAGTTTATTTAGAATATTTTTTCCATGTCATTTAATATTTTTCTAAATATTTTAATGGCTAACAGATATTCATTTTATTAATAATTTCCTATTCTTTTACATTCAAATTGAATTTAGTATTTTCCTGTTATAAATAGTGAATCTGTGAACATCCTTGTAACTAAATCTTTGCACATGATGTTTGTTTTCATGGTCAGATTTCTGGAAGTGTAATTGTTAGGTCAGAGGACATTTATGTTTTTAGTACTTTTTATTACATATTACCAACTGCCTTGTAGAAAGGTTCAGTTTTTTACTTTCATAAGCAAAGGTGAACATTCTTGCTAATACAGGTATTGTTATTCTTTGTGTTAAACTTTTATAATATTAAGAAAATCATTAAAATTTTTTTGATTATAGGTAAAATAAGTATTTTGTTACTTTTTTAAGAAAGCAAGGAGTAGAGCTCATAAAAAGTAAAAATCCTACATAATTACATATTCCCCCAGAGATACTCATTACTAAATGTGGACTCATTCAGTTTTTATAATGCATACATTACTATTTATTTTTTGCAGAAACAGGATTATATTAAATGCACTTAGAAAGTTATTTTAATAATTGCAAATATCCATCATATTGATATGTCATCAACTTAGTTATCTTCTTATTTTTGGATATTTAGATCTAATTGATTCATTATTATTAACTTTAATTTGGTCTTTCATTATATTTATGCTTTTTTTCCTGCTTTTCTTTTGTATAAAGTATAATAGTAGTTTATGTTCAGCCTTATTAAGAAATATTCTCTAATTTTCTACTTAAATTTTTCCCTTAAAATAATTCTTAAAGATTATTTTCCTGTTCACCTTGTATTTATAGGCATTTTACATGAATTCCCTGGTTATAAAGAGACAGTGTTTTCTGATTCCTTTCTTGTGGACCATGTTGGAAGCTTCAATAATTAAAGAGCAGCACCTATCAAAATTCACCTGTATGTGTGTCCAGAGTTGTACTGACCTGGACTCTTACTGCTAACAGTTGCATTTTTCTACCATTTTCAGAAGTTATGACAGGGACAGGTCTATATGGTAGAGTTGACCAGGCCCCAGAACAGTATCAGCGTTTTGCTAAATAGTGTTTACAGATGCTTCATGTCATAGGCACTTTATTTTCTGTTTAGATTGAAGGACGTGTTCTGCCAATGGAAAGAATTAACTTAAGGAATACGTCATTTATCACATCTCAGGAACTAAACTGGGTTAAGGAAGTAACCAGAGACGTTTCCATCTTAACTGTAAGTGACTTATGAGGTGGTAAAGAGAGTTCCAGTATTCCTAGAAGTGTGGAAATTAGGAAGTAGGAATTATTTAGTGTCCTCTTTTTGAGAGGAAGTACCAACTGAATTCCCATCCTGAATTATTTACAAAACAGAGGTCCTTTGAACAAGAGTGAGTTGATGAGTTGGTACAGGGAAGCCCTTTGCTTGACCATAGACTTAGGACAAGGAAATAAACTGCCGTGGTGATTCATTCAGTGCCAGCCTATTACCCACTCTCTCCTTGTTCTTCCTTCTTCTTTTCTCTTTCCTTCCTCTTTTTCCCTAGGGTTTCCATGAAAGAAATAAAATTAAAACAGTTTCCCACCAAGGCAACCAAAGAACAAAATGGTATTTTTTTTGTCTTTGCGGTACGCGGGACTCTCACTGCCGTGGCCTCTCCTGTTGCGGAGCACAGGCTCCGGACACGCAGGCTCAGCTGCCATGGCCCACGGGCCTAGCTGCTCCACGGCACGTGGGATCCTCCCGGACCGGGGCATGAACCTGTGTCCCCTGCATCGGCAAGCAGACTCAACCACCGCGCCACCAGGGAAGCCCGGTATATAATTATTTTTAAATGTTTTTGGCTTACCTGGTCTCTGTGGCCGTGCATAAAGTACACACATTTGTTTCTAAAACTTTTTTTTTTGAAATATATTTAAAGAAAAAGTACACTTATGTATATAACTTGATGAATTTTCACAAGTTAAATAAACCTGTGTAATCAACACTGAGGGTTAAGAAACAGAACTTTACCAGTGCCTCAGAAGCCCCACCCCCATGCTCCTAATTACTACCTACCTGGCACCCTTACCCAACCCAAGAATGACCACTATTCTGACCTCTGACAGCATTGATTTTTTTCAGCTGTGTTTGTACTTAATATATACATGAAACCATACTGTATATGTTCTGTCATGTCTGGCTTCATTTCTTCAGCCTTGTTTGGTAAGTTTCTCCATACTGTTAGGTATAGTTACAGATCTTTGGTTCTCATTGCTGTGTAGTATTCCATTGTGAGACTGTGCCACAATTTACTTATCACACACATCTGCATTAGTAATCAGCATTAGATAAGACAGGACTCAAGCAGAGAGAGTGAAAAGCAATTTGTTCTTTAGAATAACATCTCCTGATAGGAAGTTGGGGTGTTGGGGAAGTTGTGGGAAGTACTAAAAATAGCTTGTTATTGCTCCTAGGTCCCCATGCATTTCTGGGCGCTGTTTTACCCAAAGAGAGCAATGGATCAAGCCCGAGAACTGGTGAACATGTTAGAGAAGGTAGCTGGCCCCATTGGCATATGCATGAGTCCTCCAGCCTGGGTGGAACTGAAGGATGATCGCATAGAGACCTATGTCAGAACCATTCAGTCCATGCTGGGAGTTGAGGTAATAAATTGATTTGAGTAAATTTTCAGGATATCCATTCTGAAATAGTTGAATACTTGATTTTTTTTTTTTTTTCTGCCGTACGCAGGCCTCTCACCGTTGTGGCCTCTCTCGTTGCGGAGCACAGGCTCCGGACGTGCAGGCTCAGCGGCCATGGCTCACGGGCCCAGCCGCTCCGCAGCACGTGGGACCCTCCCAGACCGGGGCATGAACCCGTGTCTCCTGCATCGGCAGGCAGACTGTCAACCACTGCGCCACCAGGGAAGCCCTTGAGTACTTGATTTTAAATTATCTTGGTTATTGATCTTTTGTTGATGATGTCCAGGAATCTGTATCTTACTCATGTGCATGTGAAATACTGAATTAACAAAGTAGTCGTTATGCCCTTTGGCTGGTTTCGCTTCTCTCCTCCTTTGTTGGCACTCTCACTCACTCCAGCGTTCTGTTCCTCACGTAATTGGCTGAGATAATAGCTGACTTAACTTCAATTTTTTATCTATATAGAACATGTTGTGCTCAGAAAGCAATTTCCTGGGCCAGGTGCCATCTTGCACGATTCAGTACTGAGCTGTTACAGTCTGGTTTGACTCAAGATTCACATTGCTCCGGTGATGAACTTGGCAGTGGGCCCATCAGCTTGGTCCAGATAGCCGAACGGGACTACTGGAGCTGAGCAGGTCATAGTGTTCACAACTCAGTAGTTCAGGCCTGCAGTTCTTATCTGTTCATACATAAAACAGAGGAAGAAGATTAAGGAGGGGAAAAAAGCAGATCAAAAGTTTTTGGAAATAACTAGTCCTTGAATTGAAGAGTCAGTTCTTGTGAGAGCAATACTAGAATTAATATTCTAGTATTGACTAGAATACTCGTCAGTCATGACTTTCTCTGTTCATCCACTGCTCTGGGTATGTCATCTGTAGCAGCACACTCATGTTCTCTCTTTGTATTTTCTTCCTGACTTCCCATGCCTTCTTACTCTGCCATGGCCTGCCCCAGGCCTGATCATTGATAAATTCTGCCCTGCTTTCAAAAGAAAAACCCAGCTGAGTACCTCAGCTCCCCCGTCTCACGACTTGGCCTGTTCTCTTTATAAGAGTGCACTGCCAACTATCTTCATGTAGCATGGATACGAGTTTCATTCATAATGTTGACTCCTATTGGTCTTGCTATCTCTCTGCCATCTCTAGGGCATTCTGTTTTATTATTCTCTTTGTTTCAGGGTCATAAACTCAGATGTCTATGGGAGTGAAGTGGGCCAGGAGGGGACTCTAGGGAACTAAAGAGAGTAAACCCCATGACTGCAGATAACAGCCCAGCATTGTCAAATTGATTTTTAGTTTGTTTATTTTTCAATAGAAGCCAAAAGTCTAGATTTGCATATGTGTACACCTACCTATGTTTAAATGTTAATTTTTAAAAGACTTGTGAATCATTATAGGGACTAAAAAACCACATCTGTTTTCTAGATCCAGCCCACAGGCTCCCAGCATGCAGCCCATGTTCTACGTGACTTCGGAAATCTTTGATCTGATTGCTGGAACATGTGTCCTCTCAGAAGTCTTCATTTAAAATTAATCTTGATCTGGAATAGTATACTGTTGATTTCTGTTTCTGTCATAAAGCGTTGGCAGCTTTATTTCACTTGTGTGCTACTTTACTTTATTCAGATTTTGAAGGATCCTCTGTTCTTAATGTCAGATCTCTTAAGCAGTGAGAGGTAGAAGATGCCGATATAAGATATTCTTCTGGCAATATCATTCTCTCTCCTAATCAGAAAGTTAGGAAGATCTACTTATGGATTTGGCAGTAGCTTCATTTCCTCTGCATTTGGCTCTGAGTCCTTTCTTCTGGTATTGTATCCCATGTTTCCTAGTTAAAGTTCTATGGCATGAATGTAATAAGGTGCTTAGTTTACTAAAGAGAGTGGCAAAAAACATTATAGTGCATCGAAAGCATCAACTAATAAGAAACCCTTGCATATTTTTTTTTTTTTTTTTTTGCGGTACGCGGGCCTCTCACTGTTGCGGCCTCTCCCGCTGCGGAGCACAGGCTCTGGACGCACAGGCTCCGGACACACAGGCTCAGTGGCCATGGCTCACGGGCCCAGCCGCTCCGCGGCATGTGGGATCTTCCTGGACTGGGGCACAAACCCGTGTCCCCTGCGTCTACAGGTGGACTCTCAACCACTGCGCCACCAGGGAAGCCCCTTGCATATTTTTAAGCCTGGTTCTTTTCCAGGGATCTTAAGTGTCCTAATAAATTAATCAGGTAATCAGGACCAGCTCTAGGTAACTTACGGTAACATGTTATGTAGCTAAGCAAAGAAGCCTGGAACCCAGCAAATGCTCACTCAGGTTCAAGGACCTTTTTCTCTGTTGGAATGTCCACCATCTTTGTTTCAGTTCTCTCTTTACCCTAAAGGTCCTGTGGCTTTGCAGACTCTTGAACTGCCCCTGACTGGAGCCCTATCAAGGTCCGCTCAGAGTTCCAAAGCCTGACATATATACTTTATCTCCTCAAGGGGAAGATACAGATGGTTGTTTGCATCATCATGGGCACACGTGACGATCTCTACAGGGCCATTAAAAAGCTGTGCTGTGTGCAGACTCCCGTGCCCTCGCAAGTGAGTGGAAACTGGGCAGGAGGCACAGAGGGAAACTCTAGCCTCCCTTGAGGCTTGGAAAAGAGGGACTAAAGTAACTATTAGAAGCCAGCATATGTAGACCCATCTGGTGAAACTTTCCTGTTACAGTAACCTGGCTAATAGCAGATGTTCTTTGTAAATGCTGCTTTCATGTTCCCAAATGAGCACTTTTGCTTGTTCATAGGTGAGTCGCCAGGTCGTTTCACATGACTGGGTTCTGAGAGTATAGGCTTTCCTTTGAAAGGAGAAAGCTGGTTTTCCTACGGAGGTTACATTTTTTTTTAATCTGCATGAGATCGTTGAAAGTTTTTGTTGGCTGGTTGTTCTTTGGTTTTGATTTGTGTCATGTGTGTGCACACACACAACATGCCTGACTAGAAACTCTAGAATTAGAACTGTTAGTACAAAGTGTATTATCTGCCAGCTGGAGTTTCTTAAACAAATGTAGTACTTGCTCTAGAATTGTTTACATTGTTTGAAAGGTTGATCGTGTCCACTTTCCCCTCTATTACAGGTCATCAATGTCCGAACCATTGGCCAGCCCACCAGGCTTCAGAGTGTGGCCCAGAAAATTTTACTTCAGATTAACTGTAAATTGGGTGGTGAGCTCTGGGGAGTGGATATTCCTCTGGTGAGTGATGCTGAGATATGTCTTCATTCAATTCAGCATCCCAGAGAGTCCTACCTAGCTATTTTCCTAATTTTCCGCCTAGAATTTTCCTCATTCTCAGTGCTTATAATCTGAGTGGTTCCTTGCTTGTTTTTGTATAGCCCACAAGCTTTAGAATGGTTTTCACATTTTTAAGTGGTTGAAAAAAATAAGACTATTATCTCCAGACACATGAAAATTATATGAAATTCAGTTTTCAGTGTCCTTAAATGCATTTTTATTGGAACGTAGCCATACTCCTTTATGGACTACCTGTGGCTGCTTGTGTGCTGTAATGGCAGAATTGAATAGTTCCTCCAGAGTGTGGCTCACAAAGCCTAAGGTATTTACTTTTTAGTCCTTCACAGAAAGTTTGCCAGTCCCTGGTCTTGACGATCTCTGACTTTGTTCATAGTGTTTAAAAAATATCAAGTTGATTGCACTCTTTCTCTTCCTTCCCCAGAACTTATTTTCATATGTTGCTTTGGGGTTCAGATAACAAAGATGGGGTGATGTGTTGCTTGGAATTTTGGTTTGTTTTTGTCTTCTAACCCAGAAACAATTAATGGTGATTGGGGTGGATGTTTACCATGACCCCAGCAGAAGCATGCGCTCCGTGGTTGGCTTTGTCGCAAGCATCAGTCTGTAAGTACCACTCCTGGCTCTGTTGTGTTTGGTTACCTTATTTAATGCCTAATCTTACTGTAAAGCCAGAAAAAATTTTTGAATATTTAATATTATAGTAAAAGTATACTGAAATTCTTCCTTCTCTGTCTTCCTATGATATTAATTTGTACAATCTCTTATCACATGTGTAAGTTTGTTCCCTGACTACAGTGTAACCTCTTTCAGAATGGGGTCTGTGTCTTGCTGGTGATGGGTTTTTTCCCCTAGAAATGAGGGGTTTTGTTTGTTTTTTCTGATTGTAAAAATAAAGCATGCTCATGCAAAAATCTCCAGAAATTTAGAAAGTGAAAATTCCTCATGGTCTAGCTTTCATTAACCACCACCAAAGAGTTGGAGTATGTATATACTTTTAGGTACTCTTTTATGCATATATTAACATATAGGTAGCTGGTATACACATACAAGTGGCACATTACTATTTATACTGTTCCTCATCTTCTTTTATGTACTTAAACTGTATATTTTGGTCATTTTCCCATATTGACGCAAATAAATCTCCATCAGTTTTTTTTAACTGCTGCATGGAATTTGTTATATGCTATAGCACTATTTATTTAACTAGTCCTCTGTTGGTGGATATCTAGGTTGTTAAATTTTTTCAATTGGAAGCAGTTTTGTAGCAGATAATCCACAATTATGCCTGTTTTTTTTTTTTTTTTTTTTTTTTTTTTTTCTCGGTACGAGG
>NW_006776652.1:1628026-1666307 GCF_000442215.2 Lipotes vexillifer
CCCTACATCAGTGCATGTTTTTACATGTAACATAAATGCATTTGCTGGGTACTTGTGTGATTGGTGCATGGAGAAGCCTGTGTATGCTGACATTTAGCTGTGGGCCTTCCTTTGTGAGTGTGTGTTCATCTTTCTCTCTCTCTCTCTCTCTCTCTCTACTTGCCTCTTTCCCAGCACCCTCACAAAATGGTATTCACGAGTGGTATTCCAGATGCCTCATCAGGAGATTGTGGATAGTCTGAAGCTGTGCCTGGTGGGCTCCTTGAAAAAGTTCTATGAGGTGAGGAGAACAACAGTTCTAAAGTATCAGGGTTTTAAAGGACTGCCTTCCTGATCACTTTAAGAGGAAGTCTGATTTAGTGAGAGGGATCCCAACTCGAAGGTGAGTTTCTTAAACAGACTGACAGGCAGCTCAGAAGGACTGTTTTCAGGCTTCTACTTGTACAGAGCAGCTTAAAGAGCTCAGTGCTTTGATTTGATTTGGTAAGTAATGATTATTTCCCTGGTTGTCAGCCTGATGCCTGTGTGCATAATCTTCAGGCCCTAATCAGGTAAGTCAGGGTAAATTTTAGTAATTAAAGCAGCTTATTAATTTTCTCAGCTTTTTATGGCTGTTATTAGGCGCTGGTTCTTTTCATTTAAGTTCAAGACCAGTGCCTCCCTGAAAATCACCCCTAGAACTCCAAAGAATGCTAACCATGGAGAATTGCTGTCATTAAGCTGATATTGGGTCTGGAACAATGAGCAAGTAAGGTACTGGGTTTTGCCTTGGCCAGTACATCAAAGGAAGCACTGATAGGTGGCTTTCATTTCTTAGGGTTCAGTGTTAGCCCTTTGCATAGAGATTAAACAGCAAGAAATTTAATGATTTCGCATGATTAAAGTCAATCTCTAGAACTCCACCTTGTTTCATTTTAGAATAACGTTTCCTATAGTGTCCTTCCAGTGGTTTGGTACTGTTTCAGTATTAGAGATTATGTAAACCAGAAGTTAAATTTTTGTCCCTCTAGAGGTCCATGTGATATGCTACTGTGTTATGAAGCCCCACTCACACCTTCCTTCTTCTTGTTGCTATTGTTTGCCTGCAAAGTTGTGTATGTCGTTTCAGCCCTAGCTCAAAGATTAGTTCTGTGAAACCTTTCTCATTTCCCCTCCTCTGCTCCATCCCTTAGCTAGACTTATTTCTTTATAGTCCTCTCCCAAGGCCCTCTGTTAACATTCTGTGTAGTGATTATCACATCCTGCCTTTTATTAGTTGTTTGTATCCTTATTTATCTCTCCCTCTGGGTTGTAAATTACTTGAACACTGTTTGGTTATGGATGGTTCTGTAGTAAATTACCCTAAAACTTAGTGACATGCAGTGAGCATTTATGATGTTCGCTGTCAGGAAGTTGGACAGGGCACAGTGGGCTCCAGTTCCTCTCCATTTGGGCCCCTTCATGTGGTCTTTTCACATGAGCTAGTTTGGGCTTCCTCACAGCATGGTGGCTGGATTCAGAGCTTGAGCATTCGAAGAGATTGAGAGAGCCAGGTAGAAAACGTGTTGCCTTGTATACCTTAGTCTTGAAAGCCATGTAGCGTCACTTCCACTGCATTCTGTAAGCCAAGTAGTAGTATCATTGTGAATATGCCTGGCTTTTGGAGGAGCCAGTGTGAGGTAGAGGTGGACTTAAAGAAACAACTGATATGCTCTATAAGGCCATTACATATATTCTGATATTTCTGTACTAATTACTCTTTCCTCCCTTCATCTATTATAAGGCACTGTTTGTACCTTACAATAAACTTGTGCAAAACTCTTTAGCATAGAAGTTAGCTGGTGGTTAGGTAGTCCTGTTCTTCCTCAGGCCAGTAATTTTTCCATTTATATTACATCCTGAGGAGGCTTTAACCCAATTTCCCAATATATTTGCTTATCAATATTGGTATTATCATAAGACTTATATACATGGTATAGTTGAATCTTACCAACAAGGTTAGTTGAATCTTAGCAACAAGGTCACCCTACATCATGATGCAGGGTGGTAGTAGACATAACCTGAAAAATAAGAGTCAGCAGTGGCACATTACTAGAGACCCACGCAGGCATGAATAATTAGTTCAGTTCATCATTATATTGTAAGACCAAAATATCTCCCAGAGCCATGCCACTTAAGTTTGCAGGCTTCCGTTCAACATTGTCAGGTTCTGAAAGCAGCAGTTCATTCGCCGTTTCAGACATTGGTATACTTGAGCTAACAGACAATGTCACCTCTTGCTCTGAGTGTCTTTTAAGGCACCAATGTAATATTGTATTTTCCTCATTGCACAACCATTTATTCATTCCTTTATCCTCAACTACCATTCTTCCTTTGCTGTATTTATACCCAAACTTTTCCACCTTTAAATGGAACATTAGGTTTAGCCACTGTGCTGGGCTAGGATGCTGCCAGCAATACTAGTCTAGCAATTGCCTCCCCCTCAGTCCACTGCCATTCACATAGGGTAGGATTACATAGGTCAGAACGAGTGGGCTATCTCACCTCCTAGGCAATATAGATGCGTGCCCTGTGAACCTCAATTTTGCCTGAGGGGGTGAAGGCACAGTCCACCCCGTTAGGCCCTTAGAAACTCTAATTACAGTTTCTTGCTTAGGGACTGTTATGGGTTGAATTGTGCCCCCTTAAAAAGATATTGAAGTCCTGGGCTTCCCTGGTGGCGCAGTGGTTGAGAGTCTGCCTGCCGATGCAGGGGACACGGGTTCATGCCCCGGTCCTGGAAGATCCCACATGCTGCAGAGCGGCTAGGCCTGTGAGCCATGGCTGCTGAGCCTACGCGTCTGGAGCCTGTGCTCCACAACGGGAGAGGCCACAACAGACAGCAGAACCCCAGACAAGTCGAACACCCCCAGCCTGCCCCCTCGCTCTTCTCCACGACAGCTTCCCTCTTTGGCTCTGCAAAGCGGCTTCCTCCTCTCTGAAACCGTGCTGGGAAACACGTTGCTGACACACCACAGGCCGTACGTGCTGCATTTTAGGAGCTCAGAGACGGGTTTACTTTTCTCAGTCCCAGTTTTAAAAGCCTGCCCAGGGAAGGCTTCCTGCTGCGCATTCCCCAGGCAGCCCCAGAAAGGTCCAGATGGATGAGGGGAGGGACAGCTCCCAGTGCAGCGAGGCCGCGGGGCGCTCCTAAGCGCGCTGGAACTTCTTCTAAGAGGTCTTTACATGCAGCGAAGATGATATGAGGGCAAAGTAGAGCTCTTCCTCTGAATCAGCGCCTGCCTTCTTCTCTAGCAGGTTTCCTCCATTGGCTTTTCTTCTCAAGCTCAGTAAGACTCCAGGAAAAAAAAGGAAATCTCCCAACTTCCTGATACTTTTCTACACTTGGAGCAGAACTCTGTATGATACTCATTTCTGAATGGGTCTTGCTTGTTGTATTATTTGTTTGGTCTAAATTCCAACTGTTGATGCCTAAATTAGTTAGAGGAATCTCATTCTTGGTCCTAACCACGGGTTTCTGTTTTTAAGTTTCAACTTAGAAAATCCTGTCATTTGACTCATGTAGTTGAAATGTTGCGGCTATGTATCAAACTCTGAAACAGAGTTTTAGGAAATACAAACCACTTTACATTCTGTTTGTTGCAACAGATAAAGAAGATGTGCCACATATATACAATGGAATATTACTCAGCCATAAAGAGATGAAATTGAGTTATTTGTAGTGAGGTGGATGGACCCAGAGTCTGTCATACAGAGTGAAGTAAGTCAGAAAGAGAAAAACAAATTCCATATGGTAATGCATATCTATGGAATCTAAAAAAAAAAAAAAAAAAAAAAGATCTTGAAGTCCTAACCCCAGTACCAGTGAAGGTAACCTTTTTTGCAAAGAGTATCTTGGCCGATAATCAAGTTAAGATGAGGTCATTAGAGTGGGCGCTAATCCAGTATTCCTGTGTTCTTATGAAAAGAGGAGATTTGGACCCAGAGACAGACACACATAGAGGAAAGGCAATGTGAAGACACAGGGAGAGCACCATCTACAAGCCAAGGAACACATGAGGCCACCAGGAGTTATAGAATGATAGATTCTCTGTCACAGCCCTCAGAAGGAAACAACCTTGCCAACACTTTGACTTCAAACTTTAGACTCCAGCATGGTGGAACAGTACACTTCAGTTAGTGGTACTTTGTTATGGCAGCTCTAGCAAATGAATGCATGGTTCATCCCAGCTTCTAGCACCCAAAGTTGCAGTCCTGGTCCGAGAACCACTGCATCAGGTAGTAAAAAAGAGGGTTAACGTCATGTGGAGGAAAACAAAAAAAATGTATTGTCATAGCAGCATCCTTCCCCACCCCTTGTTCTTTAGATCCCCCAGAAAAGGAGAGGAGTTTATCTAGTGGGGACATTCCCTTGGCCCCTGTCATGTTGAATATGAGTACACACTCATAAAATCATGTAAGCTAGCCCTTCACACCTTTATTCCCTTCATTTTAAACAATAAATGTTTCAGTTGCTCATTCTAATTTTCTGTCAAACTGTTACTCTGGGGATGAAAGTGTGTTCCTTGGTCTGAGGAAATGTGACTTGGCAGTCCAGATTGGTATAGTGTCTTCTGTTTTAGTTCTTTTATAGTATTTTGAGAATTTGTATCTACCAGCAGATATGCAAAACCCAGTCCAGAATAGGTGTCTGTTTCTGTCAGGAACAATTTGTAATCTCCTGGAGCTGCAGAGTCAGCCCAATTTGCCACTGTGTGTGGGGCCTTCCCCTCAGGGAATCTGCCCCCAGAGCCATCTGCATTCTCTGTCCTCTTGGCAGACAGAACAGTTTATTGGAATTTTGCACTTCAGAGGGTATGAGAAAAGTATGTCTAGATTTAGCCCATTTCTTCATTGCTTCAGCCCTCAGTGTCCACTCATTTCATGGACCCAGGTACCGCTCGAGTAGGCACACCAAGATATCTGCTTGCTGGTAACTACTTTCTGATCCTGGAAGGAGGTAGTTACTCCTCATTCACCCTTCCCCCCTACTTCCTGGTAACGTCTAATCTGCTTTCTGTCTCTGTGGATTTGTGTATATTATATAGAGATAATCATAAAATACATGATCTTTTGTGTTTGCCTTCTTTTATTGATCGTGTTTATAAGGTTCATCTAAATTGTAGACTATATTATTACTTTGTTCTTTTTTATGGATGAATCATGTTCTATTGTATGTCTATCCATTCATCACTGATGGCCATTTGTACTGTTCCCACCTTTTGACTATTGTGAATAATACAGGCTGTGAACATGCCTGTATATGTATTAGTTTGAGTACCTATTTCATTTCTTTTGGGTATATACCTAGGAGTGAAATTGCTGGGTCATATGGTAATTCTTTGTTTAACTTTTTGAGGAACCCGCAAACTGTTTTCCACAGTGGATGCACCATTTCACGTTCCTGTCAGCAATATAGAAGGGTTCCAGCTACTCCACATCCTTGCCAACACATCTTATTTTCCTTTTTTTAATTGTAACTCTTGTGAAGTGGTATCTCATTATGGCTTTAACTTGCATTTCCTTAATGACTAATGTTGTACATCATTTCATGTGCTTATTGTCCATTTGTATAACTTCTTTGGAGAAGTCCTTTTGAGTCCTTTCCCTGTTTTTCAGTTGATCTATTTGTCTTTTTCTTTTTGAGATGTAAGAGTTTTTGTTTTTATTTTTACATATTCTGGATACAGAACTCTTGTCTGATGTACGATTTGCAAATATTTTCTCCCATTCTGTAGAGTGTCTTCACTTTCTTGATAATGTTATTTGATGCACAAAAGTTTTAAATTTTGATGGAGTCCCGTTATCTATTTTTTCTTTTGTTCCTTGTGCTGTCAAATCTAAGACTCTGTTGGCAAATTTGAGGTCATGAAGATTTACGCCTCTGTTTTCTTCTAACAGTTTTAGAGCTTTAGCTGTTACCTTTAGGTCATTGATCCATTTTGAGTTACATTTCGTACGTGGAGTGAGGTAGAGGTCCAACTCTACTCTTTTGCGTGTGGTTATCCACTTGTCCCAGCACCACTTGTTGGGGAGACTATATTCTTTATAGAATGGTATTGGCACCCTTATTAAAGATCAATTAGCCCTGGATGTTTGAGTTTATTTCTGAACTCTCAGTTCTGTTCCATTGGTCTCTATGTCATCCTTATGTCAGTACAACACTGTTTTGATTATTGCTTCTTTTTAGTTAGCTTTGAAATTAGGAAGTCTGAGTCTTCCAGGGTTTTTTCCAATATTGTTTTGGCTATTCAGAGCCGCTTGGAATTCCATATGAATTTGAGAATAGGCACTTGCATTTCTGTAAAAAGGGCCTTTGGAATTGCGATAGGAATTGCATTGAATTTATAGATCACTTTGCAAGTGTTGTCATCTTAATAATATTCACTCTTGCAATATGTGGACACAGGATGTCTTTCCATTTATTTAGGTTGTCTTTAATTTCTTTCAGCAATGTTTTGTAGTTTCCAGGTTCAAGTGTTTCACCTCCTCAGTTAAATTTATTCTGGGTATTTTATTCTTTTGAATGCTACGGAGTATGGAATAGTTCTGATTTCATTTTTGGATTGTTCATTGCTGGTGTATAGAAACATAATTGTTTTGTGTGTTAATCTTTAACCCTGCAACTTTTCTGAACTTAACTAGCTTTAGTAGACTTTTTTCCCCAATTCTTTGGGATTTTTCTATATAGAATCATGTTACCTGCAAATAGAAATAGTCATACTTCTTTTTTTCCAATTTTGATGCCTTTTATCTATTTATCCTGCTTAGTTGCTCTGACTGGAACTTCCAGTACAATATTTGATAGCAGTGGTAAAAACAGGCATCCTTGTCTTTTTCCTGATCTTAGGGGGATAGTTTTAAGTCTTTCACCATTGAGTATGATGTTAGCTGTGGGTGTTTCATAGACTCACTTTATCATGTTAAGGAAGTTTCTTTCTGTTCAGCCATCCTGGCTGAATGTTTTTATAGTGAAAGTGTGTTGGATTTTTATCAAATGCTTTTTCTGCATATTAGTTTATAACAGTCTCATTCATATTAATACCAAATTGATTTCAGTAGTACACAAAAAATTTGTTTCTTTCTGGTACTATGGTGTCCCTCCTTCTCTGTGCTAATTTTATTTTATTTTATTTTAATTAATTAATTAATTTTTGGCTGCGTTGGGTCTTTGTTGCTGTGCATGGGCTTTTTCTAGTTGCAGTGAGAGGGGCCTACTCTTTGTTGCAGTGGTGGGCTTCTCACTGTGGTGACTTCTCTTGTTGCGGAGCACGGGTTCTAGGCACGTGTGCTTCAGCAGTTGTGGCGCACGGGCTTAGTTACTCTGCGGCATGTGGTATCTTCCAAGACCAGAGCTTGAACCCGTGTCTCCTGCATTGGCAGGTGGATTCTTAACCACTGTGCCACCAGTGAAGTCCTGTGCTAATTTTATATTAGGGTTTCCAGAGAGACAGATCAATAGGGGGTGTGTGCGTGTGCGCACGCACGCGCGCATGTGTGTGTGTGTGTGTGTGTGTGTGTGTATTTTGAGGAATTGGCTCATGTGATTTATGGAGGCTGGCGCAGGGTAGGCCAACAGGTTGGAGACCCAGGGAAGGGCTGATGTTGTAGATCAAGTTTGAGTTTATCCTAATTGGTATGTTTTAGTCTTCTTGAATGTGTCAGTTAACTTTTGAATCATATTTGGGAATTTTTGGTCCACTATTTCTTCAAACACTCTTTTGCCCCTTTCTCTCTTTCCTCTGCTACTGAGACTCCAGTTATTCATATGTTGTTATGCTTGATGGTGTCTCACAGGTCTCAGAAGCTGCATTCATTTTTCTTCCTTTTTTTCTTTGTTTCTCACACTGGATAATCTTTTTTTTTTTTTTTTTTTTTTTTTTTGCGGTACGCGGGCCTCTCACTGTTGTGGCCTCTCCCGTTGTGGAGCACAGGCTCCGGACGCGCAGGCTCAGGGGCCATGGCTCACAGGCCCAGCGGCTCCACGGCATGTGGGATCCTCCCAGACCGGGGCACGAATCCACATCCCCTGCGTCGGCAGGCGGACTCTCAACCACTGCGCCACCAGGGAAGCCCCTCACACTGGATAATCTTGATTGATTTATCTTTTAGTTCACTGATTATTCCTTCTGCCTGATCACATCTGCTCTTAAGCCCCTCTGGTGAATTTTTCATTTCACTTATACATTCTGATTCCAAAATTTTTGTTTGGTTTTTTCTTACAGTTTCTATCTTTATTGGTAGTCTTTACTTTGTGAGATTTTCCTTAATGTCTTTAGATGTAGTTTTCTTTAGATCTTTGAACATTATTTAAAAATGGTTGGGGGCTTCTCTGGTGGCGCAATGGTTAAGAAGCCACCTGCCAATGCAGGAGACACAGGTTTGAGCCCTGGTCTGGGAAGATCCCACATGCCGCAGAGCAGCTAAGCCCGTGCGCCGCAACTACTGAGCCTGCACTCTAGAGCCCACAGACCACAACTACTGAGCCCGCGTACCACAGCTACTGAATCCTGTGCACCTAGAGCCCATGCTCCGCAGCAAGAGAAGCCAACGCAGTGAGAAGCCTGTGCACCGCAATGAAGAGTAGCCCCCTCTCACAGCAACTAGAGAAAAGCCTGCGTGCAGCAACTAAGACCTAGTGCAGCCAAAAATAAATATAAATAAGTAAATAATTTAAAAAATAAATAAAATAAAATAAAAATGGTTGGTTTCAAGTCCTTGTCTAATATAACCAATGTCCAGGCTTCTCCCCATACAGTTTCTATTAACTACTTGTTTTTCATGTGAATGGGCTGTAGTTTACTATTTCTTGGCATGTTTCATAATTTTTTATTGAAAGCTAGACATATTTATTTTTAATTAAAAAAATTTATTTAAAGCTACATTTCTTTCTTTTTTATTTATTTATTTAATTTTTGCGGTATGCGGGCCTCTCCCGTTGCGGAGCAGAGGCTCCTGACGCGCAGGCCCAGCGGCCATGGCTCATGGGCCTAGTTGCTCCGCGGCATGTGGGATCTTCCCGGACCGGGGCACGAACTCGCGTCCCCTGCATCGGCAGGCGGACTCTCAACCACTGCACCACCAGGGAAGCTCTCTTTCTTTTTTAAAATATTTATTTATTTATTTGGCTGCCTCGGGTCTCAGTTGTGGCATGCGGGATCTTCTTTGCAGCATGCAGGATCTTTCATTGCGACACGCAGCCTTCTCTCTATTTGTGGAGCATGGGCTCCAGAGCACGTGGGCTCAGTTGCCCTGTGGCATGTGGGATCTTAGTTCCTCGACCAGGGATCCACCCTCTGTCCCCTGCATTGGAAGGAGGATTCTTAACCACTGGACCACCAGGGAAGTCCCTAGACATTTTTAATATAATGTTGGCAACTCTGCAAATCAGATCTCCACCCCCAGGGATTGTTGTTGTTGCTCTTCGATGCTTTCCCTGGCCTGATTCTGTAATCTTTGTAATCTAAACTGTGTGTAGCCACTGAAATCTCCCCTTAGTTTAGCTTAGTGATCAGCTAATGACGGGACAAAGATTTCTTCAAATGCCTTGAATGTTCTGCACCCTCCAGTGATTGCTAGATTATTTTCTCAGTTACCATGGTAGTGAGGCTGCAGGTGGCACAGCTACTGCAGAGAAAGGGGAATATGAATAGAGCAAGTTAAAACACCACAAAGGTCAAGATTCAGCCAATTTTATTGAATAAATGCTGTTCAGATTGTTTTAAGCCTCTGGTTAGTTTCCACAGTTCTAAAAAAGTTGATTTTGACCATTTGTGCAGTGTGCTTGTTGCTTTTATGGTTGAACAGATTTTTGGAGGTCCTTACTTTCTCATTCAAGAAATATTTCTTGAAGAGTGCTTTTGACAATCTGCTTTTGTCAAGTGCAAGTGCTTTTCTAGGTGGACAGTGATTAGAGTTTAGAACCCACTAAGGGTAGATTGCACTAGAAAACCTCCATCATTTTGTTTTAGGGCCCCAAAATAAGGGCCCTAAAATAAGGGGCCCTTATTCTAGGAATAAGGGTGATTGAAAGCAAACTACAGCTCATCTTTGAATTATTTTAAATTTTTGAATCAGATATGATGATCCAGCGTGCTAGTGTTTCTAAGTTTCTCATAGTGCAAATACTCTAGACACCTGGAAGAAACAAACTTGAATCTTCTCCGTATGAACAATATCATTCCAGGCGCCATGTTATTTCAATTAACAATACTGTAAATACAGGCATACCTCAGAGATATTGGGGGTTCAGTTCCAGACTACCACAGTAAAGCTAGTACTGCACTAAAGTGAGTCACAAATTTTTTAGTTTCCCAGTGCATATAAATGTTAGGTTTATGCTATACTATAGTCTGTTAAGTGTGCAATGAACAAATGTGCATGTCTTAATTAAAAAATAATGTGTTGGAAAAATGGCATTGATAGACTTGCTCAACACAGGGTGACACAAACCTTTAATTTGTAAAAAAAAAACTGCAGTATCTGCAAAGTGCAGTAAAGTGAAGCACAATAAAATGAGATACGTCTGTGCTGTGTTTGGCAATTTTTAAAAAGGAATATATTTATATTATACACACATTTAGGCACATATGTGTGTATATTTTTTGAATATATATACTACATATATACATATGTGTGTATGTATACACATACATATGTCATGTATTTATTATATGAATATATATATATATATATATGTATATCTACTTGAGTTTAATTGAGAAGTTAATGAAGCAAAGAAGAATAAGTAGGTGAAGATACAAAACGACAGAAACCCAGAGAGATTATGAGAGCTGCATTTGGGTTCTTTTTCTTTAGGGAAATATGCTAATTCTGGAAGAGGCAGCTGAAACATTGAAAAGCTGTGGAGCACTTTTGAAGTCTTTAGGGATCAAAAGCTGGAGGCCAGGGCCTCCAAGCCAGTGAGTCTTCTCCCCACTATTTGGGCTGTGAATCTGAAGAGCTGCAAACTAGGAGTAAAGAGCTATAGGTAGATCAACTCTGAATATACTAGTCCTTGAATATGGATTCAGGTGAACTCTGACTGCTAGTTTTACTGCCCACTTGCCAAAAGCAAATAAAAACCCTCTGAAGGAAGATAACATTATCCTGGGCATCAGATTTTTCTGCAGTATCTAGCAATCAATAAATAATAACCAAAACTACAAGAGAGTTTTAAATGAAGGGACTGAGAAACTAAGAAAGCCAACAGATAACTGATCCAGATGCACAGAGGATTCAGATAGATGAGTAGTCAGACACATTTTAAAATAGCTACACTTAAGTTCAGAGAAATGGAAGACAACATTAAGAATTTTAGCAAACAATTGGAAACTGGGGAAAAATTGAAATTTCTAGAACTAAAAATTATAATAACCAAAATTAAACTCTTAGTGAATGGGTGTATTAGGTTGCTAGGGCTGCCAAAACAACAGCTTAAGCAATAAAAATTTATTTCCTCACAGATCTGTGGGATGGGAAGTCCAAGATCAAGATGTTGTGCTGGCAGGGTTGGATTCTCCTGAGGCCTCTCTCCTTGTCTTATAGATCGCTGTCTTCTCTCTGTGTCACATGGTCTTTACTGCATGTGTGTCTATGTCCCAGTCTCCTCTTCTTAGAAAGACACCAGTCATATTTGATTAGGGCCCACCCCAGTGACCTTTTTTAAACTGAATAACCTCTCTAAATATCAGTTTCCAAATACAGTCACATTTTGGGTATGGCAGGTTAGGACTTCAACACAAATTTTGGAGAAACACAGCTCTGTGCATAACAGTGGGCAACAGTAGTTTAGACTTAATTGAGGAAATTAAGAGACAATTGAAAGATAGGTAAGAAGAAAATAATGAAACTACACTGAGATACGGAGGGTTAGAAAGTATAACAAGGCAACAGACATGGGAGTTATGGAGTTAAAATATATTATACACATAAGTGGTCCAGAAGGAGGTTAGAGAGAGCAGAGGGCAGAAAAACAATGGTAAAGAATATTCCAAAAGTGTTAGAATACATTAAGTCACAGATACGAGAAATCCAACAAATCCCAAGCAAGATATAAAAAGAAAAGTACACTTAGGCACATTATAGTAAAACTGTTGAAAGTAAAGACAAATATATATATACATATTAAGGCAAGTCAAAGGAAAATAAAAGAGGTTACCCTTCAAGGAGCAACAAATTGACTAATAGTGAACTAGTCAAAAGAAACAGTTTAAGCCACAAGATAATAAAATAATAGCTACAAAATGCTGCAAGAAAATAACTACCAATATAGAATCCAATATCCACTAAAATTAACTTCTAATAAGGTGAAAAAAGACACTTTGTGGCAAATAAAAAATTGAGAATGCTTGTCACTGGCAGATTTGCACTGAAGGAAAATACAAAAGAGCATTTTTCACCTACAAGGAAAATTATCCCAGAAAACACTTAGAAATGGTTAAAGGAATAAATACAGGAATAAAAGTGCCAAGTATGGGGATAAATTTAAATGAATACGTACCATCTAAAATAGTAATGTTTTTGAGTGAATATATATTCATTTGTGTGTATGAATTTCAAATTGATGACAGTAATAGCACGTATATCTGGAAGAAGTGAATGAAGTTCCAGTGCCTTTAGTTTCTTGAATTGTTGAGGAAAAGGTGAAAGTACTAATTTATATTACACTTCGATACACTAAAGAGCTATGTTGTAATTTCTAGGGTAGCCACTAAAAGAATGAAAAAAGAGTTATGTAACAATCAAAATGAGAGAAGAGAAAATAAAAATTTTTTTAAGGAAGAAAGAAAAAGAATATAGAACAGGTGAAACAAATAGCAAGCAATACTTGGACCTTGAAAATGTTATGCTAAGTGAAAGAAGCCAGTCATAAAAGACCACGTTTTATACGATTCCATTCATAAGAAATGTTCAGAACAGGGAAGTTTACAGAAACAGAAAGTAGGTCAGTGGTTGCTTAGGGCTAAGTTGGGGAGAGAATAGGTGGGTAGAATGGTGGTAGTTTAAGAGTGTGGGCTTATTGTTGAGGTGATGAAAATGTTATAAAATCGATTGTGGTGATGGTTGTACATGTCTGTGGATATACTAAAAAACATTGAATTTTACACTTTAAATTGATGAATTATATGGTGTGTGGATTATCTGAATAAATAAATTTTTAAAAAATATTTAAAGAATCATATAGAAATTCTGGACTTCTAAAATGTAATAAATGAACATTTCAGTAGAGGGGCCTAACATCAGATTGGGTTAAGCAGAAGAAATAACTAGCGAATTTGAAGATAGGTCAGTTGAGATTATTGAGTGTGAAGAAAAGAAAGAAAAAAATAAGGAAAATTAACAGAGGCTCAGAGAACTGTGGGACACCATCAGCCATAGCAATATAAACATAATGTGATTCCCAGAAGGGGAGTAGTGAGAGAGAATTGGGAACAAAGGACATTGGAAGGAATAATAGCCAAAAATTTCCAAAATTAATAAAGAAGGGAATCAGTTCATCCAAGAAGCCTAACGAACACTAAGTAGGAAAAACTCAAAGATACCCATACCTAGACAGAACCAAGTAAGACTGCTAAAAGACAAAGAGGGCATCTTGAAAGCACCAAGAGAAAGCCGCTCATTATGTTCAAGGCATCTTCAATAAGATTAAGAACTGACTTCTCATCAGAAATCATGGAGGCCAGAAGGCAATGGGATGACATATTCCAAATGCTGGAAGAAAAAGAAGTTTGAATAAGAATTGTATAGCCAGAAAAGCTGCTGTTCAGAAATAAAGGAGAAACCTTGACAATAATATTATGCTCAGTGAAAGAAGCTAGACATAAAAAGCCACATATTTATATTATTCCATTTCTATGAAATATCCAGAATAGGAAGAATTGTAGAGACAGAAAAGAGATTACTGGTTTCCAGGCATTGAGGATGCTGGCAGGAATAGGGAGTAACTGCTAATGGGTATAGGGTTCTTTTGGGGGTGTTGAAAATATTATGGAATTAGGTAGTGTTGATAGGTATATAATTTTGTGAGTATACTAAAACCACTGAATTATACTCTTTGAAATGGTGAATTTTATGTGATTTACATATCACATTTTTTAATGGAGAAAGTAAGACTCTCAGATAAAAACTAGGGGGATTTGTCACTAGCAGACCTGTCCTACAAGAAATACTTAAGGGAGTCCTTCAGGTAGAAATGAAATGACACTAGACAGTAATTTGTATCCACATGAAGAAGTAAGTACCACCAGGAAAGGTAACTATATAGGTAAACATAAAGAGAGCAAAAATATATTTTTGTTTGTAATTTTTCTTCTAGTCTGTGTCTTAAGAGACAAGTGCATAAAGTGGTAATTATAAATCTAAGTGGATGTGCATACAGTGTATAAAGATATAATTTGTATGACAGTAAAGGCACAAAGTAGAGGGGAGGGAATGGAGCCATAATAGGAGCAAAGTTTTTGAATAATACCAAAATTAATTTTGTATTGGGACTTCCGTGGTGGTCCAGTGGTAAAGAATCTGCCTTACAATGCAGGGGACGCACATTCTATCCCCCGTCAGGGAACTAAGATCATACACGCCACAGGTCAGCTAAGCCCACATGCCACAACTACTGAGCTCGCGCGCACCTCAACTAGAGCCCATGTGCCGCAAATTACAGACCCCACATGCTCTGGAACCCGTGTGCCACAGCTGCAGAGCCCACGTGCCCTGGAGCCTGTGTGCCACAACTAGAGAAGAGAAAACCTGCACACCACAAGTAGAGAGAAGTCCGTGTACCACAATGAAGAGCCCGCACACCGGTGCAACGACAGATCCCACGTCTAAGACCCAACACAGCCAAAAAGAAATAAAATAAATAAAATAACTAAATAATAAATCATCTTTTTAAAAAATAAATAAATTTATTTATTTACTTATTTTTGGCTGCATTGTGTCTCCACTGCTGTACGTGGGGGGCTTTCTCTAGTTGCGGCGAGCGGGGGCTACTCTTCATTGTGGTGCATGGACTTCTCACTGTGGTGGCTTCTCTTGTTGCAGAGCACGGGCTCTAGGTCTGCGGGCTTCAGTAGCTGTTGCACACAGGCTCAGTAGTTGTGGCTCATGGACTCTAGAGCTCAGGCTCAGTAGTTGTGGCTCACAGGCTTAGTTGCTCTGCGGCGTTTGGGATCTTCCTGGACCAGTGCTCAAACCCGTGTCCCCTGCATTGGCAGGTGGATTCTTAACCACTGCGCCACCAGTGGTTTAAATCTTTAAAAGAATCTTTAAAAAAAATTTTGTATTAACTGACCAAATGAGATTGTTATAAGTTAATATGTTAATTGTAATCGCCAGGTGAAAGACTAAGAAAATAACTATGAAAAATAAAAGAAAAGAAATGACAAGGGAATTAATATGGTAACTAGAAAATGTCTATTTAATACAAATTAAGGCAGTTGAGGAAGAATAGAGGGACAAAAAAGATATAAGGCATGTGGAAAAAAATAGTAAAATGGCAGATGTAAATCTTACCGTATCAGTAATTACATTAAATGTAAATGGACTAAACACCAAAGGTAGAGATTAGCAACTTGGATTAAGTGAAAATATGAAGATATGCTTTCTCCAAGAGACATATTTTAGTTTCAGAGACACAGGAGGTTGAAAGTAAAAGAATGGAACAAGATAAACCAAAAGAGAGCTGGAGTAGCTATACTAATAACAGGCAAAACAGACTTTAAGATAACAATTCTTACTAAAGACAAGAAAGGACATTTAGTAATGGCAAAAGGGTCAATCCATGAGGAATTCATAAAATATAAACATATATGAAACTAACATCATACATCCAAAAATATATGAAACAAAAACTAACATAAGTGAAAGGAGAAATAGACAATTCTACAGTAATAGATGGAGATTTAAAAAGTTCATTTTTGATAATGGATAGAACAGTTAGAAATAAGATCAACAAGGAAATAAAATACTTGAACAACTCTGTGTATCCAACTCAACCTAACAGACATCTACAGAACACACACCAACAGAACACACATTCTTGTCAAATGTGCATGACACATTCTCCATGATAGAACATATGTCAGGTTATAAAACAAGACTCAGTACATCTTAAAGGATTAAAATCATGCAAAATATGTTCTGAAACCACAATAGAATGAAATTAGAATATAATATGTGGGACATTTGGGAAAGTCACAACTATATGGAAATTAAACAATATTCCCAAGTAACCAGGAGGTCAAAGAAGAAATCAAAAGGGAAATTAGAAAATGCTTTGAGATAAATGAAAATAAAGACAAAACATACCAAAACTCGTGGATGTATGTAAAGAAGTGCTTAGAAGGAAAATTTATAGCTGTAAACACCTATAATAAAAAAGAAGAAAAATCTCCAAATAGCCCAAGTTCCACCTTAAGAAATTAGAAAAAGAAGAGCAAACTAAACTCAAAGCAAGAAAAAAGGAATTGATAGAGATTATAGCATAGAGAAATGAAATGCAAAATTGAAAAACAACAGAGAAAATCAATAAACCACAAATTGATTATTTGAAAAGATCAACAGAATTGATAAGCCTTTAGCTAGACCACCCATGAAAAAGAGAAGATCAGATACTAAAATCTGGAATGAAAAAGACTACACTACTGACCTTACAGAAATAAAAAAAAGGATTTTTAAGAAAATACTATGTATGAATGGCTGTATGCCAAGAAATTAGGTAACCTAAGTGAAATGGACAAACTCCAAGAAGGGCACAAACTATCAAAACTTTTTAGTTATACCGAACATTTAAAGAATTAATACTCTTTCACAAACTCTTCCGAAAAATAGGAAAGGAGGGAACACTTCCCAGTTCATACCATAAGGCCAATATTACCTTGATACTAAAAGCTAAACAAAAATATCACAAGAAAACTGCAGAAGACATCCAGACTGGAAAGGAAGAAGTTAAACTATGTCTGTTTCTATTTGACATTATCTTACATATAGAAAACCCTAAAGAATAAACACACTCTATTGTAGCTAGTAAAAGAGTTCAGCAAGGTTGAGGATACGAGACTGCTGTACAATAGTCAACTATTTCTTTACACTAGCAATGATCAATCCAGAAATGAAATTAAAATAATTCCATTTATGACAGCATAAAAGAGAACTATGTAGGAAAATGTTTAACAAAAGAAGTGCAAAAAATATACTGAACACTGCAGAACATTGTTGAAAGAATTGAAGAAGACCTAAGCAAAAGGAAAGACAACCCATATTCAAGACTTAATATTGTTAAAATGGTAGTACTCCTTAAATTAATCTACAGACTCAAGGAAATACATATCAAAAGTCTAACTTTTTTTTTTGCAGAAATAGACAAATTGATTTTCAAATTCATATGGAAATGTGAAAAATTCCAGAATAGGCAAAACAATTTTGAAAAAGAAGAAAATTGAAGGACTCATACTTTCTGAATTCAAAACTTACTACAAAGCTAGAATAAACAAGACAGTCTGGTACTGAAATGGAATGAGATGTAGAGATCAGTTGAGAGTCCAGAAGCAAACCTGTGTGCTTATGGTAAACTGATTTCTGCAAGCGTGACGTTCAGTGGCGAGAAAGCATAGTCTTTTCAGGAAATGGTGCAGGGAGTACTGGATATCCACATGCAAAAGAATGAAGTTGGATCCTTGCCTCACACAATATATAAAAAATAATTCCAAATGGATCAAAGACCTAAATGTAGGAACTAAAACTATAAAACTCTAGATGATGGCATGGGTTTATATCTCTGTGACCATTTAACAGACAACAGTTTATTAGATATGATACTGAAAGCAAAAAGCAAGTCAAGAAAAACATAAATCAGACTTCATCAAATTTAAAATATTTTGTGCTTCAAAGTACAAGAAAGTGAAAAGACAACCCATGGAATGGCACAGAATCATTCATCTGGTATATCTAGTACAGGTATAGTTTCCAGAATATACAGCTGAAAAACAAAGAGACAAATAACCCAGCATAAAAATAGGCAAACATTTGAATAGACATTTCTCCAAAGAGCATATACAAATAGACGAGAAGCACATGAAGAGAGCTTAATATCATTAGTCATTAGGGAAGTGGAAATCAAAATCACAATGAGGTACCACTTCACATGAAAACTAGATAAAGGCATTACAATAAAGGAAGCTACAAATCAATATTTCTCATGATTATAGATGCAAAAATCTTCAACAGAATATTAGTAAAGCAAATCTAACAGTGCATAAAAAGAATTATACACCATAACTGTTCTGAGTTGAGTACTGCCTTTCCAAATTCATGTCCACCTCGATCCTGTGAATGTGATGTCATCTGGAAATAGGGTCTTTGCAGATTCAGTCAGGTCAAGATGAGGTTAGGCTGGATTAGGGTGGGCCCTAAACCAATGATGTATTCTTAAGAAGAGGGAAGTTTGGTCAGAGTCATAGACGGTCTTGTGAAGGAGCAGAGAAACAGACACACAGGAGAAGGCACTGGAAAGGTGGAAGCAGAGATCGGAGTGATGTATCTACAAGCGAAGAAACACTAAGGATTGCCAGAAACCACCAGAAGCTAGAATAGGCAAGGAAGTATTCTTTCCTAGGGCGTTTGGAGGAAGGATGCGGACCTGCTGATACCACAGTTCTGGACTTCTGCCCTCCAGAACTGTGAGAGAATACATTTCTGCTGTTCTAAGCAACCCAGTTTGTGGTTGTTAACAGCAACACTTAAAAAGGATACAACAACCAAGTGGTTTGTATTCCAGTTATGCAGGGCTGGTTCAGCATTTGAAAATCAATCAGTGTGGCCCATCACATCAACAGGCTAAAGAAGAAAAATCCTATCACGTCAATAGATGCAGAAAAAGCATTTGACAAAAGTCAACTCCCATTTGTGATTAAAAAAAAAAACAAACCAAGCAAACAAAAAACAACAACAAACCTCCCAGCAGACTAGGAGTATAGGGGGAACTTCATAAACTTAATACAGAACATCTACAAAAATCCTGCAGCTAACCTTGTACTTAATTGTGAGAAACTAGATACTTTTCCCCTAGGATCAAGAACAAGACAGTTATTTCTTCTCTCACCACTCCTATTCAGCATCATACTGGAAGTTCTAGCTAATGCAAAAAGACAAAAGGAAGTAAAAGTTATACAGTCGAAAAGGAGGAAAAAAAACTTTGCAGGTAGCATGATGTCTATGTATACATCTCAAGAAATCAACAACAACAAAACTCTGCTGGAATTACAAGGTTGTAGAATACAACATAAATATACAAAATTAAATTGCTGAAAAAAAACACAAAATCAATTCCTTTTCTATATATCAGCAATGAACAATTGGCATTTGAAATTAAAAACAATGCCATTTGTATTTGCACCAAAAAATGAAACATTAGATGTAAGTCTAACAAAGTTTATGTAAGATTTACATGAAGAATACTCTAAAACTCTCATGAAAAATATCAAATATCTAAATAAATGGAGAGATATCCCATGTTCATTGATAGGAGGACTCAATATTGTTAAGATGTCAGTTCTTCCCAATTAATCTATCGATTCACTGTAACCCTAGTCAAAATCCCAGCAAGTTACTTTGCAGATATTTACAAACAGATTGTAAAGTTTAAATAGGTGAAAGACACAGGGTAACCAACACAGTACCTAAGAAGAACCAAATCAGAGGACTTCTGTTATTCAAAGAGTTACTATGAAGCTACAGTAATATAGATGGTATGGTATTGACAAAAAGAAAAACAGACATGTCAAGATAACAGAATTGAGAGCCCAGAAGTAGACCTATACAAATAGATTCCAGTGATTTTTGATAAACGATCATGGGCCACTTCAATGGAAAAAGGAGAATCTTTTCAACAAATGGTGCTGGAACAGCTGCCCATCCACATGCAAACAAACAAAACAAACAAAAACAAAAACTATACCCAGACCATATACCGTTCACAAAAATTAACTCAAAATTATCACAAACTTATCTTTAAAATGCAAACGTTTAAAAAGTATGGAAGATAACATAGAAAATCTTGGTGACCTTGGGTTTGCTGATGACTTTCTGATACCAAAGCACTATGAAAGAAAGAACGGATAAACAGGACTTAATTAAAATTTTAAAAAAAACTTCTGTGAAACTTCTCACTGTGAGAGGCACTAAGAGAATGAAAAGAAGCTACAGACTGGAAGAAAATATTTCAGAAAACACATACCTGATAAAATACTGTTATCTGAAATATACAAAGAACTCTTAAAATCTCAATAAGAAAACAACCTAATTAAAAGATGGGCAAAAGACTTGAACAGACTTCTCACCAGCGAAGATATACAGATGGCAAATAAGCATAGGAAAAGATACTCAATATAACATTAGGGAATGGCAAATTAAAACAACAAGATACCACTACACGTCTATTAGAATGGCCAAAACCTAAAACACTGACAACACCAAATGCTAGTGAGGATGGGGAGCAATGGGAACTCTCATCATTGTCTGAGGGAATGTGAAATGGTACAGCCACTTTGGAAGGCAGTTTGGTAGTTTCTTACAAAACTAAACATACTCTTACTATACTATTCAGCAATCATACTCCTTAGTATTTACCCAGATGAGGTGAAAACATATGTCCACACAAAAACCTGCACAAAGATTTTTATAGCAGCTTTATTTATAATTGCCCAAACTGGAAGCAACGAAGATGTTCTTCAGTAGGTGAATGGACAAATAATCTTTGGTACATCCAGACAGTTAAATACTCAGCAGTAAACAGAAATGAGCTATCAAGCCATAGGAAGATACGGAGTAATCTTCTTTTTTTTCTTTTTTTTTTTTGCGGTACACGGGCCTCTCACTGTTGTGGCCTCTCCCGTTGCAGAGCACAGGCTCCGGACGCACAGGCTCAGTGGCCATGGCTCATGGGCCCAGCCGCTCCATGGCATGTGGGATCTTCCCGGACTGAGGCACGAACCCGTGTCCCGTGCATCGGCAGGCAGACTCTCAACCACTGTGCCACCAGGGAAGCCCTGGAGGAATCTTAAATGCATATAACTTAAGTGGAAAAAGCCAATCTGTAAAGGCTACATACTATATGATTCCAACTATAGGACATTCTGGAAAAGACACAAAACTATGGACACAGTAAAAAGATCAGTGATTGCCTGAGGTTTGGGAGGGTGAGGAAGGGAAGTATAAATAGGGAGCACAGGGGGTTTTTAGGGCTGTAAAAGTACTATAATGGTAGATATGCATTTCTTAAAGCCTATAGAATGTAGAAGAGAGTGAATGCTAATATAAACTGTGGACTTTAGTTAATAATAATGTATCATTATTAGTTGTAACAAATGCACCACCCTAATGTAATAGGGTAACAATAGGGGAAACTATGTGTGTGGTTGGTGGGGAAGGTGTATATGGGAACTCTGTATTATGGCCTCAAGTGTTTTGTAAACTTAAAACTGGTCTGAAAAATAAGGTCTCTGTTTAAAAGCATGCACACACAATGAGATACCACCTCACACACACTAGGATGGCTAAAATAAAGAAGATAATAAGAGTGTTGTTAAGGATGTGGAGAAATTGGAACCCTCATACATTGCTGGTGGGATTGTAAAATGGTAGAGCTTCTTTGAAAAACAGTTTGGTATTTCGTCAGGATGTTAAACATAGAGTTACCATATGACCCAGCAATTCTACTCCTAGGTATAAACCAAGAGAATTGAAAACATACGTCCATACAAAACTTGTATATGAATGTTCATAGCAGTATTATTCATAATAGCCAAAACTGGAAAAAACCCATATAATCGATGAATGGACAAATGTGATATAGCCTGTAATGTAATATCATTTGGCAACATAAGGGAATGAAGGACTGATACAACATGGGTGAACTGTGAAAACATTATGCTCAGTGAAATATTTAGTCACAAAAGACCACATATTATATGATTCTATTTGTCCAAAATAGGCTAATCCAAAGAAACAGAAAGTATGTTAGTGTGTTCCAGGAGTTGGGGTTAGGGTGGGCGATGGGAAATGACTGCTAATGGGTGTGAGATTACCTTTTGGGGTGATGAATATGTTCTAAAATTAGATAGCGGTGATGGTTGCAAAATTCAATAAATGTAAAACTTTTGACTTTTATACCTTAAAAGAGTGTCTTTTATGGTATAGCAAATTATATCTCAATAAAGCTGTGATTTAAAAAAAAGCACCACTCCCAAACATCCGTCTAGCTTACGTACCCTTGTGGAATCAGCAAAATCAACACATGCTGCCGGGGAAAAACAGGTTCGAAAGGCTGGCTTATTTCTCTGGGCCCCCATCCTTCCTCTGATACTGCCTTCAGGTAGATGTTTTTATATTTTGTCCAGCTTTTCCAGTTGTCCTCAGTGGCAGGGTTTCTTAGAAATCCTGGTCCACCACCTGAAGCCTTGTTGGCAAGCTTAATCTCATCTGTGGTTTTATTTAATATCTGTATTTAGATTTATATTTCTGGTCCAGCAGTTCTCAAATTTTCTGGTCTAAGGAAATCTTTACCTTCTTAAATATTATTGAGTGTTTTGTTTGTATAGGTATATATCAATAATTACCATATTAGAAGTTAAAACTGAGAACTTTTTAATGTTTTTTAATTTACTTTAAAATAATAAGCTCAATATAGTTAATAACAAATAACATTTATTTTATTTTTTATTTTAATTAATTAATTAATTTATTTTTGGCTGCGTTGGGTCTTCGATGCTGCGCGCGGGCTTTCTCTAGTTGCGGCGAGTGGGGGCTACTCTTCGTTGTGGTGCGTGGGCTTCTCATTGCGGTGTGCGGGCTTCTTGTTGCAGTGGCTTCTCGTTGCAGAACATGGGCTCTAGGCACACGGGCTTCAGTTTTTGTGGCACGTGAGCTCAGTAGTTGTGGCTCACGGGCTCTAGAGCGCAGGCTCAGTGGTTGTGGCGCACTGGCTTAGTTGCTCCGCAGCATGTGGGATCTTCCCGGACCAGGGCTCGAACTCATGTTCTCTGCATTGGCAGGCGGGTTCTTAACCACTGTGCCACCAGGGAAGTCCCATAAATAACATTTTAAATTAAAGATTACTTTCAAAATGTTCGGTGATGTTTTACATTTTGGCGAATGGCTTTAATGTTTGGGTTAGTAAAAGGCAAGTGAATATCCTACATTTAATTTATTGCAGTGTCACACATCATTTACTTTCTGGAAAATTCTACTGGATATTTATGAGCGAATTAGAGTGAAAATGGCAAGTAATATAGTAGTAGTATTGTGAAATTAGTTTTGACTCTGTGCACTCCCTAAAACATCTAAGGGGAAGAATTGGAGCCCAGAGCACACATTGAGAATCACTCTCTGGCCCATACCCTTCATCTGAGCTCCTAGACCACATGTGAGTCTGAGTGCCAGTGTTGCCTTCCACTCATGTGTGAAAATCAAAACCAAGCTACATTCTTGACACTTGCCTTAGCTTTAGCTCTCATGATTAGTAATCACTTAATGTTGAGTTCATCTGTTATTTGGCCTGAGCTTTGAGAAGATTAAACTCAGCTGTAGTTAATTCAGCCCCTTTTGCTCCTCCTGTGGCTCTGGCTCTGGCTCTGACTTCACATTGCTGGACTGGTCTGACTAGTGTTCGACCCTGGAGACAGAAGGGAGTAGGCCACGGTATTGCCTTTGGAATCAAAAGCTTCAGGCAGCCAGTTTACAATGTGTGAGAGTATAGGTTCTTTCTGCTTTTCAGTTCCTCCACTTCCCTTTTCTTAGCACAATTGGGAGGATCTTAGGGTGGAGAATTATCTTGAGCAAGTGATTATTTGGGGACTCTTCCAGACCTCAGCCTGCCCTTTCTGCACCTGCCACTTCTAGTAGCTTGCCTGGCCTCTTCATCCTTTTTTTCCCCCCATTTTTTTAATTGAGTAAAATACACATAACATAAAATTTACCATCTTAACCATTTTTAAGTATAACATTTCAGTGGTATTAAATACATTCAGAATGTTGGGCAGTCATCATCATCATCCATCTCCATAACTCTTTTTTTATCTTGTAAAACTGAAGCTCTGTCCCCATAAAACTAATTCCCCATGCTGCCCTCCCCCTAGCCGGTTGCCGCCACCCTTCTACTTCCTGCCTCTGATTTTGACTACCCTGAGTATCTCATACACGTGGAATCATACTGTATTTGTCTTTTTGTGACTGGTTTATTTCACTTAGCATAATGTCTTCAGAGTTGACCCATGTTGTAGTATTCAGTACATTGCAGTGCTACCTGGAATCCTTTACCTGTCTTGCTGACTGAATTGTCTGCTAGTTCTTTCACTGAGGCATAATATTCACTTTTTCCTCTAGAGAACAAATGTCTTATACTTCTCTGTTCCCATAGCATTTTATTTATATTCTTTGTTATGTTATTTGTAATGTATTGAGAGTATTTACTTTGTGTCTGTCTGCCCAGAGTTAATTTGAGTTCCACTAATATTTGGAAGGTATCAAGATAATTTTTAAATTTTCTGAGGCTAGCACAGTGGCTCATATCTAGTGGTCATTAAGTGTTTGTTCAGTGAATGAATGGAATCACACATAAAAGAACATCTCAGACTTCCAGCAGATACTTATTTTCTGCTTGATCCTCACCGTTGTATTCAGTGCTAGGGATAGTAAGCCAACAAGCACAGTCCTGCTTTCATTAATTTATTGTTTCATGTATTTACCCTAGTACTGAAGTGATTTAATAATGTATATTTAACGTTTATGTTTCAGTATTGTGATTTGTCTCATATTTTGACCCCCCTAGATCATAGTCTTATTGTTTATGAAATGAGGAGAATGGACTAGATGACCTAGAGAAGTTACCATTGTTGACTGTTATTATTAGATTTGAAAGCTCCTTAATAACAGGAATCATGCCTTTCACTTCTACTGGAATCTTACACAGGGCCAAGTATAATGTCTCACACTCAGTATAGTTGGTTAGCAGATTTTAAAGAAAGAGGTAATATCAGTGAATACTTCAGACGAATTTGATTCTATTTTTCACTCCATTGATCTTGTTAGATCCCTTCCCTGTGCTTCAGAATATCTGTATTTCCTTGATCTAGTTTGTTCTCAACTTTTGTGTGTAGCTTAAAAAAAGTATGTACGTATATACACACACTTTATCCCTCTTAACTCTGAGAAGAAGAAAAGTAAGGTGCTCATTTACATCCATTTTTCAAGTGAGGAAGCTGAGTCTTCAGGAGCATAGCTGGGGAGCAGCAGCACATTCAGACTCAGTCCCAGGTCCCCTGACCCCAGACCCAGTGTAATTCTTCTCTGTTTCTTCATCTGTGAAATCAGGTTTTCTTCCAGGTCTAAGTGCCTTTGTTACCCACCCTTTTACACAACATATCAGTTAGGGGTCTTTGGGAAGTCACAGAAACGTGCTAACTTTAGCAAAATGGGGATTAATTGGTAAGATCATGGAGAGTCTCAGAGGATTGAGCATCAAGAGAAGGTTGAGCGTTGAGAAGGTTGAGAAGGTTGAGCGTCAAGCTGGGAAATGGATAGGGTTCCAGAAGCAGGGACCTGAAGAAGCACCACCACAAAGGGAAAAACTCCAAGTGTTTCTTATTCTCTGTCGAAGAGTCAGAGTGAGGGAGGAGTGTTCTTCTGGGGCAGTTTTGTTCCCACAGTAGGCAGCCTAGAGACATTTTTGGTTATAACTGAGAGAGATTGCTACTGGCATCTAGTGGGTAGAGGCCAGGAATGCTGCTAAACATCCTCTAGTGTCAGCCCCCAATAAAAAGAATTCACTGGCCCTACATGTCAGTAGTGTTGAGGTTGAGAAGCCCTGGATTAGGGGAAGGTACCTTGATTAATAATCGCACGAATTCCAATGTACCCTGTTGGAGGCAGGAGGACACTTAAAATGCTCTTACCCAAAAGAGGTGGAATAGGTGCTAGACAGCCAAAAACAACATAAAGACAAAAAGTACAACTGGGGCAATAATTCCAGTCTTGGAATGTGAAGATGAATCACGTGTGTAAATACAGTACTTGCGGGGGTCTCAGAAAAAAGAGACATTTATAAAATATTTGAATTTTAAACTTAAACTCCAAAAAGATGCTAAGTGATTATTTATTATTAAAAAGTGTTCTTTGAAATGAAACTTAAATTTTCATGTAGAGTAACCTATAAAGAATATGTAGTATAAGCCTATCTAATTCAATGATAAATTAGGGTTTTGAGGGGAATTGTGAACAAAAACCTAGGATGAACCAAAATCAGAATCAAACTGTCACTAACTGAATTAAACCAAAGCCCTTTATTTATTTATGTATTTCTTTGGCCATGCCACGTGGCATGTGGGATCTTAGTTCACCAACTAGGGATCAAACCCGTGCCCCCTGCAGTGGAAGCATGGAGTCCTAACCACTGGACCGCCAGGGAAGTCCCTAAACCAAAGCACTTTAAAGAAAACTTCTAGTTTAAAATGAAACAGCTTATTTTTTAAAATTATTGAAGTCACATACAACTAGAACATAATTATATTCTGTAAATGGGGAAAAATTATTTTTCAAAACTGATTCAAGCCAGCATTTAATTTGATTTGGATCCATGGACAATTTACCAGGACTGCTGTTTACTTAGTTATATTAAGAATGTTAAAAAAAAAAAAAAGGAATGTTTCACACTATACCTGATGGTAGGATAATATTTAATAAAGGATCCCCTTTCATTTGTCAGCAACTTTGGATGTTGCTGATACACAGAAACGTGAGGATGGTGGATCTGTGGGATGTGCAGTTATATGTTAGAATTTCTGCAGCAGTTCACCTTGTTTTTTGCCTAGACAGGTAATTAGTGTTAAATCCAAGTAGTAGGAAGATTGATTCAGCCCATAATTTTCCTTCCTTTTAACTTTTTTTCACACCGTTTCCATATAAGCCGTATATATGTGACTCAGAGCTTGCTTATTTGGTTGCATATTTTATAACACCTTTGGTGTACCAGACCTGTTTTACTACTCTGAGGAAGTCTAGAAATGACTAGAAGCTGCTTCTCCCTGCCCTTCCAACATGATGGCTTTGGGCCCAGCTGTGAAAGGGACCTACTGCCGTGTCTCCAGGTTGTTCGCTGAGTGAGCCTTTCTCTGCCTGTGGTCATTAGCCCCAGGGCCACACAGTTCACCTCAGCAGGGTGTTGTTTCAGGTGAACCACTGTCTCCCAGAGAAGATTGTGGTGTACCGTGATGGAGTGTCTGATGGCCAACTAAAGACAGTTGCCAGCTATGAGATTCCTCAGCTACAGAAGTGTTTTGAAGCTTTTGAGAATTATCATCCCAAGATGGTGGTATTTGTAGTTCAGAAGAAAATCAGCACCAGTGTGTACCTGTCTGCTACTGAGCACTTTGTGACTCCCTCCGCCGGAACTGTGGTAGATCATACAGTAACAAGCTGTGAGTGGTAAGTGGGCGAGACACAGTATTTCAACAAGAATAGGTTGGAGAAGTTATCTGTTCCCTGGGTATTGGAATGGGGAGGTTGCCTAGAGAGATGTGGAATGGAATCAGAGATTTTACTGTTAAAAAGTAAAATTTTAAAAACTATTTAAGAACACATGAACCAACAATGAAGCTGTTACCTCAAGTATATAATATTGAACATACAGTCTTTTCCTAAGACTATGCATGCTTAACCTTCTGCACACAGATGTCATTTCTACTACCATTCTTAAATAGCCTCTTGAGTCAGGAGACCTGAATTCTCAGCCTGGTTTGGTCCTTGTATGTCCTTGATCTAGTAATTTGACCTCTCTGAGCCTTAGGTGAAGGAGCTAGAATGATCTCCAAGATCTTTTCCAGCTCTGGCCAAATCCAACTATACCATTACTTTGTACTTTTTCCTTTCTAGGGTGGACTTCTACCTTCTTGCCCATCATGTACGACAGGGTTGTGGCATTCCTACCCATTATGTTTGTGTTCTCAACACTGCAAACCTGAGCCCTGATCATATGCAGAGGTGAGCTGACCAGTAACCTACTCCTCACCTGTAAATAATTCCGGCCAGGGAGCTAAGGCTAAGATCTGGAATTTTTAAACCACTGAATTAGACAAACTGGATCACTGGTTTTTGGCTTAATAATTTTCTGATTCTCTTTGGAAGCATTTTGAATTTATCTTTTGAAGTTGGATTTCCTAATACTCATTTTCTCTTATATAATCAGAAAAGACAAATACTGCCCACTGCCAGGAATATTTACCCCTTGAGTTTCTTCTTGCCTTTCATGATAATGGTATCCTTTTGAGGTGCGACTGATAATCCTTGTACACTAAAATTACTTGGAGACCTTTCAAAAAATACACCCAGGCTTCACGAACTCCAAGCATTCTGAGGCATTCGCATTTTTAAAAACTGCTTCTAATGACACACAGCCAGGTTTGAGATGCATTGCTCTTGCGCTCAGATTATATAAATACTTTGCTGGGGTGCTTACCTTTCTGCAGCTTTTTCTTGAGGCAAAAAACAAAAGCATGTTCTCCTTGCTGTTTTCCTTGTTTTGATATAAAAAGAGGAGCACCTAAAGTGGGAATTTCCCCATGCCCTCTTGACTTGCAAATAGTGGTAATAGATACAATTCCACTTAAAAATAACGATTCCCAAAAGTTGCATCATATATTCCTCAGTCCTCGGTTTGCTGGTAAGTATGCTGTGTCACACATCCAGAAGTACATAATGTGCTCCAAATTGAAGATGAAAAGTGAAAAGGATCATGTTTTCTTCTTGGCCTACAGGTTGACTTTCAAACTGTGCCACATGTACTGGAATTGGCCTGGTACCATTAGAGTTCCAGCTCCTTGCAAGTATGCCCACAAGCTAGCTTTCCTGTCAGGACAAATCTTGCATCATGAACCAGCCATCCAGCTGTGTGAGAACCTGTTCTTCCTGTGACTGAACAATCAGGACATGGGCTGGTTAGAGCAATCAGACTTCTGAACTCAGCTGTGAACTCAGCTGTGCAGGATTAACAGTGACTGAAAGGGGTTTTGTGTTGGTGTTTTCCCTTTCACCAACCCAGTAGAATAAGATATCTTTTTTTTCTTTTCTCTTTTAAACCTGATATCACCAAGAAGCAGGTTCCACCCTAAGGATCAGCTAGAAATTGTCTCGTTGCCTTTGTAGAGCACATGGGGGTAGTCTGCTACTGCGTAGATGGGGTGGGTGAAGACAGGGGACCCTTTAGGAGCTTCCAAAGCCAACTTGAGCTGTAGAAACCCACAGAAGCAGCGATTGCACTTACAAACTCTGTTTACTAATAAGCAGTTCCCATTTCTGGTGCCAGAGGTGATAATGAATGAAGTCTTTGCAAGTTTCTTAAAGTAGAGAGCTACTTTATTTGGGCAACTGGGAAAGGCAAGAAGGCAAAGTTTTTCAAGATATGCCTATTGCTGGAAAATGTGAAAGGCATGTAGTAAAACCAGCTGGTGGGATAGTCAGGCCCTTGCTGACCTAATCTTCTCTAGGGATTGAGTTGATGACACGTGACTTGAGCTGGCTTTGAAAGAGGTGTTTAGCTATTCCTTGGCCTCCTAAGCGAGGCCAAATGCAGTTTTTTCTGTATATTTCAGTTGCTTTATAGCATGCCATGTTGATTTCTTCCTACCTCCCTCCCCCCCGCCACATATACACACACTCAGGCAGGAAGACAGCTTTGCTCCTTGTTACTGATCTTTAGTAAGTTTCAGTTTTTTAAAAATTAAGCATCAGAACCTGTGAAATTCAGCAGCTTGGAAGGTTCATGATGGGGCATGAGCTTTTCTTGACCCTTTCTCCCCAGTGTGTCACCTTTTCTGTTGATATGTTTGCAAATTGAATCACTCATTTCCCTTGCTCAATACCGTCTTCCCGACTGTTGGCTCATTTTGTTAGGAGTTTTTCTGAATCCATGTTAGGATTTCTAGAAGCTGGTTTTGGGAAACATGGCACTCCTTCCAAAGTCCAGACGTTTCAGTTTAGAAAGTTGTCACTGTGTCTGTGGGTTTCAGTGTTTTGGGGAAGCACTGTTTTTGTGTGTTTATTTTTCCCTGTTTAAAAATTTCCAGTCCCTTTAGGGCTAATTCAGTCATACCTTGCTTTACCTGGGTTTTAAAAGACAGTTACATTTAATCTTTTCAAATTTGCATTTATTTATTTTTTGGTATGATGGCAGGGAGGGGATGAAGCAGAAATCCCTATTTTATATGACAGTGTGTGAGAAGAGAAACTTCAGCTTAGAAATCTTTAGAAGAAGAAAACTGAGCAGGCATTGCGTTGGCAGAGGGGGAGCGGCTCTGGGTGTCAGTGGTCTCAAGTGCACTTCAGTTCTGTTTGGAGTGAGGGACAGCAGAAGGCTGAGACCTGGGATTTAAACACCATGGAATCAGACACATTGGATCACTGGTTTTTGGCTTAACAGTCTCTGATTCTCTTTGGAAGCATTTTGAATTTCTCTTTTGAAGTTAGATTTCCTAATACTCGTTTTCTCTTATATAATCAGAAAAGACAAATACTTGGATATAATACAAAAATTTCACTTTTTATTCCTGGTTTTCTTGTCTTGTTTTTTCAGTCTTAATGTGAAATGACTGGGTCATGGGGTTGGAAGTAAATAAAAACAAATTTGTATAAATGTGTAGTTGTGTTTGAAATAATGTCATTGACATATGATATTGATATAGTTCTTTTCCTTTGTAGAGCTGTAACACTTGTTAAAATTACTAATTTGCTACTAGGCATGCTGGATGCAGCTCCAGTATTAGTACCCAGGTAATTTCACTGAGATCTGGCAGTAAGATTTCTTGGAAAAGACTCTTAAGAGTCTTACTTCTGGGACAAATGAGGCAACTGTGTGTGTGTGTGTGTGTGTGTGTGTGTGTGTGTGTGTTTTGTCTTGTTTTCAAAGATCTCTTTTCCCATCAGACAATTTCTGTTAGCCTAGGTGAGAGCCCGCTCCTAAGGGTGACCCTCCCTTCTCACCTTTTCCTAATGCTTTTGCCCTTCTTTGCATGTACTTCATGGTGTGTCTGTAACCTTTAAGAATACCTTCCCAAAGCACCCTGGCTGCTTGCCTCACCACTACGTCCTTTTCTATTTATGTAGAAACTCCATCTTAAATGATGCAGTGCTTCTTGAACTCATTCTAGAAAGAATCCAATTTCTTTTTTTTTAATTTTTTAAAATGAAAAAAAATAAATTTCTTTTTTAAAAATTTTTATTTATTTATTTATTGGCTGCATTGGGTCTTTGTTGCTGCACAGGCTTTCTCTAGTTGGCGACAAGCGGGGGCTACTCTTCGTTGTGGTGCGCGGGCTCTAGGTGCGTGGGCTTCGGTGGTTGTGGCTCGCGGGCTCTCTAGAGCACAGGCTCAGTAGTTGTGGCGCATGGACTTAGTTGCTCTGTGGCATGTGGGATCTTCCCAGACCAGGGCTTGAACATCATATGTTGATGCTCAACATCATATGTCATGAGAGAATTACAAATTAAAATGAGATACCACTGCACACCTATTAGAATGGCCAAAATCCAAAGCACTGACACCACCAAATGCTGGTGAGGATGTGGAACAACATGAACTTATCATTGCCTGAGGGAATGCGCAATAGTATAGCCGCTTTGGAAGAAACTTCGATAGTTTCTTACAAAACTAAACATTTTTATCACATGATCAAGCAATCACACTGCTTGGTATCTGCCTAAATGAGTTTACAACTTTTGTCCACACAGAAGCCTGCACATGAATGTTTAAAGCAGCTTTATCCACAATTGCCAAACTTGTAAGCAACCAAGATGTCCATCAGTAGGTGAATAAACTATGGTATGATAAGACAATGGAACATTATTCAGTGCTAAAAAGCAATGAGCTATCAAGCTATTGGAAAGACCTGCAGGAAACTTAAATGCATATTACTGAGTGAAAGAAGCCAATCTGAAAAGGTTACATACTGTATGATTCCAACTATATAACATTCTGGAAAAGGCAAAAACTATAGAGACAGTGAAAGGGTCAGGGGTGAGGGGAGAGGAGGGATGAATGGGCAGAGCACAGAGGATTTTTAGGGCAAGGAATCTATTCTGTACTATATTGTATTGGTGGATACATGTTATTATATATTTGTGTAAACCCATAGACTGTGAAACACTAAGCATGAACCCTGATGTAAACTGGGACTTTAGGTGATTATGATAAGTTGATGTAGGTTCACTAATTGTAACACATGTACCATTCTTGTGGGGGATGTTGATAATGGGGGAGGCTGTACGTATATGGGAAATCTTTACCCTCTGCAAACTGTGCTGTGAACCTAAAGCTATTCTAAAAAATACATACATATTTTTAAGAATGAGTAAGTGTGGGTGTTCCTTGCTGGTCTAGAGGTTAGGATTCGGCGCTTTCACTGCCCTGGCTGGGGTTCAATCCCTGGATCCCTGGTTAGGGAAATGAGAATCCCCCAAGCTGCACGGCACACAAAAAAAGAAAAAGAATGAGTATGGGAGACTTCTGGCAACACGGCAGACTTGAGCTGACCATACTGACGAAGGTTGGCCGAAATAGGGGAAAAAATTTTTTTTATGTTAAGTAGCTGGATTTTTTCAGGAAATGGAACGAGGGAAGAGAGGAAGATGGGGGGGGGAGGAGGAAGGAGGGAAAATATTGAGGCACAAGAAAGAAAGGGAAGCCAGAGTGGTTATAGTTGATGCCAACACGGCATCCCAGGGTTATGGACAAAATGCAGGGACAGGAGCACTGAGCTTTTTTATTTCAGATAAGGATAGAAGGTGTAGCCTTAGACCTTATGAGGTACAGGATTGCTGGGGTGAATTCTCCTAGATGAAGAGAGCTGGAGCCTGGAAGGGGAGTACAGTAGAAGGTCCGTGCCAACCATCCATCCTGGGGCAGGAGCAAGAAAGTTAGATGAAAGGCATTTATGAGAAATCCCCAAGCTTGGGCCACAGACAGGTGTGTGCAGCCTGAATCCATATTAGCATGTGGAAGGACCACATGCTGACAAATTACCATGAAGATTGGTCCAGACTGGTGAGAGCCCAGAGCCCTGGAGAAACAAATAATCAACTGGATTGCAGCACACACAGGTATAAATGGGACCTATGGAAAAGAAGATATAGGAGAGAATGAGAAGGTCTAATAGGAGTTCCTGCAGGTTAAAATAGAATAAGCCACACAATTATGGACAATATAAAGATAGAGTTTTCCAGAATGAGAGACAAATATGAATCCTCTACCTGAAGAAACTCATTGAAGGTAAAGAAAAGAACAACCACTCCTAGATGTACTGTAGTGAAACTACAGAACACCAAAGACAGAATCTTAAAAACAACCAGAGAGATTGCTTATAAAAGAAGTTAGACTGGCAGCAGACTTGTTATCAACCACAACAGATGCTCAAGACAAAAGGAATAATAACTTAAAAATGCAAAGTCAACTTGGAATTCTCTTCCCATCTAAACGTTCATTCAAAGACGAGGACTGGGGCTTCCCTGGTGGCACAGTGGTTAAGAATCTGCCTGCCGATGCAGTTTACATGGGTTCGAGCCCTGGTCTGGGAAGATCCCACATGCTGCGGAGCAACTAAGCCCATGCACCGCAACTACTGAGCCCACGTGCCACAACTACTGAAGCCCGCCTGCCACAACTACTGAAGCCTGTGTGCCTAGAGCCCGTGCTCCGCAATAAGAGAAGCCACTGCAGTGGGAAGGCCGTGCACCACAACGAAGAGTAGCCCCCGCTTGCCTCAACTAGAGAAAGCCCACAGGCAGCAATGAAGACCCAATGCAGCCAAAAATAAATAAATAAAAAGATGACCAAAATAACAATATTTTCTAATAAAGATCAGAGCAGAAATTAATGAGATAGAGAATAGAAAAATAATACAGAAAATCAACAAAACCAAAAGTTGGTTCCTTAGATTAACAGAATTGGCAAGTCTTTAGCTAGATTGGCCAGGGGGGAAAAAAAAGAGAGGACTACTAACCTTACAGAAATTAAAAGGATTATAAAGGAATACTTTGAACAATTAAATGCCAACAAATTAGGTGTCTTAGATGAAATGAACAAATTCCTATAGATAACTTGCTACTGAACCAAGTGTTACTTTGCCCAGTTATCTTTTTTTGCCTGCTGAAACCCTCAGATGATAACAGAAATGACGAATGTGGCTTCTAAAGTTGTTTTCTTTTGTCTGACAGAGTGTGGGGTGCTAGTCCTCTGACATGATTTTGGGTGAACTAGAACCTTCACATTCCTTCTGACCCTCTTGAATTCGTTAAGACATGCCAAAACAGAGAAAACTCATTTTTCCCCTTAAAGTGTCTTAGAAACCTTGCCATTGGTTTCTCTCTTCAGTCTCTAGAGCTCGCCTGATAGCTGGGGGGTGGAAGGGGGATCTTTGCCCCACCCTGCTGATCAAGTTGTCTACCTTGTCAACACACCACAGAGCGGGCTTTGATTTCGAGTCCCCAGTCCCACTTTGTACACTCTCTGGGCCAGGGTCTCATTTCCCTGGCTTCTTTCTCAAGGCTGTTCCACTCACTTCAGTTACAAGAAATCTGTCTGCATATCTTTTGAAAAGGCAGGCGGCTGTGGCATCTTGTCAGAAGAGAAATAGCAGTCATGAAAATGTCAGATTTTTATGTTTACTTCCTTAAATATTGCCCAACATCAGACTTTTAGTGAGCTGACCTGTTCAGTCAGCCAACTAATATTTTATTGAGCATCTGTTATGTGCAAGATGTTATGTTAGGGGTTGCAGGTATATACAGAAATCTTTGGTAAGCAAGACAGATAAAGGTCCAATAAAGAGGTTAGAGATGGAAATGAAATAATTTTTAAGGGGAAAAGCAAGTACATAAACCATATAAACTGTTTTAATTCTGTGACTCATGATCCAATGACCCAATCAATTTATTGGGTTTGTTACCACTTTTAAAAAATTGAAACAATATAAAATATTGTCATCAGAACGATGACTATGCTAAGGAAGTTTTGTAAAATTTTTGTTGGCTATGTTGTTATTTGTACTGGAGATGCAGTGTAAAATATTTTTTACTGTGGGTTACAGTAAGAAGAATTTGAAAAGGTAGGTTAAATATGCTTCAGGAGAATCAAGAATCTTTCTGAAGGGAGGTGGCTTTGAAGAGTTAGAATTTTAACAAGTGGAAATGGGGAAATAAGAGGAAAAAGGGCTATGTTAGGTAGAGAGAAAGATAGAATTGGGGCTCCAAACCTGGCACTAGGCAGGAAAGACTGTGGGAGAAGGCAGGACTTTGGGTATCCCTAAAGAATTTTGTGTGTGGGTGGCTATGGAGAGTTAAGACCTTTTGATTTTTAGCTGTGTTAATAATTAATTGAATTCCCTAATGGATTACTGATAGCTTATCAGCTCTGGTGGACTTTGGCAGCTCTACCCCTTTCTGGTTGCAAACAAGTGAGAATGCTGTGATAGGGCCTGTGGTGGGGTGTCTTGTCCTGCTTCCCCTCCCGTTTCTCTGAAGGTACCTTCCCCCCTGTTTGTAGTATTGACACATTGCCCGGAAGAGCCTTTGGGATTGCTTTTAGACCTCAGTTTTTTCAGAAGAGTTTAACACCTCTTTGTAATATGTATTTATGGGCTTCAAACTTTTCAGAGCTCCGTGTGTTAGAAGCGTGCTTGTTTTACTTAATCACTGGGTGAGTTTCTCATTCCTTTTCCAGAACTTCAAGAAAAGGAAGGCATGGTAGAGACTGGTCCATTTCTGACAGCCCATTGGATTTGGGGTTGAGAGTCCCAAATGAATGACATAATGTCTGAAAAATACTCGAGTTTAACCAAGAAAGACAAATATAAAGGGTTATTACAAAGATGAAGGGGATCTGAGGGAGATTCTGCAAGAGATACAATTACTTTGAAATCTCTTGGAAAATGAGAGGAATATCACCCCACCTCTTACTCAACTGCAGCACTGTAATTGCAGGGTGAGGATAATTAAATTTTAGAAAAACCCACGGCCCAGCTAGTCTCTTCAAGAGTGGCATAAACAGTCTGGCCTGCTCTGCCTTTGCTTCAGTGCTTTCTCTCTTTTTCCCTCTCTACCTTCCTCCTGAGGAGGAACAGGCTGCCACCGAGGCCTGGATTCTTCCTGCCACCCACTCCAGAGATTGTCTGCTTTCCTTTCATCACAAGCACTGCCATCATGGGCCTTCCTTTCCCCAGGACTTGCAGAGTGGGATGTGGTCCCCCTTCCCTGTGCAAATACAGAGACACTTAGTGTCGGCTGAGCACCAGTCATTGAGCTGGAACAGGGACTTGGGTACTAACAGGCTACAATTCTGCTTAGAAAGCCCTTCCTTTGGGTCCCATAGACCGAGGTGGTAGCTGGCTTAGCTGCAGAGGAAACAATCATGACGTCCAGCAGAACAGAACAATGGGAATTTAATGGGTGGCTTATTTTCTCAAGAAATTTGCATTTCCGAGGCTTGATATCCATCTCAATAGAACTACTCCACATCAGAAAAGACTCCTAGGACACTCCTCACACAAAAATTAACATTTCTCCCAGCTTTCGGTTAAGCAATATGTGGTGCGACATCTAATTCGAAAGTGAGTATAATATGGCTTATTTAGAACTTGAACAGGAATTTTTTGTTCTTTCGTCTGGTGGGAAAATGCAGAAAAAACATCTATGGGTACGTCCCCTCCCAGGGAGTATTTCAGAATCGAGCTTTTTACATTAATCAGAAGTGTTAAGAGATGTGTGTGTGTGTGTGTGTGTGTGTGTGTGTGTGTGTGTGTGTGTCAGGCCGGGTTGTGAGAACTTCCCACGTAAGGAGGGAAAGGTCAAGGTCTTAATGGGAGGTTTCCACGAGATGAAGCTAGGCTGTCGGCGGGCTAGGCGCAGAAGTGCGCTGTCTCGCCCCGCAAGCCTGAGCAAGCCAAGCGCTGGGTCGGGTCTAGCGGGCGGCTGGCAGTCAGCTCACACACGTAGACCTACAGCCAGCCAGGGCCCCACGTGGCAGGCCCTGGGGAGAGTGGGGTGGGGCGGGGGCGGGGCGAGAGCGGGGGCGGGCCAGGCCGTGACGCGCAGGGTATATAGCGGGGCATGCGCGCCGCGCGGGGGAAGGACGCAGGCCGGGGGCTGAGGGCAGGCGGGCTCTCAGCGCGGGCGCGCCGACTTAGCTGCGCTGGTGCTGCCGCTGCTGCTGTCGCTTCGGGCCGCCCGAGGGCCTGGTTTGTGAGGGTGCGCCGGGCCAAGTGGCGTCCGCCCAGCTTCAGGTGAGGTGGGGAGGGCGTGCGGGAGGGGCGGCTCCGTGCCCCGGGGATAGGGCATCGTGCGCTGGAGCAGTGCGCCTCCGGGGCTCGGGGTCACCGGGTGGGGGTGGGGGCACGGCTGCGCAGAGGACCCCGAGCCCGGCTGCGGTTTCGGGAGTCGGTCGGGCGCACCCGCATGCGGACCGGGACGCTGGATGGAGGCGACACCTGGCTACCTGGCCGCGGTGCCACGACGAGGGTTACTTGGTGGCGAGGGAAGAGAAGGCGCAGCTACGGTCCCTTTGGCTGGAGAGCGCGGGATGTGGGAGCCGGAGCAGGATGTCGATAGCCGCACTAAAAGACTGAGAGGTTTCCTGGAGCCCATGAACTCGGGCTCAGAAAAAGCAGAGAGTAGATGGGCAAATCTGGTGGGCAGCTTACGGGGCGGCTCTGATGGTGCACTGGTGTCTGGACTTTGCTTTTCAGGAACTGAGTCCCTCACCCCACCCTGGCCAGACCGCCTCCCAGCTGGAGATAAATGACCCGTATCTTCCGGCCGGCCCGGAGCAGGAGCTGGAGGATGGCAAAGGAGGGACTAACTAAACTCCGACCTGGCTTATCCCGTGGGCATGGCTTTTGAGCTATTTTTGGTCCCTACCGACCGGGTTAGGTGGTCTGGCTCAGGCTGCCCTCTCTTGGTGGGTTAGGGCAATGGGAAAAAATACCATTCAAGCAGTTTACAGTGTGATCCTGGGGTCCAATTGAGTCAAGAAATTTCCGCAGCTCCGGCTTGTGGCTTCAGTTTTGAGGATCTAGAGTCTGCTAGGGCCTGGGTGCCCGTGAGTATGTGAGCATGATTTGGAGAGTGGCTGAGGGCTCTCCTGGGGGCCTAAGAAAGGGTGGGGGGAGGAGCAGCTTTGACCTGACCCTTCCTCCTGGAGCCTCCCTGGGCTTGGTTTTGTCTGGAGTCACTC